>NC_060067.1:150418106-150721136 GCF_922984935.1 Meles meles
GCTCAGCAGGGAGCCTGCTTCCCTCCTCTCTCTCTGCCTGCCTCTCTGCCTACTTGTGATCTCTCTCTGTCAAATAAATAAATAAAATCTTAAAAAAAAAAAAAAAAGACTGGGCAAACCATAAGCAATAGATTTCTGTGGTAAATACTGAATGAATGAAAGTTGGAATTTGTAAAACTATATCCTGGTTACACTGCCATTGTTCAAATGTTTCCTAAACCTCAGGTCTCACGGTCTGCCAGAAATCTAAGTAGCTATACTGGTATACATTAATTAAGATCAGAGCAGAAATTAAGAATGTGCAAAGGGTATACCCTACCATAATTAGAACTCCGGCATCGAGAGTTAACATTTCCAGGATAATGACTTCTGTTACATATCTGTAATTTGTATGACTTTGGTTATAAAACTCATCTTCAGAATAATGAGAGCTAGCATCTGCGTCGAGTGCTATGGGTCACGAAGCATTCGCTGCACATAGTATTGTACTTGGTTTGATACTGACAAAAATCATGCAAAGAACATAGAATTGCGATATCAGTGTTACTGATGACTAAGTCTCTGAGAACTTAAATGACTTTTTCGATGACACAGCTGGTACTTGAGTCAAATCTGAGTCCACTGACTCCAATCCGCTGCTCTTTTCCCCAGGACACCACCCCAATAACTCCCAAGAGAGTCATGTTACAAAACTAAATTTGTGTTGCAATGTCTGTCAGAATAACAAATTTGTGAACACCTCACTCACTCATTTTTTAAAAAGACTTATTTATTTATTTGAGAGAGAAAGAGGGGGTGGGGAGAGAGTGAGCAAGGGGAGGGGCAGAGAGAGAGAATCTCAAGCAGACTCTGCACTGAGCCTGGAGCCCAATGCTGGGCTTGATCTCCCAGTCCATGAGATCATGACCTGAGCTGAACCAAGAGTTGAACACTTGACCAACTGAGCCACCCAGGCACCCCCTTAGCCACACATTTAAACGACATCCTGCATGCAGCTTGTTTAAATTAATTCTTTTTAAAAAGACTTTTATTTATTTATTTAAACAGAGAGACACAGTGAGAGAGGGAACACAAGCAGGAGGAGTGGGAGAGGGAGAAGCAAGCTCCCACCAAGGAGGAAGACCAATGCAGGGGCTTGATCTCAGGACCCTGGAGTCATGACCTGAGCAGAAGGCAGATGCTTAATGACTGAGCTACTCAGGCACCACCTTAAGTTAACTCTTCATTATATATTTACTTCAGTTACATTTTGTGGAATTTCTGAGTGGTTTGTTTCATTTTTTACATCTGTATTTGTGAATTAATGCCATAGATCTTCTGGACAAAAGACATCCCATTTGTTACTTCTTATATCTCTAAACATTCACTTACAATTCTTTGCCTTTCTGTGGAAGAAGATATGTAAATTTGACCCTTGAATAGTGCAGCTATAAACTGTGTAGATCCACTTATACATGGACTTTTTTTGTACAAGACTATAAATGTATTTTTTTCTTTCTTATGATTTTCTTAATAACATTTTCTTTTCTTTAGCTTATTTTATTATACAAATACAGCATATAATACATATAATGGACAAAATATGTGTTCATTGACAGTTATCAGTAAGGCTTCAACAATAGGCTATCAGTAGTTAAGTTTTTGGAAAGTCAAAAGTCATATGTAGATTTTTAATTGCATGGTGGGTCAGTGCCCCTAACCCTTATGTTGCTCAAGGGTCAACTGTATTTTACCCAACTGTAAAATTGGCTTACTTTTGATTGATAGTGACTTTTATTCTGTTTTACATATTTCAAAGATAAAAATGTTTTTTTTAAATTCTTATAGGGATGCATGGCTGGCTCAGTTGGTGGAGTGTGCGACTCTTGATTTTGGGGTTGTAAGTTTGAGTCCCTTATTGGGTATAGAAATTACTTTAAAAAACCAAAATATTTTTAAAGATTCATATAAGCAAAAGCAAAGAAAATTATATATAGCATCTCTACAAAGAGATCACAGTATCACATTAATATTTTTGTGTATATCCTTCTAATACTATACATATGATCCATATATGATACATATATCATATAATACTTATTATTTTATTATTTTATTTATCCTAATTTTTTTCTGATGATACACAAATGTCTTTTCATTTGAACATCTAGAAATCAATCAGGATTTTAAAAAGCATTTTAAGTTTGTAGAGAAGTACTTACCAACACTAACATGTACAATTAATATGACTATCTACAGTTTAAGTAAATAATGGCCTGAAACTTACACACTAAAAATGAAAGGAAAACATCGATGTAGATAACCCAAAAGAATGAACTAAAATACTCCTGGAACTAATAACCAATTACAGTAAGGATGCAGCATATTAGTTTAATATATAAAAGTCAGTTGCTTTCCTATATGCCAGCAATGAACAAGTGGAACTTGAAATTAAAAACACAATACCATTTACATTAGCACCTAATAAAATTAAAGACTTAGGTCTATATCTAACCAAATATGTATAAGATCTATATAAGGAAAATTACAAAGCCCTGATGAATGAAATTTAGGAACTGAATAAATGGAGAGATATTCCACATTTATGGATAGGAAGACACTATATTGTTGAGATGTTAGTTCTTCCCAACTTGATCTGAATATTTAATGCAATCCCAATAAGGCTTCCAGCATGTTATTCTGCAAATATTGACAAGCTGATTCTAAAGTTTGTATGGAAAGGCAAAAGACCCAGACTAGTCAACACTATGCTGAAGAAGAAAAGGTTGGAGGACTGATAGCACCAGATTTCAGGATTTATTATAAATCTGTAATAGACAATACAGAGTAATTTTGGTGGAAGAACAGACAAATAGATCAATGGTCCAAAATAGAGAGCCTAGAAATATATATAGTCAATTGATCTTTGGCAAAAGAGCCAATGATGGAGAAAAAAATAGTCTTTTCAACAAATAGTGCTCAAACAACTGGGCATACACATGGAAAATAAAAATGAATCTAGATATAGAATTTACACTCTTCACAAAAATTAACTCAAAATAAATCATAGACACATATATATATAATGTAAATATGTGAAATTTCTAGAAAACTTAAATGAGCTTGGGTAGAGTATTAACTTTGTAGATATAACACTGCAGGCATAATCCATGAAAAAAATAATTGATAAGTTGGACTTCACTAAAATTAAAAATTTCTGCTCTGGAGGAGCTGCTCAGGGGCAGCACCAGGAGCTGCCACATCTAAGACCAGGAGCTGCTGTCATCACAGCCAGGGTGTCAGTAATTGACACTGTGGACCTCCCATGAGGACATGATTCACGATGCCCAGATGGACTACTGTGGCACCCGCCTGGCAAGCTGTTCATCAGACAGGTCTGTTGAAATCTTCAGTATGCCCAATGGAGGGCAGTTCCTCATCACCAGCCTCAGGGGTCATGTGTGGCAAGTGGCCTGGGCCTACTCCCATGTATAGAAACATCCTGGCATCCTGCTCCTGGGATCAGACAGTCATCATTTAGAAGGAGGAGAATGACACCTCAGAGAAGATGCACAGGCACCCAGGCCACAAATCTTCAATAAACTCTCTGTACTGCACCCCTCGTGCCAACTGCCTAATCCTGGCTTATGGGAACTTGGCGGGGGAGCATTTCCCTGCTCACGAACACTGGAGAAGGCCAGTGGGAAGTAAAGATCAATGATGCTTGTGTTATTGGCTGAATGCCGTCAGTTGGACCCCTCCTATTTTACCTAGAAGCGTTGTAGACCAGCCCCACGGGGGGCAGAAGCCCAACTAGAGCAGAGGTTTGCATCAGGTGTCTGTGACAACCCCATCAAGCTGTGGAAGGAGGAGGAGGACAACCAGCAGAAGGAGGAAAAGAAGTTAGAAGCTCACAGTGACTGGGTGTGAGCTGTGGCCTGGACCCACCCCACTGGCCTGCCCACCAGCACCATTCCCGGCTGCTCAGGGAGGACAGTCATATATTCATCTGGAGCGATGACGACACCTCAGGCAACATGTGGTCACCCAAACTGTGGCATGAGTTTAGTGATATTATGTGACATGGGAGCTGGTCCACCACAGCCACCATCCTGGCTCTCTCCGGTGGAAACAATAAGGTGACCCTGTAGAAGGAGTCCATCAGCAGGCGCGGATGTGCGCTGGCGAGGTCAACAAGGGCCAGGGTTCTGTGTCTGCCTCTGTCACAGAGGGCCAATGGAACGAAGACAGGTGAGGCCTAGCTCCCCACCTGCTGACTCTAGGACTGCTTCTTCCTGGACCAACTGACCAAACAGCTGGGAGAAATATCTCACAAGATACCTTTTCCAGGAGTAGTTACAAGGGCAACCAGATCAATATCTGTCGTAACATGATCTGACAGAGCTTATAATTCACCACCCCGCTGAGAGCATCCATATTCAGGGAAAAAGCTACACATGATCTCCAAATTTATTATTTTAAAATATATTTTGGCCATTTTTATGTACCTTTTGGGATATTATTTGGGTTTGGTTTTTTTTTAATAGTTAAACTCATATTGCTTCTTTGGGAAAGACAATGTTGAGAGAATGAGAAGACACATCACTGACTGGGAGAAAATATTTGCAAAAGATGCATCTGATAAAGGACTATTATCCAAAATATATAAAGGAACTCCTAAAACTCAAAAATAAGAAAACAAACAACACAACTAAAAAATGGGCCAAATGCCTTACCAGACAGCCCATCAAAAAAGATATACAGATGGCAAATAAGCACATGATAGGAGGCTCTGTGTCATGTCTTCCAGGAAATGCAAATTAAAGCAACAATGACATACCACTACACACCTATCAGAATGGCCAAAACCCAGAGTGCTGACACCACCAAATCCTGGCAAGCATGTAGAACAACAGGAACTCTTATTCTTTGCTGATAGAAATGCAAAAAGATATAACCATTTTGGAAGAAGTGTAGCAGTTTCTTTTTTTTTTTTTTAAGGTTTTATTTATACATTTGAGAGAGAGAGAGAGCACACAAGCAGGAGGAAAGGCAGACGGAGAGGGAGAAGCAGGCTTCCCGCTGAGCCAGCCAGAAGACCCATGTGGGTGGGGCTCAGTCCCAGGCCCTGGAGATCAGGACCCGAGCTGAAGACAGACTCCCAACCATCAAGCCACCCAGGTGCCCCTTATCAGTTTCTTACATAACGCTAAACATAGTCTTACCGTACCATCCAGCAATCACATTGCTTGGTATTTACCCAAAGGTGTTGAAACTTACATCCACACAAGAAACCTGCACATGGATGTTTATAGCAGTTTTATTCATAATTGCCCAAACATGGAAACAACCAAGATGTCTTTCATTAGGTGATTGGATAAAAAACTGTGGTACATCCAGACAATGGAATATTATTTGGCACAAAAACAAATGCACTATCCAGCCATGAAAAGGCATAGAGGAACCTGAAGTGTATATTACTAAATGAAAGAAGCCAGTCTGAAAGTCCTCTGTACTATATAATCCCAACAATACTGACACTCTGGAAAAAGCAAAACTATGGAGTGAGGAGAGATGAATAGGTAGGACACACAATGTTTTTAGGGTATGAAACTACTCTGTATACTATAATGATGGTTACATTTGTCCAAACCCATGCAATCTGCACCACCACGAGTGAACCCTAATGTAGACTCCGGACTTTGGAGGATTATGATACATCAATGTAGGTTCATCCATTGTAACAAAGGTCCCACTCTGAAGGAGATATTGATAAAGGACAAGGCTATGCATGTGTGGGGCAGAGGAAATCTCTACGTTTTCCTTTTAATTTTTCTGTGAACCTAAAAATGCTAAAAAGGAAAACAAACAATCCAACTAAAATGGGCCAAACACCTTACCAGACAACTCATTAGGTAAAAATGATCAAATTTAAGGTGTTTAATTATAGCTAATATCAATTAGACAAGCACATCAGAGGACAGTATCTACTGGTAACAGTCTTTGAGGGCTTTGGAGCTGTAAGTCACTTATTTTAAGAAGTGAGTCAGTCTTTTTAATGGTTATTAAACCCCACAAGGATGACCGCACCTTCGGAGCACATCTGAGTACTAGAGCTCCTTGGCTTTCAGAGTCCTCTGGCTTGTTGCTCTATCCTGAAGGAGGAGGACCTGTGATAACTGTGATGAGACTTGAAAAACCCTCTATCACACCAATAGCAACGTCATGAAAAATGGAAGCTTTCCATGGAGCACGTTCCTGGGTAAAAGACCCTGAGTTAGGTTCACCATTAATGTTACCTCATTTATGTCTCACAACTGTGAGGTTGAACATTCATTATTCCCATTCTACTGCTGAGGGAAAGAAGTGACTTCAAAAGGAACCTCGCCAAATAAAAACACAAGGGGCTGAGCAAAGTTTCAAGCCACAATCTGTCTAACTCCAAAGTCCATGCATGGGTTTACCACTGGCTGGCGGATATGGGGCAAATAAAATCAAGGAAGACTGACGATTCAGAATTCTGAATTGCTGGCAAAGGCATCTTTCATTTAACTTTCAGTAAAGGCTGAAAGTCGAGATGTAACATACAACACAACTTTGTATCAGAGCTCTGACAGGAATGACATAAAACATCTATTACAGGCCAAGTGGGAAAGAAAATGAGAATCATCGACTTTTTGGAGGTATTTATTTTCACCCAGAGATAGAATTGATATTAAACTCTTATTTATATTGGGTAAGGGATCATACATAGTGTCGAGCCCTGAATCTGATTATTACCATGGCACTGAGCAATGCACTTCAGTGTAAACAGTAATAATTCTGTTACTTAGCTCAAATAATTCTGAGCTTGATTAAAAAAAATTTTTTTTAAACTACCTGTGAAGGAGAAATCATAATTTTCTGTTGGTCTCTTTTTTCCTGATTGGTGAGCACTTTGGCATTTTTCAAAGACATTAAAGTAAATTTTACAAGGCTTACCTTGCTCGGATGACTTTTGATATATATTTAGTGATGCTGACAGGATGTAGGACAAAGCATACCTCCTTTGCTGTGGTTTGGGTCAAGCTTGAAACACTGGACTCGAAAAAGAAGGCAGAATTTTGCTGTACTGAAAATAGTCTGTATTTCTCTCTTGGGAATGTAAAAGTTTTGGAGGTGAAAATAATTGAGAGAAAGGGTAAAGGAAAAATACTTTTTTTGGATCATACGTAAACTCTAAAAGCAAATTCTCTCCTGAAACATCAGTAATACCAGTAAATGAATAGGCTTGCAGCAAGATCTTCCCCTCTAATACAGAGTCTGTTTACTGCTCCTTCTTTTCTCAAGTTTCCCCAAGGTGGTAGAACATGAAGAAAATTGTTTGGAAAAACAGTACTTTTCAAATGTCCCTCTGTCACCAAAATTTAAAATGGATCTGTTTACTGACTCTGGCCCCAGACAAAGTTATGAATATTACCCTTCCTCCTTGTGACTTTCACAGACTCCTACAGCTTTTATACACAGGAAGTCATAGTGCATCTGCTTGAAAGAAATACATTCAGCTATCTTAAATGCACACCTTCTAAAAACTGCTCCTAAAATTGCTTTTTAAGATAAAATTGATTGAATTTTTTTTCCTGCTAAGACATGTTCTTCCAGACATATCCTACACCAATTTACTTGTATTACTCGTACTTTAGGATAGGATCTGTTTTTATATGTTTACATATGATAAAAAAAAACTGTTAACATTCCCAAGAGATGGGGCCCCTGAGTGCCTCAGTCATGAAGCATCTGTCTTCTGCTCAGGTCATGATCCCAGGGTCCTGGGATCGAGCCCCGCATCAGGCTCCCTGCTTGGCAGGAAGCCTGCTTCTCCCTTTCCCACTTCTCCCTGCTTGTGTTCCCTCTCTCACAGTGTCTCTGTCTGTCAAATAGATGAATAAAATCTTAAAAAGAAAATTCCCAAGAGAAAAACATAGACTATTTTCAGTACTCAGCAAAATTCTGTCCATCTTATTGTCCTTTAGGTCTTAGGTTAACGCATACATGAAGCCAACAGATTTGTTCACATATTTTAAGAAAGTGTCTCATCTAAAAGAAACAAAGCAAAGAGAGCATATAGGAATAAACAGGACAGAATGAATTTTATGCCTAGGCATAGATGCCATATTCACAGGAGTGGATGTAGCCAAACCCATATCCTTGCCCTTCTCCCATGCCGGCTTCCAGTTGTGTCCCTTCTCTACTCACAGTAATACAAGGCTGCATATGTCATTGGCACAAGGTGCACCAGGGCATATTCCTAATGCCAGCTAGAAAAGGGGATCTGGACTTAACTCTCTTTGTTCAGCATAGTTACAGACCTGAGTCACTCTACCTACCACTTTTCATCTGTTTTATTGAAACTTCAGGGGGGTTCTATGTTTTGTTTTAAGATTTTATTTACTTGTTTGTCAGAGAGAGAGAGAGCACGGGCAGGGGGAGCAAGCAGAGGGAGAGGCAGACTTCCCCCTAAGCAGAGAGCCCCAGGCTGGGCTTGATCTCTGAACCTTGGGATTATGACCTAAACTGAAGGTGGACACTTAACCGACTGAGCCACCCTGGCGTCCCGAAACTTCAGTGTCGTGAGCAGCTAAATCCTGGCTTAGATTAATGTTTCTGCAATCTTTTATATTCCTTGTTCCCAGTTTAATGGCAACCTGATTGGACTGCATGCCATAAAAGATTTAAACGGTCTTTAATTAGACTTTCAAATCCTAAGGAGACCCAGAAATAATTACTTTTAAAATCTTTATAACTTTACTCACATCCATGTGCAAATAGATGCTCTGTTATCAAGAAATGACTAAATTAATGCCCAGTAGGTGTCAACCTATCTTTTGAGCAGGGAAAGAAAAGCTCCATAGTGATTAGCTTGAGTGACAAGTTATCTAATTTATTTCTGCTGAGTGAAATTTATTCATTTGCCAGGAGTAATAGTAACATAAAAATAAAAAGGCCATGTGGGTGCCAAGTGATTTAGTATGGTAATGGAATTACATCAGGCTGCTGTGTGGGGTCTGGGTTTTAGTACAAGGATAGGAAATCGATTTCTATTATCTAGATGATCGTGCCTGTTTTTTATATGCCTTATATTACCAATTTGAAACACTCTGGTCTTCTTGACTATTTTTTTCCTAAGATTAAGCCAGTTAGAGTATCGATGCTCTTACTTTTACATAGTTAGTCTGTCAGTGTACAGGAATTGAGTCTTGTCTTCCAAAGACGCAGAGATAACACAAAATGCTAAAGTTCTCTTGTGTTGTAGAATTATCTTAAATATTTGACTGACAAGGGTGCGAACTGTAAATCAGACTGCAAAGACTCTATCTACTATCTGCCAATGTTCTAAATAGAAATTGCAAAATATGTGGGGATGGAGATAAAATTAAAAACCCAGAAGAATAGGGGCCCCGTTTATAAAACAAGAGCAATTGGTTAAACCCTTATTTTTATGTCCTTCATACTCTAAGATTTTCAGTACTTTTGTGAGTGGGGATATGATATAGAAATGAGCTCTTTAAGGAAAGCAGCTCTATGGAGCATACAAGCCTTTAAAAGGCAAGAACAGCTTGGTGTATGAGCGGCACCAATTAAAAATCATAATAATTTGCATTTTTTTAATCTAACGGACTTCTTACTGACCCATCCTCCCAGCTGCCCCTATCCCATCAAAGGACAGTCCACCAAGAGGTATTAAGTACATATGGGATACCTCGTTTCCTGTTTTGTTTTCCTATTTTGTTTTATAAAGACTTATGTAGCAGCTCTTGTGAAAATAGAATATGGAGTCTGCGCAGCTCTAAGTATTAGAGGCTTGGGAATATGATTTTTCTAATTTTGAGCGTCAGGAATGTGGCAACAAAACTTTGCTTGCAAGAACAGATAAGGTCCAACAGATCACAGATTAAGTCAAGTGAGAAGAAACTTTAGATGATTGCTATGCCTATGTTCCTTATTCTGGAGAAATAAATCTGAGATTTGGTTCCTCTTGAAGTCATGAAACTCAACTGCAGAAATCCATCTTTTTCTTTTTACCCTTTTCTGGTTTACAGAAAAAATGCCCTCATTAGCAAGAAATGTCTAGTGCCAGGATCTGGAACTCACAAGCCCTGCTATTCTCCCATTTCCGCACACCAGTTTGTCAAGCTTCCCATGGAAGGCAGTTTTTCCAGATAGCAATACATGTATATTTTCCAGCGAATCCAGGGATCACCTCCCATTGTTGTTAATCGCAAAAACAAGAAAAGCATTTTCTTGCATTTTACTATCAGGGTGAGAAAAATGTTTCATCATGTCAAAACCTGGAAACTTGGAAATATTTACCAGGGAATAGATGAATAAATTGTGGTACATTTTTATAATAGAATATTCTATGCAATTAAGAGAAGTAAAATAGGTTTTTATTATAGATGGATCACATGGAAAATATTTCACTGAGTGGACAACACTAACAATGAAAAGATACATATATACATATATTATATATAATTTCTATTAAATACATATGTAACATATATATATATATAAAATGTTCTATTAAAATTAAAAAAAAAACACAGGATTACAGCAAAATCAGAAGCAGCGGCGTTCAGTGTTTTGGTTGGCTGCAGGGGTATCTTACATAGGTCTCTCCTAAAGTTACAAGTAACCATCTCCTGAGCAGTATGAGCACAGTACCTGGACATCCGATGTGTTCTTGGGACATGCCCTGCCCTGCTTTGTGTATGACAAAAGTTTCATTTTTTTTAATATTTTATTTATTTATTTGCCAGAGAGAGATCACAAGTAGATAGAGAGGCAGGCAGAGAGAGAGAGAGGGAAGCAGGCTCCCTGCTGAGCAGAGAGCCTGATGCGGGACTCGATCCCAGGACCCTGAGATCATGACCTGAGCCGAAGGCAGCGGCTTAACCCACTGAGCCACCCAGGTGCCCCAAAAGTTTCATTTTTTTAAAAGATTACTTATTGGATTTAGCTTTGAGGGGAGGAGTCAAGATAGCAGAGAAGTAGCAGGCTGAGACTACATCAGGTAGCAGGAGATCAGCTCGATAGCTTATCTAAACATTGCAAACACCTACAAATCCAAGGGGAGATGGAAGAGAAGAAGAACAGCAACTCTAGAAACAGAAAATCCACCACTTTCTGAAAGGTAGGACTGGCGGAGAAGTGAATCTAAAATGACGGGAAGATAGACCGCGGGGGGAGGGGCCGGCTCCTGGCAAGCGGCAGAGCAACGGAGCACAAAATCAGGACTTTTAAAAGTCTGTTCCACTGAGGGACATTGCTCCAGAAGCTAAACCGGGGTGAAGCCAACACGGGGTCAGCGTGGCCCCAGGTCCACAGGGTCACAGAAGGATCGAGGGTGTTGGAGTGTCGCAGAGCTCGCAGGTATTAGAACAGAGAAGCCGGCTGCAGAGACAGAGCCGAGGACTGAACTCTCAGCTCGGGGTTACCTTGAACTGGTCACGGGCTGGGTGAGCTCGGAGCGCGGCTGGAGGCTGGGGATACGGGAGTGATTGGGTGCTGTCCTCTGGGGGCGCACTGAGGAGTGGGGCTGCGGGCTCTCGGCTTCTCCGGGCCAGAGACTAGGAGGCCGCCATTTTCATTCCCGTCCTCCGGAACTCTACGGAAAGCGTTCAGGGAACAGAAGCTCCCAAAAGCGAACCCCCGAGCGGATTACTTAGTCCGGCCCCCGGTAAGGGCGGTGCAATTCTGCCTCGGGCAAAGACACTTGAGAATCACTACAACAGGTCCCGCCCCCAGAAGATCAACAAAATATCCAGCGAGGACAAAGTTCATCTATCAAGGAAAGCACGTTGAATTCCTAAGACAGCAGCGGAATTCCAGAGAAGGAGAAAGCAAAGCACGGAACTCATGGCTTTCTCCCCATGATTCTTTAGTCTTGCGGTTAATTCAATTTATTTTTCAATTTTTTTTTCTTTTCTTTTTCTTCTTCTGCTAAATTTTTTAAAAATTTTTTAAAACTTTTGCCCTTTTCTTTTTTAACGTTTTTTTGACTAGTTTATCTAAATATATATTTTTTTTCTTTCTTTTTTATATTTTTTCTTTATTTGTTTTATTTTTTAAATTTTTTTCTTTTTTTTTCTGAACCTCTTTTTATCCCTTTCTCCCCCCCACAATTTGGGGTCTCTTCTGATTTGGTTACAGCGCATTTTTTCTGGGGTCTTTGCCACCCTTTTAGTATTTTATTTCATCCTTCATATCCTCTTATCTGGACAAAATGACAAGGCGGAAAAAATCACCACAAACAAAAGAACAAGAGGCAGTACCGAAGGCTAGGGACCTAATCAACACAGACATTGGTAATATGTCAGATCAAGAGTTCAGAATGATGATTCTGAACGTTCTAGCCGGGCTCAAAAAAGGCATGGAAGATATTAGAGAAACCCTCTCTGGAGATATAAAAGCCCTTTCTGGAGAAATTAAAGAACTAAAATCTAACCAAGTTGAAATCAAAAAAGCTATTAATGACATGCAATCAAAAATGGGGGCTCTCACTGCTAGGATAAATGATGCAGAAGAAAGAATTAGTGATATAGAAGACCAAATGACAGAGAATAAAGAAGCCGAGCAAAAGAGGGACAAACAGCTACTGGACCATGAGGGGAGAATTCAAGAGATAAGTGACACCATAAGACGAAAAAACATTAGAATAATTGGGATTCCAGAAGAAGAAGAGAGAGGGGAGCAGAAGGTCTATTGGAGAGAATTATTGGTGAGAATTTTCCTAATATGGCAAAGGGAACAAGCATCAAAATCCAGGAGGTGCAGAGAACACCCCTCAAAGTCATCAAGAATAGGTCCACACCCCGTCACCTAATAGTAAAATTTACAAGTCTTGGTGACAAAGAGAAAATCCTGAAAGCAGCCCGGGAAAAGAAGTCTGTAATATAAAATGGTAAAAATATTAGATTGGCAGCAGACTTATCCACAGAGACCTGGCAGGCCAGAAAGAGCAGGCATGATATATTCAGAGCACTAAACGAGAAAAACATGCAGCCAAGAACACTCTATCCAGCTAGGCTATCATTGAAAATAGAAGGAGAGATAAAAAGCTTCCAGGACAAACAAAAACAGAAAGAATGTGCAAACACCAAACCAGCTCTACAGGAAATAATTGAAAGGGGTCCTCTAAGCAAAGAGAGAGCCTAAAAGTAGTAGATCAGAAAGGTACAGAGATAATATACAGTAACAGTCACCTTACAGGCTAATAATGGCACTAAATTCATATCTCTCAATAGTTACCCTGAATGTTAATGGGCTAAATGCCCAAAAGACACAGGGTATCAGAATGGATAAAAAAACAAAACCCATCAATATGTTGCCTACAAGAAACTCATTTTAGACGCGAAGACACCTCCAGATTTAAAGTGAGGGGGTGGAAAACAATTTACCATGCTAATAGGCATCAGAAGAAAGCTGGAGTGGCAATCCTTATATCAGATCAATTAGATTTTAAGCCAAAGACTATAATAAGAGATGAGGAAGGACACTATATCCTACTCAAAGGGTCTGTCCAACAAGAAGATCTAACCATTTTAAATATCTATGCCCCTAACGTGGGAGCAGCCAACTATATCAACCAATTAATAACAAAATCAAAGAAACACATCAATAATAATACAATAATAGTAGGGGACTTTAACACTCCCCTCACGGAAATGGACAGATCATCCAAGCAAAAGATCAACAAGGAAATAAAGGCCTTAAATGACACACTGGACCAGATGGACATCACAGATATATTCAGAACATTTCATCCCAAAGCAACAGAATACACATTCTTCTCTAGTGCACATGGAACCTTCTCCAGAATAGATCACATTCTGGGTCACAAATCAGGTCTCAACTGGTATCAAAAGATTAGGATCATTTCCTGCATATTTTCAGACCACAATGCTCTGAAGCTAGAATTCAATCACAAGAGGAAAGCTGGAAAGAACCCAAATACATGGAGACTAAACAGCATCCTTCTAAAGAATGAATGGGTCAACCAGGAAATTAAAGAAGAATTGAAAAAATTCATGGAAACAAATGATAAAAACACAACGGTTCAAAATCTGTGGGACACAGCAAAGGCAGTCCTGGGAGGAAAATATATAGCGGTACAAGCCTTTCTCAAGAAACAAGAAAGGTCTCAAGTACACAACCTAACCCTACATGTAAAGGAGCTGGAGAAAGAACAAGAAAGAAACCCTAAACCCAGCAGGAGAAGAGAAATCATAAAGATTAGAGCAGAAATCAATGAAATAGAAACCAAAAAAAAAAAAAAAAAACCAATAGAAAAAATCAATGAAACTAGGAGCTGGTTCTTTGAAAGAATCAATAAGATTGATAAACCTCTGGCCAGACTCATCAAAAAGAAAAGAGAAAGGACCCAAATAAATAAAATCATGAATGAAAGAGGAGAGATCACAACTAACACCAAAGAAATACAGACAATTATAAGAACATACTATGAGCAACTCTACGCCAACAAATTGGACAATCTGGAAGAAATGGATGCATTCCTAGAGACATATAAACTACCACAACTGAACCAGGAAGAAACAGAAAACCTGAACAGGCCCATAATCAGTAAGGAGATTGAAACAGTCATCAAAAATCTCCAAACAAAGAAAAGCCCAGGGCCAGATGGCTTCCCAGGGGAATTCTACCAAACATTTAAAGAACAACTAATTCCTATTCTCCTGAAACTGTTCCAAAAAATAAGTGGAAGGAAAACTTCCAAACTCATTTTATGAGGCCAGCATCACCTTGATTGCAAAACCAGACAAGGATCCCACCAAAAAAGAGAACTACAGACCAATATCCTTGATGAACACAGATGCAAAAATTCTCGCCAAAATACTAGCCAATAGGATTCAACAATGTTTAATGTTTAATCCAACATTAAAAGGATTATTCACCACGATCAAGTGGGATTTATTCCAGGGCTGCAGGGTTGGTTCAACATCTGCAAATCAATCAATGTGATAGAACACATTAATAAAAGAAAGAACAAGAACCATATGATACTCTCAATAGATGCTGAAAAAGCATTTGACAAAGTACAGCATCCCTTCCTGATCAAAACTCTTCAAAGTGTAGGGATAGAGGGCACATACCTCAATATTATCAAAGCCATCTATGAAAAACCCACCGCAAATATCATTCTCAATGGAGAAAAACTGAAAGCTTTTCCGCTAAGGTCAGGAACACGGCAGAGATGTCCATTATCACCACTGCTATTCAACATCGTACTAGAAGTCCTAGCCTCAGCAATCAGACAACAAAAAGAAATTAAAGGCATCCAAATTGGCAAAGAAGTCAAACTATCACTCTTTGCAGATGATATGATACTATATGTGGAAAACCCAAAAGACTCCACTCCAAAACTGCTAGAACTTGTACAGGAATTCAGTAAAGTGCCAGGATATAAAATCAATGCACAGAAATCAGTTGCATTTCTGTACACCAACAACAAGACAGAAGAAAGAGAAATTAAGGAGTCAATCCCATTTAAAATTGCACCCAAAACTATAAGATACCTAGGAATAAACCTAACCAAAGAGGCTAAGAATCTATATGCCGAAAACTATAAAGTACTCATGAAAGAAATTGAGGAAGACACAAAGAAATGGAGAAATGTTCCATGTTCCTGGATTGGAAGAATAAATATTGTGAAAATGTCTATGCTACCTAAAGCAATCTACACATTTAATGCAATCCCTATCAAAATACCATCCATTTTTTCAAAGAAATGGAACAAATAATCCTAAAATTTATATGGAACCAGAAAAGACCTCGAATAGCCAAAGGAATATTGAAAAAGAAAGCCAATGTTGGTGGCATCACAATTCCGGACTTCAAGCTCTATTACAAAGCTGTCATCATCAAGACAGCATGGTACTGGCACAAAACAGAGACATAGATCAATGGAACAGAATAGAGAGCCCAGAAATAGCCCCTCAAATCTATGGTCAATTAATCTTCGACAAAGCAGGAAAGAATGTCCAATGGAAAAAGACAGCCTCTTCAATCAATGGTGCTGGGAAAATTGGACAGCCACATGCAGAAAAATGAAATTGGACCACTTCCTTACACCACACACGAAAATAGACTCCAAATGGATGAAGGACCTCAGTGTGAGAAAGGAATCCATCAAAATCCTTGAGGAGAACACAGGCAGCAACCTCTTCGACCTCAGCCGTAACAACATCTTCCTAGGAACATCGGCAAAGGCAAGGGAAGCAAGGGCAAAAATGAATTATTGGGATTTCATCAAGATCAAAAGCTTTTGCACCGCAAAGGAAACAGTTAACAAAACCAAAAGACAACTGACAGAATGGGAGAAGATATTTGCAAACGACATATCAGATAAAGGGCTAGTATCCAAAATCTATAAGGAACTTAGCAAACTCAACACCCAAAGAACAAACAATCCAATCAAGAAATGGGCAGAGGACATGAACAGACATTTCTGCAAAGAAGACATCCAGATGGCCAACAGACACATGAAAAAGTGCTCCACATCCCTCGGCATCAGGGAAATACAAATCAAAACCACAATGAGATATCACCTGACACCAGTCAGAATGGCTAAAATTAACAAGTCAGGAAATGACAGATGCTGGCGAGGATGCGGAGAAAGGGGAACCCTCCTACACTGTTGGTGGGAATGCAAGCTGGTGCAACCACTCTGGAAAACAGCATGGAGGTTCCTCAAAATGTTGAAAATAAAACTACCCTATGACCCAGCAATTGCACTACTGGGTATTTACCCTAAAGATACAAACGTAGTGATCCGAAGGGGCACATGTACCCGAATGTTTATAGCAGCAATGTCTACAAGAGCCAAACTATGGAAAGAACCTAGATGTCCATCAACAGATGAATGGATCAAGAAGATGTGTTATATATACACAATGGAATACTATGCAGCCATCAAAAGAAATGAAATCTTGCCATTTGCGACGATGTGGATGGAACTAGAGGGTATCATGCTTAGTGAAATAAGTCAATCGGAGAAAGACAACTATCATATGATCTCCCTGATATGAGGACTGGAGATGCAACATGGGGGGTTAGGGGGATAGGAAAAGAATAAATGAAACAAGATGAGATTGGGAGGGAGACAAACCATAAATGACTCTTAATCTCACAAAACAAACTGGAGGTTGCTGAGGGGAGGTGGGGTTGGGAGGGGGGGAGGGGGTTATGGACATTGAGGAGGGTATGTGCTATCATGAGTGCTGTGAAGTGTGTAAACCTAGTGATTCACAGACTTGTACCCCTGAGGATAAAAATACATTATATGTTTATTTAAAAAAAAAAATTGGAAGGGGAGGCAAACCATAAGAGACTATGGACTCTGAAAAACAACCCAAGGGTTTTGAAGGGGCGGGGGTGGGATGTTGGGGGAACCAGGTGGTGGGTAACAGGGAGGGCACATATTGCATGGAGCACTGGGTGTTGTGCAAAAACAATGAATACTGTTACGCTGAAAAAAATAAATAAATAAATTTTTTTTAAAGTTTATTTATTTATTTATTTAATACAGAGTGAGATCAGAATTAGGCAGAGAGGCAGGCAGGGAGAGAGGAGGAGGCAGGCTCCCTGCTGAGCAGAGATCCTGATGCGGGGCTTGATTCCAGCACCCGGGATCATGACCTGAGCTGAAGGCAGAGGTTTTAACCCACTGAGCCACCCAGGTGCCCACAAAAGTTTCATTTTTAAAACTGTGGTAGTATTTAAAAAAAATTAAAAAAAATTTTAAAAATAAATAAAACTGTGTTAGGGAGAGCTTGAACTTTCATCTTTTTGGCAATCTCAGTACCTGTTTCTGAGCAGCTGCCACTTAGCCTGAGAAGAAAAGTACATCTGCTTTCACCTTTCTCTTCTTGTCCCCCGTCTCTACCTTTCCCAGCCGCTTCATCTTCCACCCCTCCCTCACACACTGATTTCAGGTGAAGCCGGGAAGGCAGAATTGTGTGGAGAGTTGGTGATAAGAAAGCAATTCTTTTTCTGACCCTCCTCCCACAATATGATAGAATATATAATCCTAGGTATTCCATATATAGTATTGGATTAGGGAAAAAAAAAAAACACCCAGTTTTTCCCTCTCTCCTGTGTCTTTCTTTCCTGTGTGTCTCCTTTATTCTCTCCCACAACCACACTCACAACACTCTGATACCAGATGTGTGGAGGTTTTTCCCCATCCCAAGCAATTCTTGATGATACCAGCTGGGTGTCTTACACTTTAACCCCATGCTAACACTATCTGCCTCAAGAGAGTGTCAGATGCCTCAGGTTAAGAGCTCATACCTGTCTTGAGGAATTAACCCCCCAAGCTACCCATGACTTCTGTCCTATTTGGCTAAAATTTGGAGGTTCCCATGGCTCCCTCCTCAGATTTGGTTAATTTGCAAGAGAGGCTCACAAACCCAGGGAAATATTACTGACTTGTATTTACCAGGTTATTAAAGTATATGATAAAGGATACAGATGAACAGCCAGATGAAGACATACGGGTAAGTTCTGGGAGGGTTCTGAGTGCAGGAACTTCTGTCTCCACAGACCTGGGGTGCATCACTCTCCTGATGTGGGTATGTTTGCCAACCTGGAAGTTCTCTGACCCTCACACTGTTGGGATTTTATGAAGCTTCTTCACATAGGTAAGCATTCACATTAGCTCCATTTTCAGCCCTTCCCCCTTCCCAAGAGAATGGGAGAGGGGGACTGAAAGTTCCAGGATTCTGATCATGGCTTGGTCTTTCTGCTGACCAGCCCTCATCCAGGAGCCCTCCAGGATGTCACCTCATTGGAACAAAAGACATTTCCATCGCCCAGAAAATTACAAGGGTTTCATGAGCCCTGTGCCGGGAATGGGAGTCAAAGGCTATCTATTACAACAAGAGATGATCCTACTGCTCTTACCACTTAGGCACTTACAGGGGTTTTAGGAGTTCTGTGCCAGGAACAGGGGGCAAAGTCATTTTATATATACATATATATGTATGTGTGTGCGTGTGTGTGTGTGTGCATCTATACATACACGTACCTATACATATATATGTATATATATATGTGTGTCTATATGTGTGTGTGTGTGTGTATAAGTATAGGTACGTATATGTATAGATGCATACACACACACATACACATTCTATTATCTCACAATTACAAACAACAGTTTCAGAAAACAACAGAGTATCAAAGAAAAGATTTTGCAAAGCAGGGCTTTTTCTGTGTTCAAAAGTTATGTAAAGTAACATCTCCCAATTTGTAAGAGCCTCCCCCTTTGAAGCCAGAGTCCCCTTTCTATTTCTACCATCTCCATCTCTAAGAATTCCAAAGGATATCTGAGATAGTAGACATATCTCAGTCAGCCTAAATTCCAGAAGGTCTTATCAAATCTAATACTTCCATTATCAAATCTAATGGCTTCCTCTTGCTAGAGAGCAGACATATTACTAGAATTTGGTTTTGGTTTTAGTTTTGATTTTGGTTTAGAATAACATTGATTTAGCAAATTCGTCTATTGTTTCCTTTTTCCTCAAGAGGGGAAAAAGAGTCATGACCATATTTCTTACCTAAGTACTAGTTTAAGATGAAATGAAGAATCAATGCATGAAAGATTTATTAGCAGGAGTAAGGGTAGGGAAATTGGGTAGAAATTGAAGAATGTGTAATCACATTGTGAGACAACCTTATGAGTACAGAATCAATACATTTAAGTAGAGTCAGGCCATTAGTTTCATTTGGAAGTGTGGGCTGAACTACATGACTTGGATGAGAATCAGTATTGTATTTTGGGTCTAAACCCACCTAATACAAACAACGGGTTCACTAAAGCAACAGCATATCAAACCACGTAATTTTACAAACCCAAGTCTTTTTCTGTGTCCAAAAGGTTTTTGTGTTCGTCTCAACATTTCTTACATTTCTAAAGAGAATTAAATTAGAAATGAAATAAGATTATTCAGTATTTCTTGCAAGCGAGCTCCATTTTGACGGCATTTGAAAAGTCAAGCATGTGGCTACTTAGGAAGAGGAATTCCTTTGATGTTGATGTTTTGCTACGATGAGCCTCACCCAGTGTTCCAGTACGTTGTTCTTTATCACCATACTTCATCTATCTACATTTCCTTTCTGGCCAAAACTTCATATACAATAACTCCTGTTTGTTCAACTGCCTGTGGGGTGGCTGACTGATATCATCAATTTAGCGGAAAACTGGCTCTTATTTCCTTCCTTCCCTGAGGTCTCTCTGTGCTTCCTTCAGTGAGATTAAAACAACTTCTATTTCCCGAGAACTGAAAAATTAGACAGTATCAGAATTACTTCTCTAGAAAAGAAATGTTTACCACCCCAGCCCCAGAGTGACACTTCCCAGTTTATAGGACCCTCCCTTCAGAGACAGAGACTTCTAATGACCTGAGAGACATGATCTCTAAAAAAAAATTTAAGCCAACAAGGAAAAACACACTACAAAGAAGCAGCTGCATATTTCTAATTTACACTCTCATAGTTAATTACTTTAATATGTTTGTCTATGTGGATTGGATATGTAAAAGGAAAAGCCGCCAAGTCTTCTCGCCTCATGCGCACTGGTACTCTCCACTGAGTCAGGCCTTTTTTTTTCAATTTTATTTAGGACCCTGGGATCATGACCTGAGCCGAAGGCAGAGGCTTTAACCCACTGAGCCACACAGGTGCCCCTATTTCTAAATTTTTAAGCATTAAAAGAATTAAAAGAAGCTACATTCATATTACCTTAAACGTTCTCTAATCAGGCTGCTTCCGTACAAAACCAAACCTCCGGCTTGCATCGTTTGCTTGTTCTTACTGTTCTGGGGTTCACAGTCAATTCCTCCCTCTGGGCTGTATATCCCTGATGCGAATTCATTTTTTTTTTTTTCAAGTGGGCACAAATCAGAGTTTACATCTGTGACCAAAATTATGCAAAATATCCAGACAATCACTTTCCTTTTAAAATGTACAGATGCTTCGCAGGTCAAACTGAG
Source organism: Meles meles (assembly GCF_922984935.1). Taxonomy (NCBI): domain Eukaryota; kingdom Metazoa; phylum Chordata; class Mammalia; order Carnivora; family Mustelidae; genus Meles; species Meles meles. The sequence continues at coordinate 150,439,139 of NC_060067.1, forward strand.
ACCCATTTGTTCTCTGACTGTTTTGCTGCCTCTTTTTGATGCAAGCCTGTTTCTTCTCATATTCATGTCTACTTGCTTCTAAAATACTGTTTGCATTTGAGCCAGTTCGTCCAAGTTGTGCTAAAATGTGCTCTTCTTTATTTACTCCCCATATGTTGGACATCTTTTATTTCCTATCTTACCACCTCTAGGCTTATCCTTCAGCAATTGCTATGCTACCCAGCTGCAAACACCTTAAATCTGATCACCACTCAGCTCAGCTGGTCCCCTTTTCTCTTGCTTTCTTCCCCCATGTTTATCTACCTCCTCAACATAGGATGATCATAGGAACGTGCTCGACCATTAGGGTCTATGTGAAAAACTGGAGGTGTGAGAATTTAATATCCTTTGAGTCAATTTTTGACCCATAAGAGCAAGAGACCGTAGATGAATACTCCCTTCCTGCGTGCTTGGGGCAGGCAGTTCTAGGGGCATTTAACGTAATTCCTCAGAGGGACCTCAACAGAACTGAACCCCAGTTGCCTACACCAGTAAATCAGTCTAGTATTCAAGCAAAACTTCAGTTTGCTTTCTTTCTCTCCCTAGTTATTTCTAGTGTCCCCTCTCCAGTTTTTTGGGACTACCCCCCCCAAATAATTTACCTGCCCCTAATCCCTATTTAGTTCTTCAAATGTGGAAACTACGGGAGTATCCAAGCTAAGATACTCTGTGTTTACCCGTGATGGAGTTGCTGGTTGTAGACCATTCTTCATGCCAAGAACAATAAGAAAAGTCAAATAAATTCTGAAAGAAAAAGAATTACGTATTTGAAGGCACTGGAGATTTTCTGAGGCAGCTAGAACTTGAGATATCAAGAGCCCAGTGAGAAAGAAAATACAGAAAGTTAAGATAAGTTCTGAATGCCACTTATTGCTCAGGGCTTTGCCAGTTCTAGATGTCAGTTGAGAGGTTAAGAGTCCTTATCCACTGCTAAAGAGCAGAAAATCTGAATGAGTTTTTGGTAATTTTACAAGGCTGGGTAGACCAAAATTAGAGCTTAATGCTGTCAGGCAGCCAGGATTTGAGAGTTTAAGGGAAGAGAAGTGCAAAAAAATTAAGAATGATAGTCTTTTTTTTTTTTTTTTTTGGCGGGGGGTGGTCAGGGCACTTTGTGAATCAAGCTGATGAGGACAAGAAGCTAAGAAGCCAAGAATAAAGCCATTGAAAATCAGAACATTTTAAAAGAGAATCTTTTAGTGTTGAGAAGATAAAATTGGATGTCATGACCCACGAAAGGAAAGATATTCTGATGAATGTTGCATATTCTCATTTGAAACCTCTGGGATGCTGTACCACTCAAGATTAAATTAAAAATTAAAGTAAAAAGACTGAAATCCAGTTTTTGATCTTCTAGGTTCACTTGATTATGGTGATTTTCCTCCAGAGCTACCGAGCAGAAGATACAGAAAACTCTCTGGAAAGAGGTAACACAATCCGTATCATCTCCAATTTTTCATTTGCAATATCTGGTATTCAATAAGAATGTACCAGGTATATAAAACAAAACAAACAGCACAAAGCAACAACAACACAAAAACAAATAGGAATGAGGGGAAAAACTAGATAACAGGAAAATGTTCAGAGGTGACCCGGATATTGGAATTAGCAGTCATGACTTAATACAGCCATGCTTAAAATATGTAAGAAAATAAGCAAAGTGGGAAATTTCACTGGAATCTGTTAATAAGAGTCATATGGGGCACTTGGTGGCTCAGTCTTTAAGCTCTGTCTTCGGCTCAGGTCATGATCCCAGGGTCCTGGGATGGAGCCCCACATGGGGCTCTCTGCTCAGACGGAAGCCTGCTTCTCCCTCTGCCACTCCCCCGGCTTGTGTTCCCTCTCTCACTGTCTCTGTCAAATAAATAAATAAAATCTTTAAAAAAGAAATGAATTATATAAAAATTCTACATGCAAAATACAGTAACAGAAATGAAGAAATCAATATATAGATTTAACAACAGATTGACTATAGCTGGATAAAGATTACTCAGTTATAATATTGCAAATTTAGACAATATAAATTTTGTTGTTTTATTTTTATAATTTAATGTAGGTGGTGTTTTATTATTATAATTAATTGTAAATTTTATTTTACATTACAGTCAGTAATTTTTTTATTGGTGAGAGAAAGAAAAATCTAAATGAGTTTACTAAAAAAAAAAAAAGGAGGGCAAAAAAAATAATAGTTGGGAAGAAATATTTCTCTCCAAAAGGACCATTTACATGGTTCAGATTAGTGGTGAGAACCTTCATTACATAGCTGCACTTGCTTTTTTAGATTTATTTTTCTGTATGATGAAAAACCAAAGTAAAATTGAGACTTAGATTACAATAAGCTAATAATGAGGTTATGATCATTATAAAGCTTAACATAATTAAAGGACTCTTAGATAAAGAGTATGAGCATTATAAAGATGAGTTAAAACCACCCAAAGTTAAGAAATATGCACGCTGAATATTGGTTTTGGTGCACAGTGTAAATATACAAAGTGAACTAAAGAAAGTCATAACTTGTACTCAAGGAAAATAAGAGTTATGTTATATAGTATATTAATTTAGGTGCCCATCAGAAAAGATTTCAAGTGTAAATAGTTTATTCCTACAAAAATAAGTAGGAGAGTTCTTAGGTGGAACAGGTCAAGGGCAAAAGTTATGTTATCAAGCCAGCTACCACTATGGGTGTTTAATATCTAAGAGCTCCGGGAAAAGGTATAAAATACGTGCCTACAAGTAATCCCACTATAGGGGCAAGAGAGCTGGCTTCACACACCAACTCTTATCACGCATTGTTTGAGGGCTGCTCATGAGGGGACAGGGCTAATTTCCCAGAACTTCCAGCACTTCCGCTACCCTTCTCCTCTGACTTCGCCATGAGACCTATGGGCTAGCCTACTGAAGGAGGAGACAAAGTTGGGCAGAGCCAGGTCATCCCGATCATCCCAGATGAGGTCATACCAGATTGGCCAACTTGCAACCAATCTCCAAGCAGGTGAGACCAGAAGAACCAAAGGGCCCACAGATTTACACACTAAATAAATTCTTACTGTTTTTAACAACCATGTTTTGTAGTTGTTTGTTATGTACCATATTATTATGGCAATAGAGAATTAGTATCTAGAAGGAGTGTGCTGCCATAGCATAAGTCAAACATGTGGAATTGGTTTTGGACAAGATGGCAGACAGAGGCTGGAAAACTGGCAAGGAAATCACTACAACAAACAAGAAACATGGTAGCTCATGTTATATAGTCACAAAACATTTGGTGAAACTGTCATGTGAGGTAACCTGAACATAGAAAATGTAACTTGTGAATTTTTGGACTTCACTTCCAGGCAGAATGTTGAAAATTATCTGCTGACCCATATTAGTTGAATAGTACATAAGAAGAAAATAACTTAGAAAAGAACACACACGCACACACAGTTTACCCAGTTTACTGGGAGAATTTTGTGGGAATCCCAAGAGGCCAAAATTTGCTAAGATAGAAACCAGAATTGTTTCTTATCTCTAGGTTCTTAAACCAGTAAAAGATTCTCAAATGAAGATGTGGTCCCAAAATAAAGATAAAATCAAGGGTGTGGCCATCATACCTTTTAGAAGCACCTTTTAAAAAATAAAGCCAGGGCCCAGTAGGTGCTCTCAGTTGGTCAAAAGAACTTTTGGAAAAATTTTGGGTGCTGTTTCTCAGTAGAAAATACATGCAAAGTAACAGTGGTTAAGTGTAGAGAGGTGTAACTACAATCTGACTATGGAGACCACCAACCCTGAATCAGTCTTGTGATTTCTCTCCCCTCTAGTTCTCTTTCTCAGTCTTTAACTCTAAGTTTATCTCCACCTAAAATTTGCAAATATCCCCAAATCATGACTGTGAGAATTAATAAAAGGAAATCTCATTTAAAACGCAGTCAGGACACCAGAGGAGCAAGCTCTCATGCCTTTTCAATAGCAGACCCAACAGGAAGAGATGTACCTTGCATAGGGATACTACTTTAATATCCCAGCAAGAGGAAGAAAGGTTTTCCTCTTCTCCTGGCAACAGGCCCCCCAGTAAGAGATGGTCACAACTCAGCCACTATGAGAAGCCACTATACTTTGAATGTTGTTTAGGCCAATGGGCTTTTTTTTTTTTTTTTTTAAGATTTTATTTATTTATTTGACAGACAGAGATTACAAGTAGGCAGAGAGGCAGGCAGGGAGAGAGGAGGAAGCAGGCTCCCCGCTGAGCAGATAGCCTGAGGTGGGGCTGGATCCCAGGACCCTGAGACCATGACCTGAGCCAAAGGCAGAGGCTTTAACCCACTGAGCCACCCAGGTGCCCCATTGGGCAATGACTTTTTGTTTGGCCCTCCCAATTTCCCCCTTTTCTCTCTATAAAAAAGCATTCCTCTCCTTTGTTCTGGGGACTTGCATATGGTTTTGTCATAGCTTCCTTATCCCAGATTACAATTCTCTGCTATTCCAAAATGAACCCATTACATGGGTAAAATAACTGGGCAGTTTCATATTTAAAGTTAACACAGCCTAGAGTCAGACTCAGGTAGGAATCAGCAGTTTCATACTTTCTATCACACTGCATTTGCAAGATGTTTCCTTTTGGAACCACACCAAAGATGTGCTGGTGGATTACTTATCTTGGTAGTTGGAGCCTTCATTGATGATCTTTGTCCTTTCAAATTAATATAAATCAATGTCTAATAGTTAGCCAACTAACAACAGCAAAGGCAAGCCACCCAGGGAATACAACCTAAGGAAACTGAAACAGCCCAGACATTCCAGATTCAAGGGTGGGGAGTTGTTGAAAGAGAACCCTGGGACAATGCACTTGTCAGAAATGTGTCTTCAGAAGCTGAGGATAGAGTCTGAAAAGTTTAGTTTGTTTATCGCTCCTGACTTGAGAAGTTATTCTGCATGCATTAACTAGCTCCAAGGCTTGCTGTTGGCCCTCCACACCCTACAATGTTTTAATTATCAAATACCTTGATTTCCCAGGAGTAGCATCTGGTTTACAATTACAGACAACACTATATCAGAAAGACAGACGCTGCTCTTTTGAACTTGACTTGAAAAAATTCCTATTTGATCTCTACAGCCAGAGGCAACAGAGTTAATAAGTTTCAAACACTACAACCTCCAGAGACTCTACCTTTTCTCTTTCTTATTTGGAAAAGCAAGTATGCAATAAAAATAAGTAAAACAATCTTGCCATGGAAGTAGTTTAATTCCTATCCCAAAATATTAAGGAATACTTAACAATATAATACTTAATAATAAAAAGCAAAAAACCACATTGACTCACATGAGGACCAGGCCCAGGTCTTCTGACCCCCAATCCAGTGCTCCTTCCACTGTTGCCTCATTTGACTAGATGTTTTACATACTATCAAGTTTATTTCTATCCCAGATAATTCTTTTTTTTTAAGTTATTATTTATTTATTTGAGAGAGAGAGCATGAGCAGGCGGAGGAGCAGAGGGAGAAAGAGAAGCAGTTTCCCGCTGAGCAGGGAGTCCAACGTAGGACTCCATCCCAGGAATCCAGAATCATGACCTGAGCCAAAGGCAGACACTTAACCAACTGAGCCACTCAGGCACCCCTATCCTAGACAATTCTAAAATAATTTTCTTTAATACTGGGATTCTGTACATTCTCATTGAGAATAAAAACTTTTTTGGGGGAAAAAAAAGGCATGTTACAAACAGTATATATTATGATGTCCTATTTGTTTTTTACATCTAATATAATTGACAGCTGAACCAATTATATTCCTATTAAACTGAAGATACTGACAATTAATTGACCGAAAACAAGATTAAATCTCAACAGAAGGAAGGTCAATTATTTCATGATTATCTTTGGAGAATATAGATGAAGGAAAACAATGGCTTTTCACCTAATGTTTTAAATGAACCCATGTCAAGTTTGTAATTAAAAGGGACTCCTAGGTAGGAATCACCAAATAATATTTTGAAATTGAATGAGTGGGAATATGGTCTGACAAATTATTACTTAAGCTCATGTAATCTTTATCTCTAAAGTAGCCCTACAAGGAACTAAGAAACCCCAGAATGCCTGGAATGAAATGGTTCTGAAAGGATTTCCAGTGTTCAAGCAAAATCATACCTAAACCAACCTAGTCGTGTTGGCTTATTAATTTTGGGCAAGGGTCATATTCAAAATATTTCACGACTTGTATCTCATGTACCAGTCAATCAGAATGAATACTGGCTGGCAAAATGCAACATTTTATGTGACATCGATTTATTATAAGATATTATCAATTAATTCACATTAAACATATGCTGCATAGGCCAAGTAACACTTGCCCTCAGATCAGAAATGCTCCACTGGTTTGTAGCATCAATATTAGCACACCTCTTAATATGGCAGCTAAAGAACATGGATTCCTACCTTTTCAAATATTTACATGAAAGGTTTAGGGGAAAACAATAAAATATGACCCCTTAACACTTACCTCATTTTATTAATTTTACCTAAAACTGGGGCTGATAATATCTTATAATAAATAGATGTCACATAAAATGTTTTAGCTTCTCTTAAAAGATGAAAAGATCTGTAAGTATGACCTCACAACCCCTCATGACAACAAGACCCAGCAGTTGCTCCCTTCACAAGGGACAAGCTCCCTGTGTGGATACACCTGCCACCAGCCATGCTCTACACTTTTAGTAACATATCATGCTTATGGACACTTGAGCTTGGAACCTGGATAGAGTTCAATTAGTCAAACTACAGAGAACAGCCTCAAGTTTCCCAAGACTTTAAGTCATCTAATTAGATGTCCTCTACCCCATGTGTCCTTCCACAAACCAATCAAACTTCTCATAATTAAAACAGTGTCAATGACAAGTAAGTGACTTAGAAAAGAATACAAATAGTATGAACAAGCTGTCTACAAAAAAACAGGGTGTAAGATTATTTTATGATTTTACCCTCCCCCCACAAAAAAAAAAACCCCACAGAATGTTTCCTGGGTCATTTCCTTACAATTTGTCACAATGCCCCTGTACAAGGAGTTATTATTCCAAACACAGTGCCCTAAATTGCAATTAGAATTGGATGTCAGATGAACAATTTCATGTCTCCTAAAATTTAGATTAATTCAGACTTCTTTTACTTTGCTCATAAAGACCTTAGCTAGCTGTGGGTCTCTAAAGTGTTAGAAACAACACAATTATTGTGCTTTGACTCTTTTGTGACTCAGAAACACACATTTGTAAAATCCTCATACCATAATCCAGCCTGGTTTACTAGACAGTAAGAGGAATACTCCAACAGCAAGTGCTTAATAACAGTTGATTAATATTGATCAAAAAAGATAGAGAAGAGGGATGCAAAGCCTAGTCAATATCTAGTTATGTCAAATAAAACTTATTTCCTTTTTTTCCAGTAGGGTCTCCAGGCTGGTAGATCAGGGGAATGTGGCTACATAGTGTTTCTGCAAAAAATAAGTGTTTATATAGTCTTCTTTTTTATTATGTTATTTGGGTAGAAGAATGTGGGCTAAATGAAACCACAATTAGAATGTGATCTTTTCCTTAAAACTGGCTTGTTCTTCAGCATTTTCTCTCCTAGTTTGTAGTAACATCATTCACTGCCAGATATCCAAGCTAGAATTCTCAGCATCATCATGATTCTTTTTTCTCCTTCATTCATATTCAGTACCCTACCACTTCTAGAATCTATTCCCCTCCTCAGCCTCACTGCTGTTTCTCTGGTATAAGCCCTCCTACTTCTATACCTTCCTGAATGTTCATGTCCTGCAATCTAGCCCCATAAGCCACCAGACTGATTTTTTTTTTTAAATAAAAATAAGTCCATAGCACTACTCTACTTAACATCCATCAGTGATTCCCCAACCAAAGCCCTCAGTGATCTTAGGCTGCAAGAATGAAATTCAAGACCTAGGATGAAGACAGTGGGAATGTCACTTTGTTCTTCATGGGCAGACCACACCCAGATGGGCAAACTAGAAAGATCCCCCAAGATCCACACAACCCTTTCAGATGGATGTTTTGTATGGAGTGAACAATCTGTGGTTATAAAGAACAATCTGGAAATAATTACAGGGTAGTTGTTAGATTTATTCTGCGAACCCAAGAAGTGGAACTAGGATTCGTATATATTAGAGAATCAAATTTTGACTATTACAAACAACATTTAATGCTCAGAATTAAACAAGACTCTGCAAAGAAAGTGATATATTTCGAAAGTATTTAAACAGACTAGATGATTTATATGCCTGATCAGAGTATTATAGAAACTGTTCAAGTCTCTAATAATTTAAATATGTGAACTTTAAAGTTCTTCAAATCCCAATATGCTATATTAATTTTCTAAAATTAAAGACGTTCAGTACTAGTAACACTTCTAATATAAGATTTAATGAATCAGAATATTGCCAACTGGGACGCCTGGGTGGCCTAGTCAGTTAAGCATCTGCCTTTGGCTCAGGTCATGGTCCCAGGGTCTTGGAAGCCAGTTCCGCATCGGGCTTCTTGGTCAGCAGGGGAGTCTGCTTCTCCCTCTGCCTCTGTTACTCCCCCTGCTTTTGTTCTCTCTCTCCCCTCTTTCTCTCTATGTCTCTTACAAATAAATAAATGAAATCTTAAAAAAAATACTCCCAACCAATGGCTTATTTATAATAACACAATTTCTCTCTTATCCTTTTTGGCAAACCACACCAACTTCCCAATTACGCATCTTATCAGTTTTAACAATCTCAACTAAAGTAAGTAAGACCTCCTTGGTTTAGAAAAAATTCAATGATATGCACATTGAGTACCCAGCAATTCCTATAGGAATCAGTAAACAACTGTTGCCCTGGGAGTTCCAATCTCAAAGCATTTGCCACTCTGTGTCCTTCAGAGGTATCCTTGCACATTAACTACATAATATCATTTTTAAAAGATTCTAATTTTAAACTGAGGTCTAACATTCCTAATGAAATAAAGAATCTTTATGAAGATTCTTACCTCCGCCATGCAGACTATATAACACCCAGAGCCAGGAGAAGGGGGAAAAGTCTATGAAGGAAAAAATAAATAAACCAACAACAAAAACAGCAAAACAAACAGAAAAAAGTCCTATAAGAATACTGCAAAGAAACTTGTGTGGTCAAATTTTCACTATTTGCTGTGATCAGTTTTGTTATTTTTATAGTATAGAACAAGTTTCTAGGAGTAGAACTCTCCTCTAGGAAGAAATTAGATTGTAAATTATCATGTGCCTTTTTTCAAGGAAAACTGGGAAAGGCTACATAAATATGACGTAATTATGGCAAGGCAGATTGTATAATATCATTTTTCTGCTGCTATTCAAACCTTTTCCTTTTGCTAAGTTCAGAGGAACTAAGTGTATGTAAAGATTTAGCAAACTTTTCAATATTCTGGCCACTGCACAGGAAAAATGTTACTAGGAACCATTTTGAAATCCATAACTATGGAGCTGAGAATCAGGGTCCTCCCTTGATGAATTCCTAAGCATCTAAAGGAAGCAAGCCTGGGTCAGACTGAGGTTTCTGAAGCCCGGGGGGAGGAGGGGGATGAGGGGGATCTCACAAGATAGTGGTCAGCCTACAGGACAAAGCTAAATGGCTCTGGTGCTCTCTCCCATACACATGCTATACCATGGCGGCTCCTGTTCTAATAATGTAGCTCTCTCGGAGGAAAAGCCAGACGTACAAATGCAGGAGGAGAGACAGATCTAGGGAGCATGCAATGAAAGAGAAATGGGAATAGTAAGTAATTCAGATTCTTATATAGCTTGCCCTTCACTGGCCATCAAGCCACGTGTCCTAAGTGGGAGAATCTATGCCTGTTCTCAGTCTGGACTTTTGACAGGAAAGCGGTGGAGGGAAGGGGCTTGGTGAGCTTTCTGGAACCTTCAATTTAGAAATCCAGAGAGAGAGGGAAATCTCTCCTAATTACACCTAACCACGAAATGTCAATAAATTACCCTCAAAGTCTTTTCCAGAATATCCAATGATGTATGGACTCTAATGAAATGTTAATACCAGGTAAAATCAGAAAGGAAAGCTCAGATGATCATAAAGTGTAAGATATATGGTCATTAATCCTTTCTCCACTTTTAGTTCCGTTAATCGGCTTCCCTTGAATCTTTGAGGCATAATAACTCTCATTTTCACCCTTCTGGAAATGGCTAGGTATGTTTTGAAATTGTATGGCTCATTTCGTGGTCATTCTAAGAGTAATTACAATATTCTGTGGTTAACACAGCATAATGTACACTGAAACTCTATCATAATTACGCCAGCCAGTTATAAGTGAATTACTGTGGCAGGCACTCTAGGAACGAAATACGATTAAACAACCTTCCCCACCACCCACCTGGAAAGCTCTCCCTCTCAGCACAGAGGATAAGTTTGTGTACCTCTCTCAGGGCCTCTGAAAGCAGTTATACACTACAACCGAAAAAATGCCTTTTGACCCTATCATTTGTTTCTAAACATTGATGACCTGAAGGAGTTCAAAAGCTTCATCTTCAAGCCATGTTTTTCCCTGTGATCGATTAGCTCTAATGCCCCACGTGGTTTTCTTCTTGTAAACAACTGTTCTCCCCGTGACTTGTTACTGCCACACTTTTATGCCATCTATTTTTCCGTTATAAATGAACTCTTGTGATTATTTAAAGTAGTTTCAATTATAATACGTTTTCAATAGGGTTTATACATACACAGGATTAGAATTCCATTTCTATCTTGTTCTTGACCACAGCAGTCATCCCGAATGGATGCGGTAGATGGAAGAGCCAGAAAGGAGAAGAAGCATCCACGGCTTTCTTGAGCTCAACTATCTACAGGTAAGGAGCTCCTGACTTTGATCCTCCATTAGGATGAGCTGCCTGACTCCGTAACTGTTGCTCACACTTCCTGTATGTGACTTAATTCCATGATTTCTGGCCTCTTCAAGAAAAAGCAACACACAAGAAAACTGTACCAGGCACAGCATCCTCGGAATGCCTGTAAGCCGGGGTTCTGTGCTCAAGGGAACACTGAAGGTTTTCCTTCTGAAATCACCCTCAGAGGTTGGGGGTTGCATGTGCAGTCTTCCTCACACTCTCTCACTTCTTACCTCATTGTAGACACCAACATTTCCAAAACTGACATTTCCCTTTTTCATCTTTTTTTTACTTCAATTCTCTGTTCTTTTTGCTTCTGTTCCAAATGGTAATCCAGTGACCAAAAATATAAATATTAAATTAAATTTTAATTTGATTTAAAATTTTAATAAATTTTAAAAAATTAAAACTCATAAAATGAAAAGAAAGAAAGGACATAAAAAGACACATCCAGTAAGACTTCTGAAGCACATCTATGTGCAAGAATTCTAAAGAAGGTGCGTGTATCTAAATGTCTCTCTCACTCACAAGAAATCACAGGAGTAGCAAAACCAAGAATTGAACTAACGAGTGAAATGGTGGGCAGTGGTTAGCCATTCGGTCTCATCCATCGAAATTCTGAAGAACTCCATTGTGCCCTCTGTCATCGGCATGGCACATATCTGTCCTACATAGATGGCCACAGCTCCAGACAACTGGCCACAACTTTTTAAATTCTGAAAACTTATATATCTCTAACTGTGACCAGATACTATTTTTGAGATTCAACCTAGGTTTCTTTCTCTTCCGTCCATTCAAGCAGATACACACACAGTCATTCATCTCTTGCCTGGGAGGAGTAAACTAACAACCACAAAAAAAGCAGAATTTAACCCAAGTTTCCCCAGCTTTTGGATTCCAAACATACAAGTCCCAGAGGAGGAAGGCTACATGGTGTTAATGGAATCCCTTTAAGAGTCAAGAGGTTGAGAACAAACAGCCCCACCAGGAAGGTTCCCTGGGGCTGTAGGAAGTGAGATGGTAGGGCTTGCTTGCTGGGCAGTGCAAGACAAGGAAGTGACAAAATCACAGAGAAGAAATGGCCCTGCGTGCACCTGGGAAGTGGAGACAAGTCCCGGGATGTACCAAGGGGGCAGAGGACCCCAAGGGCTGTGCTGAAAGACAGAATGGGTGTCTTCCTGCTCACCTGTGTGGATAAGTGGCTCAATGACCAGATGTCATGCCCCCAATTCTTAGCACTAGGGACGTTTTTACAACTATGTCACAAATTCCATGAAGGGAGAAGAACCCTTCAAAAGACTAGGGTTAAAGTTTCCTGCCTTTCTGAAAGTACAGAAGCTCCAAATAAGAATTATGATGAATTATGGAAAACTAAAGAAGTACTTCCTCCTCACTTGCAGTGTTTCTCCAACCAGGGTAGGTGGGGAGTCAGGATTTCACTGGAACCGGTACAGAGCCACGTAACAACGCACCACAGTTCCTGAGGTGTTCAACAACTCCTTGCTCCCTCCTGCCATTCCATTCCAAGCAGCTAATATTTCTCCCACCTCAGCAAAGAATGGAGGCAATTCTACATTGTCCAGCTAGGTAATCATCAGGCACTTGGTGTTCCACGTGGGATTTGCAAACACTTAAACTGTTTTGGTGAGAATTTTGGTATACTAATCCCCTGCTCAGCTCTGGAGTCTTGATTCTTCCTTAGGGAATGGCTCCTGCAAAATACACAGCAAACTCCCTTACATTATCCTCTAATGTATACCCTTCACACTCCACCGTGCTTCACAAGCTACAGAACTCCTGCAACTTTGAATAGGTGAGAAAAGTGTCCTCTCCAGAGAGCTTCTTCCTAGACATTTTTGTGCAGCAATCAGAAATTAAATTCTGTGTGTGTCTCAGTGACCTGAGTGATTGACTACTGCACAAAGAAAATTCATCTTAGTCTTTTCTATTGTTTGAAAGCAGTGCTGGGTCGATACCTACTGCATAGTTTTGCTGCCATCTGTTCAATCAATGTCTCCATTTTTGTCCTCTGCTTCTTACAATGGGATCTGATGTTTCACTTATCAGTAACAGAGCAAAGGTTGATGACAAGGCATTTTATCCCAAACCACAACTGACAATATATTTCAGTTTTTTCCCTACTTGGAGATACAGAGCAAGTACAGATCATTGTCTCTTTGCGTTGTTGCCTTTTTGATGGCATCTTTACAGTGGGAAGTAATCTACTCACCTGGCACAGAGTAAGTGCTCAGTCACCGTTAATTAATAATTATAGTCTTGGTTGTTGGGATATTAATGAAATGAGAAAGCAAGGATAGCAAAGTTGATCCCAGGGTCTGGGCCAGGAAATAGATTCCTTCCATGTGGCCAAAAGACAAGCCAAGGAGGGATTTGTGATGTAGGATAATTGGTAGAGTGGAAAGGAAGAGCTAAAGAGAGAGAGGGAAGAGAGCCAGAAGACTTAGAAGGAGGAGCCAGATTCATTAAGAGAGCAGCACCCAGCAAGAGATCCAGAGGTGAGAAAAGATCCCCTGCCTACAGAGAAATCCAAAAAAGAGATGCAAGCAATGAAAATAAACAAGAAATAGGAGAGAAAGGGGCTCAAAGCCCCAAATTGCCTTAGTTGGCTTATGGGTTTCAGAGGAAATGATCACAGATTACTTTCACCCTTTGAAATTCTAATCTGATTATTAACTTTTATTTATAATTTTTGTTTTTGTGAAGTCTGAAGTGGGTCCTTACTGAAGATAGCTTCCCACTTGATGAAGAGAGGAACAAAGATAATTATTTTCAAACTGTCAGAAGTGACCAAAGCAATACTTTCACCAAGACCAGATATAATAGCTGAAAATTGCATCAAGTAACCAAATACTTCATCATCCTCTGTGTTAATCTTTTGAACAAGTTCAACTCAAAGACTGAATTATGCTAACTCTAAGACTGTTAAAAAGATTAATGACCTTAATATCTCTAAAGTTCTTTGAAGGTTAAAAAGTACACGCACTAAGTTTTTAAAAGCCAGCATGTAATTTGTGTAACTAAAATATATTGTAATATTTCATTTAGACAAGTCTTTAGGAAAGAAAGAAACACGCATGAATTACGTTGATTTATGTCCCTGTGCTGTTCCTGATTGGGAAAGTGATTTGTTACATGACCTTGGAGAGATACAAGATGCCAGAAAGGGGATGGTGAGGAGAGAAAGCTAAGTCAGGAAAGCCACCTATTTGAAATCATAACTATCACAGGAACAGAGCCAAGCACTATAAAACTGGAAAACAGAGTTGGCCTTTGTGAACACCTTCACCTCTTCTTAAGGCAACCCTCAAGTGAAGACTTTATGCACTCGCTTACCCACCCCCTGGCTGCCTGGAAGCACTCCATTTCTGCAACCCAGACCCAGATCAACTATCTGGACCTGCTCCTGCTCCAACTTCTCAGATTCAAAAATCCCACTGCCTTAACAATACCTCTTGTCCTTCCGTTTCTCTCATCCCGTTCCTGCCGTCATGTCTATTTTCCCACCATTTGGAAATGTGTTTTCTACTTTAAGCCTATCTTGCCTTCAACTCCTTCCTGCCTGCCCACCTAGTCAGGAGCTCAAACCACACTATCTACTTCCTCACTCTCTTATCTCCCCGCTCCTAACCAGTCAGTCTTGGGTGAGTACAGTCACATACTTCTTAGTTTGTGCCCATAAGACCCCTAGCTTTGCCTCTACTAATTAAATCAAGTAAGATAAAGTAAAATACAATACACAAGGTTGAATAGCATAGAATAGAATACAATGGAATCAACACTGTTTTTATTGGCCTCAGATACAAAATGGCAGCTTCAACTGGACTGTTGGTCTAATTGGACCCCGAACTCTCTCCATCCAGCTGATGTTTGTATTCTTTGGGATAATAGTTCAAACCCTTTACTCTTCTCAAATTCTAAAGATTTTTATTTATATATTGGAGAGAGAGAGCACAAGTGGGGAGAACAGGAAGTAGTTACCTGCCGAGTGAGGAACCTGACACCAGGCTCCATCCCACGACTGTGGGATCATGACCTCAGCTGAAGGCAGATGCTTAACCAACTGAGCCACCCAGGTGCCCCACCCTTCTCAAATTCTCTATTCCGTTACCACTTTAAATTTTCCACTGATGATCTTGTCTCATATCTCACACAGAAAAGAGAGACCATCAGACAGGACTTTTTCCAACTTCTCTTTCTTACCCTGGATTTAAAATATACAGACCCCTTACCCTTTCTCCTAACGAAAAAGTGATTCCCCTCCTTCCCTGACCATATGATTTAATCATGTGTTTACATTTCTGACTTCTTCACTATACTATGAGCTCTTCTTTCCCTGAGTGGCATTGTGTCTTTGCTCTGAGGAAAACATGGCATAGGAACACTACTGAATAAATTATATTACCAGGAAGGAAAAACAGATCAGGAAGAGTTTTTTGTCGTTGTTGTTGTTGTTTTTAATATGACACTGGTATACTACAAAAATAATAGTTAATATGTGCTGAGTAGTTACTATGTTCCAGATATTCTGGTACATGCTTTACATTCATTATCTTGTTTGACAAAAAACACTAACCACCCCCAAGAATTCTTTCAGGAAAATTATGTTAATACTATTATTTCATGACTTAGAAATGCCCACTCACAACAACCCCTGCCAGAAAAGTGATTTAAAGCACCGATATCAGATCAATAGCATTGCTGTTACACGTAATATACATATAACAAAATATATGTAATCATTATTAATACCTTCATCTAGTTGTAGGCTAAATTTCAAGACCCCGAAGCAAGTTTTAGAATGTTTAAAATGTCCATTTCATTGGTTTTAAGACATTTAGCATATTACTGATTCTGATATTGTTTGTTCAGATCTACACTGGAGACAAGAATTCTGAAAATGCTTAGAGACTTTAAGTAGTTTTCTGAAAGCTATACTTCAAGCCCTCAGAGCTCGTGCTAGAGAAGCTTCCTGCCTTTCTGGCTACTGTGTGGCAGGGCCTTGCCTCCTGATGGTGTTCTTTTGATGCAGAGTGTGCAAGTCTAAAAGTTATCTGAAAAAAATCTCTCTTATCTACAAAAACAATCCATTTGAGTATAATAGAAGAGTTTGGAGGATTTTTGCAGTTCTTTTGTTCTAATAAAACCAAAAAGTTCTAAAAAGGACCACTTTGTATTTGGGTGTTGGATGGATTGAATTGTGTGCACCCAAAGTTCATATTTTGAAGTCCTAACTTCCCGGTATTTTAAAATGTGAGCTTCTTTGGAAATAGGGTCATTGCAGGTGTCGTTACTTAAAATGAAGTCATAATGGAATAGGGAGGGCCCCAGCTCCAAGTAATGACTGGTGTCTTTATAGGATCTGGACACAGATACACACTGGAAGAACATCACGTAAAGATGAAAGCAGAAATCGGGGTGATGCCGCCTAAGCCAAAGAACATTAAAGCTTGCCAGAAAGGTAAACCCCTGGAAGGTAGGACAGAGCTGGGGACACAGATTGGCCCTTCTCTGCCTTGGAGTAACCAAACTTGATCTCGGACTTGCAGCCTCCAGAACTGTGAGATGATAGATTTCTGTTGTTTAAGCCACTCGGACAAAGACAACAGTTGATGCAAAGGGACTAGAAATCTAGCAGGGAAAGTTTCTGAAGCATGAAGTGTAGAAAACTATCACATAAACTTTTTTTTTCCTAATGTCCTTTTCTTTCATTATAGTTTCTACTCTTTCATCTTTATCCCCCAACATACTGAATTTTTGGCTTCTTTCTATTATCTGCAGTTCTTACAGTGCTTTTAAAAAATATTTAGTTTTTAAAAATTTAATTATTTGAGAGAGGGAGCATGCACACAAGCATGGGGGAGGGGTAAAAGGAGAGGGAGACGCAGACTCCCTGCTGACCAGGGAGCCCAGTGCGGGACTTGATCCCAGGACCCTGAGATCATAAGCTGAGCCAAAGGCAGACACTTAACTGACTGAGTCACCAGACGCCCCCTCAGAGTGCTTTTTTTTTCCTTTTTTTTTAAAAGATTTTATTTATTTATTTGACAGACAGAGATCACAAGTAGGCAGAGAGGCAGGCAGAGAGAGAGAGGAGGAAGCAGGCTCCCTGCTGAGCAGAGAGCCCCATGCGGGATTTGATCCCAGGACCCCAGGACCACGACCTGAGCTGAAGGCAGAGGCCCCAACCCACCAAGCCACCCAGGCTCCCCTTAGAGTGCTTTTTAAGGAAGAAATGTTTGTCCACTTGCTGGCTTTTTTCTCATGGTGCTTTATTTCCCTGTCTTGTTAATAATGTCTCATTATGAGTTGATGATTTTCAGTGGGCTTACATTTTCTTCAGTAATCTGGTTTGTCCTGAGATGTGAAATTTTTCCTACAGAAGTTATCTCCCAGAGTCCATCCTGAGTTTAGGCTCCTTCTCTGCTTATGGCATCCAAGGATTTCTCTTTCTTCTTGTCAAGCCTGCCCATGACCATTTTTGATGTTGTTGTTTGCTATTTTATCCAGCACTGTTTATCCAACATCCAAGTGTTTTCAACAGCTGTACCACCCTTCTGCATCTGCTCATTAGCCAACAGCCCAAACTTTCAATTTCACAGACTCCAGGAATATTTCTTTTTTTTTTTTTCAGTGTTCCAAAATTCATTGTTTATGCTCTCAGGAATATTTCTATGCAAATAATAATAATAGAAAATGATCATTTCTCTGCTATTTTATAGTATCTTAAACATTTCTCTCTCCTCCTGTCACCTGCCAAAACTGAAGTGATAGGAGCCTATTGGCTTTTCACCTGGACCAAGCCTTTGGTATCTCAAGATACCAAGAACAACACAAAACAAAAAACAAAACAAAACCAAAAAACGAAACCAGGAAAACGATAAAGCTGCTTTTAAAAATGATTCTAAAAATGATTCTAGGGCGCCTGGGTGGCTCAGTGGTTTAAGCCGCTGCCTTCGGCTCAGGTCATGATCTCAGGGTCCTGGGATCGAGTCCCACATCGGGCTCTCTGCTCGTCAGGGAGCCTGCTTCCCTCTCACTCTCTCTGCCTGCCTCTCTGCCTACTTATGATCTCTCTCTGTCAAATAAATAAATAAAATCTTTAAAAAAAATGATTCTAGAAAAATGCATGCCTTTAGAAGTTTGCTAAAACATAAACTTTGCAAGACCGCTAGGACTATGGTAGTGCCAGATGCTTTTCAACACTCGTCAAACAATTCCAAGTCAAAATTTCCTAAACTGAGGAAATCTTACTGCCTTTCATTTGCCTTACTGAGTCACAGATAGTACAAGCGTCACCTCAGTGTGATACTCCCAAAGTGCATTTATTTTTTTTTCCAAGGTGCATTTAAATGTCTATCCCCACTTAACATCTGAGGAACCTAAGATTCAGAGTGTTATTTAAGGTCCCTAAGCTATTTATTGGAGCACCTAGGATGTAAGTGCTGCCGTTCCTTTTCCAGGCTTATAGGGTTTTTCTTCGTTACTGTGCTATGCTATTTTTCATTAAACAACTACTTTAACCTTTACTCCATCTATTTCTGATGAAAATGCCTCCCCCCCCCTTTTTTTTTGGTCTCAGAAACCATTTTAGGTAAGAGAACTTAATCCTGTTTCATCATAAAATAAAAGACCAATGTACTCCCACTCTGTTACCACTAAGCTAAACCAAGTATCAAACAACACTCCAATTTTATGTAATTTGTGCAGAATTTAGCCATGGAAAAATGTTACCTTTATCCTGAATGGCAACATTGAACTCTTTCAAGGTGAAGCAGAACTAACAATAACCATGTATCTTAATACAGATCCTACAGGTTTAGGGGCAATAGATGCATTTATAACATGCTATTATGATGAGTTTAATAGGCATCTGGTTAAGGAAATTAGAGATTACTTTTCTAACAAAGGCTTGTGTCACCAGTACCTTAGTTTGAAATTGGACAGTGATACCTGCTAGTGACACAGGGCTGTGTTCCTTGTTGGCCTTCAGGATTATCTTTAGTCACCTAATGCAAACCAGAGAGGTAGTCAGCTATTTGAATCAAGAAAATCTGCATAAGCTGGTTTGCATAAGAACATTGCTTTTGGATAAAAGCAGAAGATGAAGCTTTTATAATAAGACCCAGAGGGCAAGAAGGAGAACTGGAGAGAAGGAGATGCTGTTGGGGCTATATGGAATGACTATATGAGATTCAAGGTATAGGCTTTGTCAGGTTCTTTTTTTTTTTTTTTTTCAGTGTAATAGAATTCATTGTTTTTGCACCACACCCAGTGCTCCATGCAATACGTGCCCTCCCTATTACCCACCACCTGGTTTCCCCAACCTCCCACCTCCCGCCCCTTCCAAACCCTCAGGTTTTTTTTCAGAGTCCATAGTCTCTCATGGTTCATCTCCCCTTCCAATTTCCCTCAACTCCCTCCTCCTCTCCATCTCCCCATGTCCTCCATGTTATTTGTTATGCTCCACAAATAAGTGAAACCATATGATAATTGACTCTCTCTGCTTGACTTATTTCACTCAGCATAATCTCTTCCAGTCCCATCCATGTTGATACAAAAGTTGGGTATTCATCCTTTCTGATGGAGGCATAATATTCCATAGTGTATATGGACCACATCTTCCTTATCCATTCGTCCGTTGAAGGGCATCTTGGTTCTTTCCACAGTTTGGCGACCGTGGCCATTGCTGCTATAAACATTGGGGTACAGATGGCTCTTCTTTTCACTACATCTGTATCTTTGGGGTAAATACCCAGTAGTGCAATTGCAGGGTCATAGGGGAGCTCTCTTTTTAATTTCTTGAGGAATCTCCACACTGTTCTCCAAAGTGGCTGCACCAACTTGCATTCCCACCAACAGTGTAAGAGGGTTCCCCTTTCTCCACCTCCTCTCCAACACATGTTGTTTCGTAGGTATAAAATGCAAAATCCACTAGAGAAAATGAAAAAAGAACCTTATGCACTATGAGGGCTGGTAACTTTGGGAACATCGGATAAAAATGCCCATAGCTTTGACCCTGTTATTCTGAGGTGGTGAGCACGGGAAACAGTGGCAGTAAGGAGGCATCATGAAGTTTTACAGAGTGTCAGCAATGAGGGGGGAAGCAAAGTGTGGGGCAAACAGCACACGGTGACTGAGGCTGGCAGGCCAGTCTGTGCGGGAGGACTCCCTAGGCGACACTGCATTCCCTCCTTGCAGCGGAGGCCTTGTTCTCAAAGAATACATGCCTATAGCTTCCTCTAAAATAAACTCTTGTTTGGGACATTTCTCAGTCTTCCTAAGAAAAGAGAACTGCAGGCCAATATCCCTGATGAATATAGATGCAAAAAGTCTCAGTAAAATACTAGCAAATCAAATCCAGCAGCGCGTTAAATGGAACATTCACCATGATCAAGTGGGATTTATTCCCTGGGATACAAGGATGGTACAACATACACGAATCAATCCTTTTGGAAGACAGTAAGCCATATCCTCTAGATAAGCCAGCATCCTGAGATGGGCACAGCTTTAGGCCAAGATGAGACCACACAAATGGTATTTAATCAATATTTCCCTGTAATTACTGTTCCACATGTTTCTAGAATCTCTGTTCCAAAGTTTATACTCAAGCACTCCCAGGAATGGAGACCAAACGATCCAGCAGTTCTGTTCTAAGTCCTGGTAAGGGGTTGATGGCTCCAGCATCTGTATTTAGGACCCAGTGTGGGGTTGAGCGGAGGGAGAAGAAAGACTGTTCTCAGCTTGCTAAAGTCTCCCTTGACTATTTCCACCCCATACCACCCCAGACATTCCTCTTCCTCCTCCCAATGTTAACCGGTTCCAGGAAAACTTTTCCCTAAGTCTCTCAGATGAATCATTACAGTTTCGGCCCCCTAAATTTGTCCTTTCACCTGAAAGACTCATGGTGCAAGAGCTTGCACGGTTTTGGTTTAGCTTGCCTACTCCTGATGTGCAGCGCGTCTGGAAAAGCCTGCAGAGGGACGCCTGGGTGCTTTAGTCGGTTAAGCATCTGCGTTCAGCTCAGGTCATGATCCCAGGGTCCTGGGATTGAGCCCCGCATCAGGCTCCCAGCTTAGTGGGAAGCCTGCATCTCCCTCTGCCTCTCCCCCTGCTTCTGCTCTCCCTCTCCCACTCACTCTCTCACTTTCAAATAAATAAAATATCTTGGAGGGGGGGGGGAGAAAAGCCTGCTGCACCATTCAGCTAATCCCAGCCTCTCCTTAGCTTCCAGTTCCCCAGCTTGTCTGTGGATAACAAAAAACTAGAGGAAACTGGCCCCAGCACCATGCTTCACTTCCCAAGATGCAGAAAGATAACATATGCACCACAGAGTATGTCTACTTTTTTTCTATTTTTTCCCAAAGAAACACCATTTTTATTTTTTTTTAAGATTTTATTTATTTATTTGACAGACAGAGATCCAAGTAGGCAGAGAGACAGGCAGAGAGAGAGGAGGAAGCAGGATCTCCTTAGAGCAGAGATCCCGATGCGGGGCTCAATCCCAGGACCCTGGCATCATGACCTGAGCCGAAGGCAGAGACTTTAACTCACTGAGCCACCCAGGCGCCCACGGGGTAAGTTTTCTTGAGGCAGTCACTTCCCATACAGCCCACATCACCTCTGCTGCTTGACTGTCTGCCAGGATAACCTTCCTGTGGCTATGGGTTTAGCGCCGGGTCAACAGTGGTTTGGTAATTAAGTCTCTGGGAGCATGCACCCTGAGAATGAAGGCCGAACTTCTTCTTTGTCTACTTTGTTACCAACAAGTGTTTGAAGTGAGATTAAAACTGCCAAAAAGCTAGAAGGACTTAGTCAATACGTCCAAGAAAATATCAAGGAGACTCTTTGTTTGATGGGATGACTTTCACCCAGTGAAGAATGTGGTCTTCGAGGTTAACTTGGGAACTACATGTCATCAATACTTGGAACCGGGCCACATTTCATCATCCTGGTGAAAGAAATGAAAATTGTCTCCTGTTGTTGCAGGTCGTCTTACTAGCTTTGAAAGTAAGAGATGTTAGGATGAACAAAGTGCCTCATGACATTTAACCAAACATGCCAATTCTATCATATAAACATCAAACTCTCAACTCTTATAAAGTTGTATAAGCATGAAGAAATATCCACTAATTGAAACATAGAAAAAAATTCCTTACACAGGAAATTTTAAATTTTAGGTAAGGCAAGTATAAAGAAGCAATCATATGTATAAAAGCCGGGTGACTGCTACATGGCCTATTTCATAATGTAAATGTGATTCTGTTTAATATACTGGAGGTAAATTAAGTCATTCTTTTTCTTTGGTGTTCAGATTTAATATCCTCTTACAGAAATTGAGCAAAACAGCTATCCCTGAAGGTTCACGAAATGGTTATTGTGACTTTCGGAAAAATGGTCTCTGCTAAAATTTCTCAGATAACACAAAATTCGACTTTCTCGCTTAGAGTAAAGTCATGGATTCTAAGACGAACCAAGGACGTTTATGATTCCTAACATCTAAACATCTCCCTTTATTCATCATGGAAATTGACAAAGATTCTTGGGTCTGCTCTCGGGTAAAAATCTCATGAATACACAGAGGTATAATTCAGTTACCTATAATTTCACAAAACAGATAATAAAGTGTGAAATAAATACTTCTTTATTTGACATGGGAAATATTTTTAGCATGCCACTCATCACATGATAGAGAGTCAATACATATTTCCTTCTTTCCTTCATTTCGATTTTTCTTCCCTGGAGGTTTCCAGTACTATGAAAAATCAAGGATGCCTTTTTCGACCTGAAGAGTTAAGTGAGAGGTTCAACAAAGCAAGGTGAGGGAAATAACTGGCATTTTTCCATTTCCCTGGAATAGCTTTGTGCAGACCAGTCCCCCCATGGAAAACAACTACAGAACAGGATTAATCCATCTGAAATATTTGTTTGAAGGTATCAGAGAGCTAAGAGGCAGGAGGACTGAGGGGCCAACATACTGCAAAGAAAGAGTATGCAGAGAGGTGAGCCAACGTTTACTGCCACTTTTCCCAAAAGGCATATGCTGATTCCTAAACAGCAGCCTCATAATGAAGAAATGGAACAAAGATTCTACAGTTTGTATGTAGTAGCTAAGGGATAACACTGATGCCAGGCATAACAAAAAGCAAGTAAAATATCCCAGGATATCAGTACAGGTGTGTTCATTTTGTATTCATGCCACAATTTGCACACAGGATTTTTGCACTTTTCTGCATGCATGTTATATAGTCTATGCCAGTAGAAAATGTTAGTAAATGATAAAAGGAAAGAAGTTGAACAGAAGGAATAAAGCCTTGTTAAAAATTAAGTTATTGAGCTATACTCCATACTTTATCCACTTTTTAAGAGTTTCCTCATATGAACTAGAAATTTGAATCAACTGACTAGTAATTTTATTTTTCACTGGGGCATTGTTTCCTTACTTCTCTGCTTCCTCCAAGGAGACAGGAGTGTGGACATACAGTAGAAGAAGCTAAACTTATCAGCCAACAAATTATTCTAATATTCGTTAGTGCAGTTAGGGCACAACTGGACCCAAATATACTCCCTCCCTGTTGGTTTTCCATTCTGCACAGATGGAATTTGTTAAGAAATTCCTTCTCCCGGGCACCTGGGTGGTTCAGTTGGTTATGCATTCAACTCTTGATTTTGGCTCAGGCTGTGATCTCAAGGTCCTGAGATCAAGCCCTGTGTCCACCAGGCTCTGCTGCTTGACCTTGTCCCTCTCCCTTAGCCCCTCTCTACAGCTCACATGCTCACTCTCACTCTCTCTCTTTCTCAAATAAATAAAATATAAAAAAAAGAAGAAGAAGAAAAGAAATCCCTTCTCTTGTTTTCTAGTCCAGACAAAATGCTGCCATTGCAATTGGACGAGGACTTCAACCACCTCCATTTTGATCTTAGTTTGTATTTGCTAATTGCACAAATTCTTCTTTCCAGCTAATCTTCCAAATCTAATCTTTGCTCAGTGACCCTGAGGGCAAAGCATCCCCCGATGGGGACGGAAACTACTCTTCAAAGAACGAGGACAGCCCTGAGCCAACTGCCCTGAGCCCACATGATTGACCCCAAGGCAGAGGTCATCATGGCTTTTACTGCCTTGCTACTTGTACCCACCTATCTTTGTCTCACATTTTCCTTCTATAAACCCAGAAGTATTTTCAACACTTTGGAGGCAGTGTTTGAGATATTCATCCACTGTTTTCCTGGTGTTGGCCTCATTGAAACAAATCCATTTCTTGTCTCACCACCACTCCAATGCCTCTGGATTTTGTCGGCAGTGAGTGGCTGAACCTGGTGTGTTTGGAACCCCAGGAGCCAGATGTTCCTGCATCCCTGTGTGTGGCTGCAATTTTGGGGAGCGAGCTGGGAGCTGTGTTTCCTATTTGTCTAGTGCTCCCCTCCCTCACTCCCTATGCCTTCCATAGTCCCCAGGATGGAGCAGTTGCCTAGGGCAGTGCACCAGGGCTCACTCATTCATTTTCTGAGCTAGTGGCTGCGACAGGTCAGTGTGAGCTACCTGTGGTTAGACCACCCTGGATGGGGAGGACAGAAAGGAAGTCCTTTGCAGCTTCTGAAACCTGTTTCATTGCAAGGATGTTCTCTCTCTTTCACCCTGGACTGGCATCGAAGGCTTTAACTACATTTGTGAAACAGAGAAATGAATTAGAAGAAGTAGTATGCCATAGAAGTTCACTCCAGGTAAGTTTCCCTCATAAGTGTACACCGTCCCATCCTCCCCTGGTTCCCTGCTGTTGGGTTCTTTCCAACCATCTGTCAGGTTTTGTAACTCATTTGTTTAGGCTTGCATAGCTTGAGTTGTGGCAGGGGCTATGGTATAGTGAAGGTACCTGGGGAAAGAGGAATTGATGTGAGGTAAATGGGAAGCCAGGGATGCATTTGGGGAGATCTCTTTTGGGGTGTGTGTGTGTGTACATGATTGGGAATGCTAATTCTATCTCTTCCCAAAGCTTCCTAGGAAGAATATTGACTGACTGGTCTACCTTGAGTTATAAACCTTTGGCTAAGAAGAAAATGAATTTATTTAATACCACCTGGTCTATGTATATGTCAAGCTCAGAGGAAAGATGGCCACTGAATGGCTCTCTTGGATTCCTTCCTCTCATTTGATTGCCTCCAAATAGGGGGTTCTGGTTTGGCTCTCTCACCTCATCTAGGAAGACTTTTGGTTCAGTTGGTGAAGCTCTGACTTCTGGGGAAGAACCAAAAACTAAGAAGCCATTTGGTTCAATCAGTGACTCCCCAGACTTTGGGGGATGAACAAATGCTAACAGAGGTACTCTGGGCTCCATTTAGTTACAATTTTGTTCCTTCTGTGGTCTTGCTGGACTTTTTTTTTTTTAAGATTTTATTTATTTATTTGACAGAGAGATCACAAGTAGACAGAGAGGCAGGCAGAGAGAGAGGGAGGGAAGCAGGCTCACCGCTGAGCAGAGAGCCCGATGCAGGACTCGATCCCAGGACCCTGAGATCATGACCTGAGCCGAAGGCAGCGGCTTAACCCACTGAGCCACCCAGGCGCCCAGTCTTGCTGGACTTTTGCCTAGAAAGGTGGGGGAATATCCCTCTGTTTCCAAAGAAGGTCCATTAGGACATATTCTGACTAAATGGTGAAGAAGACTGAAAAGCAACTAGAGAAAAGACCAGTTTTGCAGGAAGAAGAGACAGGAGATGGGAGACAAAGAAACGTTACTCCAAACTTTGAATGCGCCTTCAGCCTTGCTGGCAGCACCCCTGCTGCCTCTGCCCTCCCCTCCTCCTGTTCCCACACCGCATGTCAGGCTGCTCGCACAGCTGCCCCTGTACCAGCCTCAGCCCCTCCACGCCCTGGGCTCCTGCGCCTCCCACCCTCACTACAAAGGAGCCAAGAGCACCCCAAACTGTTGGGCCACGTCCTCATGAGGCTCAAATGGAAGCATCTCCCAAATCCGCAGGCAGGGGCCCAAGTGCCCCCCGCCCCGCCATAAACTGCTCACTTGAGAATTCCCAAGGGGAGCCCCAGGGAAAACTGGCGGTGGGTTACAGAGCGACTTGTTAGTGGGGGCGGTGCAGGGCTTTCAGTACCGAAGCGAATCCGAGGTTGTTAGTTCAATTAAAATAGACATATCTTTAGAGTTACCAGCACTAAATATAAAATTTTTGTTCTACCAAGGTTTACCGAAGGTCAAATAAGCTCATGTTGTCTCTGTTGCAATCTGCCAGCAAAAAGATGACTTAAAATGTTGGTTAATTTTGTTTTATAAAGCTTTCATGGTTACTTGTTAAGAGACAGTAGGTTGGGTGGGTAAAAGCGTTTGTAGCTTTCTTTTTTTCTTCTTAAAATTTTATTTATTTATTTGGGAGAGAGAGAGCAAGAGATCTAGAGAGCAGGAGCGGTGGGGTGTGGGGCAGAGGGAGAAGCAGACTCCCCGCTGAGCAGGGAACCCTGCGTGGGGGCTGGCTCCTGTTACTTCCAGGATCCAGACCTAAGCCCAAGGCAGAAGCTTGACTGACTGAGCCACCCACCTGCCACTAGAGCTTTCAAAATCTTTGGTAACCTGAAACTTTGAAGTTTGGCTAAGCTAAATGATAAATTGGGTTGAATTCATTGTATATCTAAGTCTTTTCCAAATAAGATAGAATACTCAAGTATCGATTACTGATTGTTGGTTTATCGGCTTTGGTTTCTTACTGGAGAGAAGCTGAGGATTTGTAGGTCTATTGGTAAACATGCTTGGTGCTTTATTTAAGTTGTTTTTTTAAAAAGCATGTTTCTAGAAATTATGAAATGTATTCATAAATTTTCAATCTAAAGATTTCTGGTGTAACAGTTCACAATTGGTTACTATGTAGTTTTTGCTGGATACTAAGATTTCTAATAGTAAAATTCTGATCAATGTAATTAAGACTGTTGGAAAATAATAAGGAAAGCAATGCTGTATGTAAAGAAAGTAAGGTGTGCTTTTGATTAAAAAAGAAAAAAGATATGAGGAATGGGAATACATTTTGTCCTAAAATGAGACTGGTTATTTAGAGTGAAAAAGCTTAGGGAAAAGTCTGAATGAGAAAGAAAGTTGTAGAAAGTTTGCAAAAGGAAGTCGAGAAAAGAAGTTTATGCATGGTCAGAACTGACTAAGATTGGAATGTGTGAGTTTTAAAACTGCAATAGTGTAAGATTGAGATTTAGCTTTTCTCTCTGTTGGAAGAACCAGTTTTCCTGGATTGTTGGTCCATTTTTGATAAGAAATTATAAACAAAGTTTTGTAGTTCTTTGATCTACCCAGAAAGCCAAAGTTTCTATCAGGTCTTTGATCACTTAAGAAAGTTAAAACTTCTTGATATTAAAGGAGCTAAGTTTTGCTAACAGCTATATAACGTTCTGCAGGCTCTCTTATTGCAACCTTGGGTGAATAGATAAATATTAAGTTGTGTAATGATCTGTAATTCCATTTAGACATGAACTTTAAACCCTTCTGAGGGCTCTGTTAGTTAAGCATCTGAGTCATGATCCTAGGGTCCTGGGATTGAGCCCCATGTCCAGCTCTGGTCAGCAGGAAGCCTCCTTCTCCCTTTCCCTCTCCCTGCTTGTGCAGGGAGATAAATAAAATCTTAAAAAAAAAAAAAAGAAACCCTCTGGGGTTTTTAACAAACTTCCCAAGATTTGATATTGTTGAAGTCATTTTGGCTAATTAAGTTTGTTTATTTGGTATGTTAAGTTACATGAGAAACATTGTCAAACCAACGATAAATGTTGGGTTATACTGTATGGGTAAATGCTATAACTGTTCCAGAAAGTAAAAGAAATTCCTCAAGTTTTCATGTATCCTGATAAAAGGCCATTTCTTGACATTCTAATTATGGAAATGTTGTATATCGCAGAGACAACTGGGTTTTCTTGTCAACTGCACTGTAATGAACTCTCATCAGATTTTTTTTTAATTTTTAAATTTTTTTATAAACATATAATGTATTATTAGCCCCAGGGGTACAGGTCTGTGCATCGCCAGGTTTACACACTTCACAGCACTCACCATAGCACATACCCTCCCCAGTGTCCATAACCCCACCCCCCTCTCCATACCCACCACCCCGCTGGCAACCCTCAGTTTGTTTTGTGAGATTAAGAGTCTCTTATGGTTTGTCTCCCTCCTGATCCTATCCTGTTTCATTTATTATCTCATCAGATTTTTAACAATGCCCATTTTTGAGTCTTTTGTCATTTATAGTTATTGTTCTGATGCTCTTAACAATATGTTTCTTCTTTAAGGAGATTCATGGAAAGGACTTTTGACAAATATAGGTTTCTGATATCTTTAAGATCATAAAACTAAACTGGGTTGGAATCTCCAGAACTAAAGGGAAAGCTGCATCAAACAGAATAAGCATTAATAACATGGGACTCAATGAACTGAGGGAGATGATTATAGTTTTTCTGACTCTTGTTTAAAACATTACTGGTTCTCTAATGTTTGCACTTCCAGATTTAAGGAGAGTTTCCTCTTAAGATAGCTATGAGTTATAGAAATATGATAAAATATTCTTTGTAAACAAATATAAACATTTAGCTTTTCTCCCTACCTGAAACCTTCAGAATTCAGAAACTCTCAGGGAGTATTCTTTCTTTCTTTTTTTTTTTTTAAGATTTTACTTATTTATTTGAGAGAGAGGAAACAGAGAGAACATATGCAGGGTGAGGGGCAGAGGGTGAAGCAAACTCTGCTGAGCAGGGAGCCCAATGTGGGACTTGATCCCAGGACCTCGGGATCATGACCCCTGAGATGAAGGCAGACTCTTAACTGACTGAGCCATCCAGGTGTCCCAGTATTCTTTCTTTTGTGGCAAACGGTTCTCCTTGTAACAGGACACAATCAGAAATATCGGCTATTTTACCAAGGCTTTGAACTAGAATGTCATATTTGAGAGAGATATGCATAAACTCAGATATAACCAAGTAGTTTTAAGGAATTAAGGTCTAATTTATGGAGCCAATAGAGCCCCTTGAAAATGTTGGTCTGATTCCTTGCTTGCAAAGTTCCTAGTAGCCTTACCAGGGGATTAAAGAATGTCACTTCCTGGCAGGTGCAGGAAACCTCAGGATATTTTGGGAACCTCGAGAAGAGGAATTCACCCAAATCTATGGAATTACAGGCAAATCTGATGGCAAGTATATGGTTTGGATTCTGGCCTCGAAAGGCTATTAGTAACAGTTGAATATGAAATTCCTTATAAAATGTTCTAGCAAAGTAGATTTAAAAGAATTTTTATGGTCAATCACTATTCTTGCTATGCTTATGTAAGTAATTAGGTCAAGTCTGTTAAAACTAGACTCATTTTATAAGCAATTAGTGTCAATTTAGCTACCTTTGATGGAAATGAGAGTGATTTTGGAGAAAAAAATTATCTCTCAATAATACACCTTTGTGGATGTTAGATTCTATCTCTGATCAACTGTCTTTGAAAGTTTGCTGTTTGCCTATGAAACTGGGCTGGATCCTAAATTCCTCTGTTTTCCTTGAGTATCTGGCTGTGACTTTCCTAAGACTTCTAATTTTCTTTATTTAAAATCACAGAGAACTAAAACTCCTGTGTTTCCTGAAGCCTGCAAACTGAAAGTAAACAACTTAAGGTAAAGTTCAGAGAAATCACCACAATAGCTCATGTATAGATAATCATGCCCGTTGCTCTGTGAGATAATGAAAGGATCCATGGGCATATGATTGGTTGATCAGAGAGGCAACAGAATGGACTCCCTAAAAATTATGTAACTCACCTCCCACCTTGACTGATTCTATGTGGCTGGCATGGCAAAATTGTTCCTTAAGAGCTGGAGCATCGTGCCCTCGATGGGGTTAGCTATGGACTTGTGGAAATAGGGGATGGTCCCATTTTCCTTTATGATTGGATTGGATGATGCACTTGGGGATCTCTTTATCTACAGGGACAAGCCATCTCCCACCAAAGAACAATTCCTCATAACTAGGATATGATTATAGCTAGACATCAGGGCTTCTTCATGGTTTTATCCCTTAGCCATATTTGTCCCAGGAGCCACCTCTATTGATACAGAATGACAAGTAGAGGCTTTAGCCAAGCATGCAAGTGGCCATCTTTAAACAAAGCCAGCTTGCAGTCACCCACAGGTTCAAAAACTTGTCCTCCAAAACCGAATGGCCCTCAGTATCTTGCTTGCAGCCCCATGAGGGACCTGTGGTCTCATTAAGACAGTGTTGCATATGTATTCCATATTACTTTAAAAAATGTAACTGAAGCCATGAAAGATTTAAACAAACACATCAGTGCTATAGATCCTTTTAGCAGTGGGCTAAATTCTATTCCTTCCAGATGAAAACATGCCTTGCTAAAGCAAGAAATTGTTATATTTCTTGCCCTTTTTCTTCTTGGTTATTGTTTGGCTTTTTCTGTTTGTCAGACAGGAGCCCATGCTACTCACAGAAGTGTGGGGATGCCCTCACTGGGTTTCAAGAGAAACTCAAGAAATGAAGTTCTCCTACCCTGTCAAAGTCTTCCATTCCAAAATCCCTATGTCATCTCTGGTCATCAAGAAGTAGTTACTGAAGAAATGACCACTGTCCCTTTTCCTTCCATAGAAATGGAATGGTGTTTTGATACTAGGGATTGAAAGAAGACATTGACTATCTCCATTTTTACCAGTCTATACTTTCTAATTCATGAAGTTCTTCTCTTCAGTTTCTCTCTCAACTCAGGCAAAAAACCCTGAGGGAAAAGCACCCCCTGATGGGAACCAAAACTACCCCTCTCCCTTCTGGTAAGCAATAAGGACTGGCTTAAGACAGCAAGATTATTTTCAGTGGCAAGTGGCCCAACCTGGTCTGTTTGGGTTCCCCAAGAGTGGTGCTCTTGTTGATAAGGGAAAAACTGTACTCTAAGCTGGATGACTAAACCAGCAAGGGAATTCCAGTCCCTCTCTCAAAGCCCTTCCAGGTCCTTCTTTCCTACCCCGTTCCTGCACACACCAAAAGTACCAAGTATGCAGAACTAGAAAGGTAAAAATTACCCTCCCTGCTTGTGTTCCGGGCTCAGACCTTTGGAGAGCACTTTACACTGAGCCCGCCAGTGTTAAATAAACCTCCCATCCTCCAAAGTCTCCACGTGCCGCTTGGTTCTTCCACCAGGATCCAGTCCAGGTTCCATAACATTTGGCTCCCTGACGGGGAAACTGAATTGCACTGGCTCTTTGTTGCCACTGCTTTGGGGAAATGGTGGGGCAGTGACGGAAGGAGGGGTTGTAAGGGAGAAGGCACACCCTACCTAATCTTCAGCAGTTTCCCACCCGGTCACCTCAGGCTGGCTGCTTCACTCTTCCCATGGGACTCAAAGGAGATTTGGCAGGTGAGAACCTGGTCCTGACGTCAGATTCTGGTAAAGCCTGAGGCCCCAGGACCCAGTCAGGCCCACCCATTGTTGCGGAAAATCTGAGGTGACCGAGGAAACCCAAATGGCACATGGAGATATGGGACAACACAGCTTTATGAACGCCAGCAGGCTGGTGGGATCGTTCCCAAAGACTGAGCACCGGACAGGGTAGGAGTGAGTTTTTATGGTTACAGGCAATGGGGGATGGTAACAGGGTGTTTTCGAGGTCTCTCAAGGCCCAAAGGCCTTCCCAGTCTCTCAAGGCCAAATGGCCCTTTCACTTGGAAGTATAATCTCTGTGGCGGCATCTCAGGAGAGTGCTAAATCACCTAGGGGGCTGTTTCTCTTTCTTTTCTTATTCAAACAGGACTGGGAACCTGATCTTTTTCTTCTGTCCCAGCAGGAGCAATGACTTGTTAACTAATCTTAGTCAAATGGGATGGCTATTTGGTCTTTCCTTGGCCACAGCTGGAGCAAAGAAGAGCCAGGGATGGAAAGGGGCTGGACCTGGGAGTTTCTATCTGCCTCACCATGAGGGTGGAAGGGGAGACTAATCACCTCCCAGAGACCTCTTAGAGGTCTCACAGGTAGGGAGTCCTGGGAGGGGGAGGTCCTTCCGGTTAGAAACCCCCCAAAAGGGGGGACAGGAAGGAATTTCCAAAAGGAATTCCACAGGTCAGGGCCTCCCAGGGCAGGCGGTTGGAGAGGAGGAACTGTAATAACTTCTGGAGTGAATGCGTGAGTGAATGTGCAGTTTGACCTGGCTTATGAGGAGGACTGTTTCTGTGGCACCATCAGCGGGCACCCTTAGTTTCCCCAGAAGCCTACAGAATCCCAGTGGGCCCTAACCTGTTTCTGTGGTGACCTCGGGGCACCCTTTGGGGTTCCAGTCCGGGGTTTATACGGAATCCCTATGGCCAAGAGGAACAGAAGTCTCCTCAGGAGGGCAGACAGGTGAACCTCTGACTGGTCTCTCCTTTGGAGGGACACCCACCCTTTGTTTATCTTCATGCCAGTGACAAAGGGAGGGAACACACAGGGTGGACAAGAGAGCCCCTTCTCATCATGGTGGAAACTCTTCAAAACCTACAGTCTTAGACTGTATGCTCAAAAATTTTAAGGGATTGTCAGGAGACTATGGGATCAAAACATCTCCTGGAAAATTAGGTACATTATGTGAACTGGAATTGGCCACCTTTGGGGTCGACTGGCCCTCTGAGGGGCCCTAAGACCTACCCACTGTCCAGGTCATTTACAAAATTATGGTCGGGACTCCAGACACCATGACCAGTCCCCATATATTGATTTTTGGCTTCAGATAACCCAAACTCTGCCCCCATGGGTCTGATTCCATGCTAATAGGAAGGACCAAAGTAGGATATTTGTAACTCAAGAAACCCAAAGGCTGTAAGGAAGCAAAGCCTTTCAGGGAGGCCCTGCCTGGGGGTATCAGGGACAGCAAGGGAGATGAGCTTTGCACAAGGATGAGCCCATCAAGAAGCGCGAGAACTGCAGTCTTCCTTTGACCCGGGGCCTAAAGCTGAACTGCGGGGAGACAGTGCTTCTTCTTCTTCTAAGTGGCATGTGTGGGGTGAGACCTGATTTAGCAGCTCTGACAGCCCACAGAAAACTTGATCCAGACAGAAACAGCATGTAAAATAACAGGAGCTCTCATCCTTACGTTTAAGGGTGGGTGGTGCATCTGGGCAGCTCAGTCGGTTAAGCATGTGCCTTCCACTCAGATCATGATCCCAGGCATCCTTCAGGACATGGACTTTAAGGAATATTCCCACCCAGCTGCCAAAACTCCCTTTGTTTCTAGAAAATTCCCTGTCTGGCCCTACATGGACTGTCTATATCCCCATGTTATGGGGGAAAATATGGCATCTGCTCCTCCGGAGTGGATGAGCTCCTGAACTGGGAACCCTTTCTTTGCCCTCTGGCAGCACTTTGTCTCTTCTGCCTCCCCATCCCCCTACTCCCGTTTCTGCACCACCTTGGGTGAAGCCTGCATTACTGGCTTCTAGACCATCTTTGATGCCTCAGGCACCATGGTTCCTCCCTTCACTGTCAAGGAGCAAGCAGAGCACCCCCTGGACCCTAACACCACCCACTCCAGATTTCCTCAGGTGTCTCAGGTGAAAATTGACCATGGGGAGGATCCAGGTGGAGCATACTTCAGTGTTTAAGCTAAGCTTGTTGGTTTAATTAAGATAGACGTGTCTTTTAAGTTATCGGCAGTAAATGTTAACCTTTTACTCTATCAAGGTTTACTGAAGATCAAATAACCTCATGTTATCTCTGTTGCAATTTGTTAGCAAAAAGATGACTACACTGATGGTTAATTGTCTCAAAGTTTTCTTGGGTGATTGTTAGGATAGCTTTCAAAGTCTTTGGTAAACTAAAACTTTAAAAGGTTTGCATGGATGATAAATGGAATTGAATTCATTGGACATCTAGATCTCTTCTAAATAGAATAAAGTGCTAAGTCATTAATTACTGGACATAGGTTTGTGCTTTTGACTTCTTACTGTAAAGAACTAAGGATATTTAAATCTGTTGGTAAACATGTTTTGTGCTTAATTGATTCATAAATTTGCCATCTAAAGAATTCTGTTGTAACAGTTCACAATTGGTTAATACTTAGTCATTACTGGAAACTAAGGTGTTTCTAAGCGCACAAAATTCTGCTAACTTTAACAAAGACTGATGAAAATAAGGGAAACAACTCTATGTGGAAAAGTAGGAGATACATAAGGAAGATAAGGAGTGGGAATGCATTTTTGTTGAAGGTAAAAGAAGGTAGTTTTGTCCTAAATGAGATGGTTGTTTGAAAAGAAATGCCTTGAGACCAAATCTGAATGCAAAGGAAAGTTGTGGAAGGTTTATGGAGGGAAAACTTTGGAACAGAATTTTAGATAAGGTCGGGATGGACCAACAGTGAAATGAATGGATTTTTAAGTACATTGCTATCAGATGGAAAGTCTGCATTCCCTCTGTTCAAAAAGACAAAGTATTCTCCAATTTTTGGTCTGCTCTTGATAAGAAAATGCAAATAGTTATTTTCTTTCTGACTGCCGAGAAAAAACAGTTTCTTTGTCTTGCCTTTATCAGGTCTTTAACATCCCTAATCCTATTTAGGCATCTGCTTTAAAACTTTCTACGGTTTTAACAAACTTCCTTGAGATTTGAATCATAAACAAAGTCTTGTGGGCTAATTAGGCTTACTTGTTTGGTATGTAACGTTCTGGTTCTGGCTATTGAAGTGTTATGTATCACAGAATAACTGAGTTTCCTTGTCAATCGTATCATAGGGAACTCTCCTATCAGATCATTAACCATGTCCATTTCTGAGTTTTTTGTCATTTATGATTGTTATTATTGTCTTGCAAAATGAGTTTCATCTTTAAGGAGGTTCATATAAAGGACTTTTAGGACAATACAGGTATTCAATATCTTTAAGATCAGAACTGAAATGAGTAAGAACTTCCAGAACTAAATAAAAGCTGCATTCAAACTGAACAAGAATCAGTAACATGGGACTAAATGAACTAAAAACACAATTATATTTTGTGATCCTTGTTTGAAAAACATTGCTGGTTCCTTAATGTTCACACTTCCTGATTAAGGAAATTTAAGATTTCTATGACTTACAGAAACATGATAAAATAATCATTTGTAAGCAAATTAAAGCATTCAACTTTTCTCTCTATCTGAACCCTCTGAAACTCAAAAGTTCTCAGTAAGGGGCGCCTGGGTGGCTCAGTGAGTTAAAGCCTCTGTCTTTCGCTCAGGTCATGATCCCAGGGTCCTGGGATTGAGCCCCGCATTGGGCTCTCTGCTTGGCAGGGAGCCTGCTTCCTCCTCTCTCTCTCTACCTGCCTCTCTCCCTACTTGTGATCTCTATCTGTCAAATAAATAAATAAAATCTTTAAAAAAAAAAAAGGTCTCAGTAAGTATTCCTTCTTCCATGGCAGTCCTAGTCATTTACATAAGTTCAATAAGAATCTGTTTTCCTTATGACAGGACACCACTGGAAGCATTGGTTATTTTACCAAGGCTTTGACTGGAATGTCATATTTGAGAAAGACATGCATAGACTCAGATATGACCAGACAGCTTTAAGGAATGGAGATTAGCTTTATGAAATCTGGAACCATAAATCCCCTTGGAACCATTGGCCTGGTACCTTGCTTAAAGAGTTCCCAGCAGCCTCACCAGGTGAGTAAAGAATGTCACTTCTTGACAGGTGCAGGACCACTTTGGGGACCTCAGGAAGAGGAATCTGCCCAAATATTAACAGGTTTTGCAGACATGTCTGATGGCAAGTACTTGGCTTGACTTCTGGCCTGGAGAGGCTACTAAAAGTTCAACCTAGAGCTTCCTTATAAAGTTCCAGCAAAGCAGATTCTAAAAATCTATATGATCATTGACTGTTCTTGCTGAGCTTATGTAAAGGATTAAGCCAGATTTGTTAAAACTGGATTTGTTTTTCAAATAAATCAGTCCTGATTTAGGTATCTCTGGAAATGAGGGTTATTTTAGAGAGAAAATTTACATTTAAATAACCCACCTTTGTGGATGTTAAATTTTAGATTTAATTGTGTTTAAATGTTTGTTGTTTACCTAAGCTAGACAACTTGAGGTAAACTTCAGAGAAGTTGCACAATAGCTTGTTTAGACAGTTTTCTTGCCTTGCTTTTTATTATGTGGGGACAATAACAGGACCCCATGGCACATGATTAAACAACTGGAAAATGGGATTGATTCCCCAACAATTGTTTCACTTATCACCTTGACCAACTCTATGTGGCTGGGATAATGAAATCATTCCCTAAAAGTCAGAGCATACCCCACTCCATGAGTTAAGTATGGACTTGTACAGATAATGGGTGAACCCACTTTCTTTTTTATGATTGGGTTGGATAATGTACTTGGGAATACCATTAACCTCTTGATAAGTCTTCCCCCACTTGCCAGTGATTCCTTGTAGTTAGGATATTAATGCTTTACCCCAAAAAGTTCTTTCTTAATGTTTCATCGCTCACAGTCATACTTATCCTAGAAGCCACCTCTTTAGAGGTGTAGTTGCAAACAAAGGCTTTAGATAATCACATAACAGCCCTCCTGATTTAGAGCCTCAAAGCTCTTCATGGGACAGTCCCTGATTGTAATGACTTCACATCAGATCCAGAGTGTCTTAGAGACCAAAGGCCACCAATGGATGATGGAGGCTGACTTATTAAATACCAGTCTATGCTTATAGATATGCCTGAAATAATACCTAAAACCTGTCAAACTTTAAACCCAGCTGCACTTATGCCTGGACCTGAATATCGTACTTCTATAGAGCATGACTGTTGGAGGTCAATGATCTTGTTTATTCTGGTCAACTGGATTTAAAGTATTGCTGCAGCTATAATTTACCCCAAAGGCTCCATGGCAGGCCACCCCCTGTAATAAGCAGGCTTAGGGGAGACCTTGAACAGACTGGAAACTTAGAAGTGCCCCAACACCTGCAATTCCTAGGAAAAACTCTTAAGGCGTATCTCCTGAGAAGCTTTAGAAAGAACCCCCTCAAACCATAGTGGACAGGGCCCCACACTGTTGTTCTCACCAGCCCTACTGCCCTCAAAGTATCAGGTGTTATCCAGTAGGTACGCCACTTTAGAGTAAAGAAGTCTCACCAGTTGGATGAATCACACCAGTGGGATGAATCACACCAGTGGGTAGCCCAATCAGACTCTAGGGACCTGCTCTGGCTCCACCTTCTGTGAGACCCCACCAACTGATGGACATCTGTTTGCCATTGGCGCGGTATCCCTCACCTCAGGAGTCTGACTTTATGTTGCTGCTTCTGATTGGACTTTCTCCCAGAAACTTCTTATTGTTATTGCTTATTGGGCAACCTTAGGAACCTTAGGATGGATTGCTAAGTTCATAGAAAACACTGTTATGAGGTGAGCTGCCCGGATATTAGCCTTGCAGGGCTATCGGCCCATAGTAGATGATAGTGATGCCCTTTAAACTAGGTGTTTAAAGGGGGGAATGATAAGGGAAAAACTGTACTCTAAGCTGGATGACCAAACCAGCAAGGGAATTCCAGTCCCTGTCTCAAAGCCCTTCCGGGTTCTTCTTTCCTACCCCGTGTCCCACACGCACCAAAAGTATCAAGTATGCAGAAGTAGAAGGGACTAAATTCCCCTCCTGGCTTGTGTTCAGGGCTCAGACCTTTAGAGAGCACTCTCCACTGAGCCTGCTGGTGTTAAACAAACCTCCGATCCTCCAAAGTCTCCAAGCACTGCTTGGTTCTTCCATCAGGATCCAGTCCAAGTTCTGTAACATTTAACCCTGTGCCGTGGTTACACGATGATGGCTAATAACAATTATTGCTCATAAAAGAATGTACTACAGAAATACATGGATTTTTGAAAGGACAAGTCAATATTAAGGAAGCAAAATTTTTAAAACAAAGTTTTGGAAAGACCTATGGATAATCTTTCTGTACCTTTAAGAATTTTAAGTTGGGATGAGGAAACTGAATAAATTTTCAATTATTTCCTAGAATAAATAGATGATTCTTTGTGGAGAAAAACAAGCACAAAAACAACCATGTCATCTGCTCAGTTTTATTCTATGTGGTATCTCTCCTGATTAGATGGGGCCCCCAAATGTGGGTTGACGATGGGGTGGAAGCTGGTGGTGGTGGGCAATGAAAGGATTGACCCAAGGTAGAGCAAAAGAGGTAGACACTTACTGAATACACCACAGAGGAGATGGAGTGTGGGGGGAAGGGGAGGACAGGACAGAGACTGTTTGTAACAAGGCGGTGGGCAGGGGCTACATTTAAAGCTAGAAGGTAAGGAGGTATGGGGCCATATGGAATTTTCCTTTTTTTTTTTTTTGTAGCTGTGTCTTGTTGTATATAGCCCATGGATTAGTTAGGGTCTCTGGATATTTTGAGGTGGGTCGCCTGGTGGCCTGTCTGTACTCAGCTAGATGGTCGCTGTGGGCCCTTTTGCCTTGATCAAGTTTCTGTTACTCAAGCCTGTTGTCTAAAAGTGGCCTCTACATCTAGACCAACTTCAACTCTTAATTTGTTTTTGACATTCACCGTTTGTGATGTTTATTTTTCTACTTGTTTAGCAATTTCAGTATTAGGTACAATAAATCAACTGAAGACACAGCAAATATAATTTCCGTTCTGTCTATATATGAAATCTGTTAGTTTTCTGCTTCACTTTTTTGGGTGTATTTTTTAAATGCAGCCTCACTCACAGGAGTCCCCTTGGAGCTAGAATACATAGTGATGTATGGCCTTCTCAGTTGGTGTTTTGAACATGACTACCAAGCCAACCTTCAGAAATTTTTGTCAACGTAAGTCAAGTCTATGTTGGAAAGAATAGCAAGTTCAATCCCTTTCATGGTTCTAATGGAGGAAAGTTTAAGAGAGTAGAAAAATGGTTGTCTCCCTGACACAAATAGAAGAAACCCCTCTTTGACCTCTTCTTTGACCTTCCTCTCAAAATAGCCTTAAATTTTACACAAAGTTGCAAGAATCCATCTAAGGACTGTAATCCCTGTGAGGAGTCATTGTTTCATTTTAAGAAGTTCAGAAAGATGGCTGAATTTCAACTGTGGGTTGCACCCATTCTCTTCACCCTTGAAGGCTGTGTGTTGGAATTTGCCCATGAACCTAAGGCTGCTCTGTCAGAACACCTGGGCTAAAGGCAGGAGGTCTTCTCCAGTGACTTCAAATTTTCTACATACTTTGTCTACCGAAGTTTGTGATAACCAAAGATACCATCCTGGTAACAAAGAGTTTATTACTGTGTATACATGTGAAGTGCAGCTCCTGTGGCCTTGGAGAACTGCTTAACGTCACTAAATTCAGTTTCCTTCTCTATAAAATGGGGATAATATTACACATTTCATAAAGCTGAAAAATTAAAGGACATAATTCCTGAGAAGCACTGAACATAAAGTATAGTAAATACTCAATGTATATATTAGCTCTTATAATTAATGAGGATCAGAGTGAGAAGATGCTTTTTTCTGTCATACGTGTGGTACTCAATGCTATTTTATGTTTTAAGGGCAGAGAACCTATTTTAGTCTTCAGTGGTTCAACAAAATACATGTTCAAAGAATTGAAAACTACTTATCTCAGAAGTCTCAGTTCTTATACTGTGAAATTCATTTTCAAAGAGTCTTAAGACCCTGCCAATGAGTATGTTCTTTGTCACAGTATTGACGTGGTTCAGAGTGGTGGGTTTGGAGCCGATGGTCAAGAAAGAATTCTTGAGGTATCTTTGGTGCAAAAAGGTGGTTTTATTAAAGCACAAGGACAGGACCAGTAGGCAGCCAGATCTGTATTCTAAGTGTGCAGGGTGACTTATTATATAAGATTTTCTATCCTATAGAGGGGAGGGTGATGTTAGGGTCCCACAAGACTGAGTCTATAGATTTCTGGAAGTTTGGCTATTGATAAGATAGTTTTTTTCTTGCAAATTGTGAAGACAGTTGCAAACTGATGGGGACTCCCATCCTGCCTGACTGGGATCTCTATCAGTTAACTATTTGTTTCTCCCTTTCCCTTTTTCTAGGGCAGCAG
The DNA here is from genome assembly GCF_922984935.1 of Meles meles. Lineage (NCBI taxonomy): Eukaryota > Metazoa > Chordata > Mammalia > Carnivora > Mustelidae > Meles > Meles meles. The sequence goes on from NC_060067.1 coordinate 150,479,102, forward strand.
GAGTGCCTGAGGAACAACACACAGATCCCTCCTGCGGAGGGTGTGGCCATCTGGGATGTTAGCTTGTGCTTGGTAGTCAGCTTGCCTTGGGCTCCCTCGTCATTATCATTTTGTTTTTAATTCTCTAGAGATTGTTCATACAAAATACTGCATTTCAGAAACTTCAAGAGAGTAGTGTTGAGATGATCAGTGTGATTATGAAAAAACAGTCACCAAATTACAAAAAGTTCAAGGAGCACCTGAGTGGCTCAGTCGGTTAAGCAGCTAACTCGATTTCAGCTCAGGTCATGATCTTCAGATATTGAGAGCTAGCCATGTACTAAGCTCTGTGTTCAGTGGGGAGTCTGTTCAAGATTCTCTGTCCCTCTCTCTCTCCCTCTCCCCCTGGCTCATGCACACATGCTCTCATTCTCTCAAATAAATAAATCTTTTTTTAAAAGTTCAAGATAAATAACTAGAATTTTTCTTTCCTTTTCTCCTGACATAAATTTCAAACTTCTAGACATTCTCTTAAAATGTCTGTTCTGTTAATAAAATGAGCTTTTAGATAGCCAGAATGTTCCTCATCCCATAAGAAGTAAATAAATTTTAGTAAAAATGAAAAACTATTTTGCTGCTCAGAGTAATTTGCATATTAATTGACAATTGTATTAAGCCTTTTGCCTTCATTCGTGCTACAGAATATTCTTTAATTCAATGCACACAATAATTACTTTACAATAATTATTCAGTTTTAATAGGGAATAAATCATGTGTATGTTTCTGAACTTGTGTCTTTAGAACTAAGCCGTATCAGTAGTCAAGCTATGCAAGATGGCCTCAGCTCAGCATCAGCAAGGCACCAAATGACTATAGCAGCTTTAGAAAGAGACTCAGGCAAGTGAGCTCATTTCCCTCTTCTCTCCAGTGCCACTCCCTGAGTCCCAAGCTTGTCTAATTGTAAAGGTAACTCACCCCTGAATCCCACCATTCACTTGTAATTAACCTCAATCTCCTATTTGACCCAGCTTCCTTTTGTTTTCTCAATACAATAAATTTTTCATTTTTATATAATGTCTCCATCTCTTACTTTCCCAATTCCTCTCCCGCTTTGTTCTATATTGCCCACTCTCCATGACAAGGCCCTCATTTCCCTTGCATTTAAATTCTCTTCAAAAGGCCCACAAGAACCAGTATTTCCTGCCTCATTCTTAAAGTTGCATAGAGATCCCTCGGCCACAGAACTCAGAGGTAGGGATGTCCATAATCCAAGTTCTTGCAGAGTCACTAATGCATGTGCAATCTGAGAATGAGGATCCCTCTGTTTTACAGAGAATTTTCAGGAAAGACTTTATAACAATATCAGTACCAAATTGCTATTTTGGAATGTGATGGTTGAAATCAAAATGTCTCTGCCGTCAGAGATCTCAGTTCTGATCCTGATCTTTCAGCCTTAAAATACTATGCCCAAAGGTTAGAATTTATGGATCAGCTATAAATCCAAGTGATTTTAGTGTTTTAAATATTATTCAAGCCCTGTTAAATTTCTAGGAGGCTTTATTCTTTTATTAATCCCATCTCTGCCTATATCAATTATGGAAAAGTCATGCCTACATTGGATGTATAATTTCATTATGCCTTTTTAGAAGCATGTTTCTCCTGCACAAATCAGAGAAAACAATAGATGATCTGAAGGCTTGAGCACAAACTGTAGTCATTTCATAAACTTGAAAGAACTGCGCTCTAACATGATAAAGCACAGCTATTTCAAAAATCTTAAAGCAAGACAGCCCATTTCCTTAGTCTATTTGTTGTGAAATTGGTAATCAGTTAAAGTAGGAAAGCATGAAGATTGATTTAGGTGTATCCCTGGCCAGTGGTTTGCTAAGCGTGGTCAGTAATCAACCAACACATTCTTCTAAATGTCTCCAAGCAATATATTTATGAGCATCTGCCAGCAAGCAAAACCAGAGTTAAATTGTATCTCCTAGCAAAAGTGTATGGTGTGCCTGGATGGCTCAGTCATTAAGCATCTGCCTTTGGCGCAGGTCATGAACCCATGGGTCTGTGATCAAACCCTGCACTGGGCTCCCTGCTCAGTGGGGAGCCTGCTTCTCCCCGCTCTGCCTGAAGCTCCCCCTGCTCGTGTTCTCTCTGTCTCTCTCTTTAAATAAATAAATAAATAAATAAATAAATAAATAAATAAAATCTCACAATAAAATCTGACTTACAGTTTGCAGTCAGTACTACTGGAAAATTATATCTGACATTAAAATGAAATAAGTTCCTTGGTTGAGTAAAAAGGTAATTAACATGCAGAGAAGAAAATGTGTATAAGAGATGTATATATTTTTTTGTTTGGAATAATGAGATCTCTTGGTTCTTAGGTGAGATTAAGAATTCATATTTGCATCTCTAACTAGAGTGTGTTTCCTGGACTGTCCTAGCTTTAAGGAAACATCTCCTGCTCCAGAGAAACAGGTTTGTGACAAGAAAATACAATTGCCTGATATATATATAAACTCAAACTTGAGTTACTTTAGGGAAACCTGTGATCTTCATCTCACTTTCTTGGGCTATTAAGTGATTTGATAGCATGAGAAAGTGCTATAAGAACTGAAAAGTATATGGCAGAACAAACAATATAGTTAAAGAATGGGCTTTCTTGTTTTGTATGTCCTCCTTAATCTGACATTATTACTGTGAATAAAGAAGTCTTCAGATATAAGTAAAATCTTCATGATATTAAAATATTAAATATAAAGAGAAAAAAGACAGGTTTTGCTCCTTCAAAAATTTTTATTTTAAATTGCAATTTTACTTTTCTTTGATAAGTAACCCTGTAGAATTCTCAAAGTAATTTCAGATACATTCAATACTGGGGAGATTATAATATATTTGACAGTTATTCTGAAGAAGTCAAGGTTCTTGACTTTTCAGTTTTTTTAATTCATTTATATGCGGTCTGAAATGGTCTTTTCAGAGTACAACACTGATTAAAAATAATCAAAGTGTAAAGATTCAATTCCATCCTTTCATATCAAGAGCTACAGCATTCTCATTTGTAAAATTAAATCATTCACTCAACAAGATCTATTTGGCCTGAATTGCATGTATCATCTTGAGTACAGTGTAAAAATGTGTTCATTAACTTGCTCTTTCAAATATTTAATTTCTTTTTTTTTTTAAAGATTTTATGTATTTATTTGACAGAGAGAGATCACAAGTAGGCAGAGAGGCAGGCAGAGAGAGTGAGAGGGAAGCAGGCTCCCCGCTGAGCAGAGAGCCCAACGTGGGACTTAAACCCAGGACCCTGAGATCATGACCCGAGCCGAAGGCAGCGGCCTAAACCACTGAGCCACCCAGGCGCCCCTCAAATATTTAATTTCTTGAGCAGAGAAGGATTCTACATTGTGTCCTCCAAGGACACAGTAAGAAAAGATGTGTATAATAAATAGATAAATAAGTAATAAGAAGCCCTCAGATACATTTACAAGTTACATACAAGCAAAGATTTCTGAGTAGTTAGAAGATTGCCCATGATCATAGTCCTGCCGTTGCAAATAGACAATAGTCCCTATTGGCCAAAATGTCATACCGCATATTTGGCTCTTTGGGGAATTCTACTCATGTTGCTCTTTGAAGCAGAGGTGCCAGCTTCTCTTGAGAAACCCACTTCATGGCCTCAATGCACGAGAGTAGCTCTTCCTCCAAGGAGTCTGGCCTTGAAAGAAGATGAAGGATTAAAGCCCCTATGAAAATCAAATTTTAAAAAAAGCCTCAGGGCACCTGGGTGGCTCAGTGGGTTAAAGCCTCTACCTTCGGCTCAGGTCATGATCCCAGGGTCCCAGGATCGAGCCCCACATCGGGCTCTCTGCTCCGTGGGGAACCTGCTTCCTCCTCTCTCTCTGCCTGCTTCTCTGCCTACTTGTGATCTGTTTGTCAAGTAAATACATAAAATCTTAAAAAAAAAAAAAAAAAGGCTCGGGCGCCTGGGTGGCTCAGTGAGTTAAGCCTCTGCCTTCGGCTCAGGTCATGATCTCAGGGTCCTGGGATCGAGCCCAACACCAGGCTCTCTGCTCAGCAGGGAGCCTGCTTCCTCCTCTCTCTCTCTGCCTGCCTCTCTGCCTACTTGTGATCTCTGTCTGTCAAATAAATAAATCTTAAAAAAAAAAATTTTTAAAGGCTCGTTTTGAGGCCTAAATATGCTATTTTATGAAATACCATTTTGTCAAAATCCTCTAAGAGGAACTAGTACCTAAAATTATTCTTCTGGGCCACTGCACGAGGACATCTGAGTGAATGGGTTTGTGGGTGCCGAACCCAGCCCCACATTCCCCTTAGTGATTCATGAGTTATGAGGCCCAGTCTGTACAAACAGGCAACCTTTTTCTAATTTACACAATGACATGAGCTACTCAGCCCTTGTTTATTGTGGACTAAACAATAAATTCTACAAGCCTAACGGATTCCATATAGTACAATGCCAACTCCAAATGGAAAACAATATAGGCCTTAACTCTTTCAAGGAAATAGAGTCTGTGGATGAGGTCATTTTGTGTTTTCTACCTAAAGACCAGAAAAGAAATACGATAAGTGTATTGAGTACATGAATGTGCTTAGAAGACCATGTTAAGCTCCTGTCCTTTGTTCTGGGCTTTCTTTTATCCAGTGAATGAGAATTCACAACTGGAGTCATCAAACAATAGTTAGAACACACCCTTTTTTGCATGTCATTATAAACTTGTAGGATGCGGTGTTTTAATGTATCAAACCAGTGAAAAACTAACCAATTTTTGTTTTCTGTTGTTGTTGTTTCTTAAAAATAGTCATCCTAATGGGTATGAGGTGATATCTTACTGTGGTTTTGATTTGCGCTCCCTAATGATTATTGATGCTGAAGCTCTCTTCATAGGCTTATTGGCCATTTGTATATCATCTTTGAAGAAATATCTATTCAAGTTCTTTGTCCATATTTTTTTATTCAGGTTATTTTTTATTATTGTTGAGTTATGAGAATTTTTATATATTATGGATATTAAGCCCTTATCAGATGCATGATTTGAAAATATTTTCTCTCATTCTGTTGCTTTAGCACAATTATATCCTTTGATGCAGAGAAGTTTTTAAATTTGATAAGGTCACATTTGTCCACTTTTGCTTTTGTTATCTGTGCTTTTTTTTTTTTAAGATTTTATTTATTTATTTATTTGACAGACAGAGATCACAAGCAGGCAGAGAGAGAGGAGGAGGCAGACTCCCTGCTGAGCAGAGAGCCCGATGTGGGGCTCAATCCCAGGACCCTGGGATCATGACCTGAGCTGAAGGCAGAGGCTTTAACCCACTGAGCCACCCAGGCACCCCTTGTCTGTGCTTTTTGTTATCATATCCAAAAAATCATTACCAAACTCATATCATAAAGGTTTTCCCTTGTTTTCTTCTAAGAGTTTTATAGTTTCAAGGTCCTACATTTAGCTCTGTACTCCATTTGAGGTAATTTTTGTATATAGTGTCAGTCAGTTTCATCCTTTCGCATTGGGTAACAAGTGTTGGTGAACATATGGAGAAATTGGAACCCTGTGCACTATCAGTGAAATCTTAAAATGGTATAGCCACTATGGAGAACAATATGGAAATTCATCAAAGGAATAAAGAAATAGAATTACCATATGATCCAAGAGTTCCACTTCTGGGGTTGTAGCCAGAAGAACTGAAAACAGAATATCAAAGAGATACTTGCACATTTGTGTTTACAGCAGCTTTATTCACAATAGGTCAGAGGTAGAAGCAACCCAAGCGTCCACCAACAGATGAATGGATAAACAAAATGTGTTGTATACATACAATGGAATATATTCAGCCTTAAAGAAGAAGAAATACTGACACATGCTGCAACATGGATAAACCTTGAGGACATGATTCTAAATGAAGTCAGTCAGTTACGAAAAGACAAATATTGTATGATTTCATTTATATGAGGTATCTAAAGTAGTCATATTCATTGAGACATAAAATAGAGTGGAGGTTGCCAAGGGCTGAGGGAAGGAAGGAGCAATAGGGATTTTTTGTTTAATAGTATAGAGTTTCAGTTTTGCAGGCTTTTCTGAAGATCTGTTTCACAACAATGTGAATAAATCTAGCATAACTGAGCTGTATATTTAAAAATGGTTAAGATAATAAATTTTACATTATGTGTTTTAAATACAATTAAAATTATATATATATTTAAATATGATATATACATACAATTGTATAAAATAGCTGCTCAAAATTACCTTGAAAGGATCAAAACTTTTACCAAAGTGTATCATTTTATGATTTTTGAAATGAGAGCGTAAGATTTAGAAAATGCAGTGAGGAATAAATAGAAAACTCTGTCCTTTTACAAGATCTAAAAACTTAATTTTTTTTGCATTTTTTGAATTTCAGATCCTAAGCCGCCATAGCTATTAGATTACTAACAAAATAATAATATGATGTTAATGATACGTGACAGTGTTGGAGGTAGCTTTTAAAAAGATCTTATTTTCCATAGGTCATATTAAACATTCAATAATTATCTTACTAGGTTACTTCATAAGAGAATAAAACAAAATTATTCCAGCTCTTAGGAATGGTCAGGTTAATTTTCCTCATTCAAAATTATAGATACTGACCTCAGATAGGTTAAGACTACCCAGTCTAGCGGTTTCTAAAATCACTGTTTCTAGCAGTCAGATATTAAGTATATTAATTTTGCCTACCCTCATTTTCATTATCTGTAAAGTGGGGATAGCTTTCTCAGTATTAAAGTAGATAAGATAATCCATGTGATGCTTAGTAGAGTAATTTGGACTGTATTAAGAAAAAAGTAATATGGGAAATGGGAAATTACTGACTGGAACTGATGGTTTTCCACTTTTGGTAGGCTGTTTTCAATTGTGCCTTAGATATGGTAGTCATAAACAACAGTGAGATCCCCAAAGAAAACTTGATTAAGAAAAAAAACTCTTAAGAATGAATACTGTTACGCTGAAAAAATAAATAAAATGGAAAAAAAAAAGAAAAAAAACTCTTAAAATGGAGAATATCTTAAAGAGGACTTAGAAGATTCTAAATTCCAAGTGAGATGATGACTTCTCTTGATGTGGTCAATTTCCTGCCATGTACATGTAAGAGGCATCAAGATGCTAATGTGGTTTGGGAAAATTACATGCAAAATGTTATTCTGTATAAAAGGATGCCAAATACTGGTTGCTAATAGTAACCTTAAGTGTCTTTTGGAATCTTAATGTCTAGTTTTACATGCCCTTCAAATTCAGTAGAGAGAGTTGTATTTCTGTAGGGTGTTATTTCTCCGATGGGGAAAAAAAAAGATGCCTCTGGATTACTTTGTGGTGTGAAACTCATCCCAAATGGGTGGGGGTGGGGATAGTCAATGAAGCCCTTAGGTAAGTTTTCTGCTATTAAAGTGTCAGGCAATGAGGCTATTGGTAGAAAGAACAAAGTTCACTGATGTATGTTACGGAAATTTTTTAAAAAATGTATCGTTAACACATATATTTAAACAGTACTCCCAGCAGGATAGTGATAAAACAGTTCAGTTCCTTTGGTTTTGCTCTAATGAGGATCTATATCTGAGCATTATAGGAAATGATATCCCTGGGATTTTTGGCATTTCCTCAGCCCATACTAAGTATTTTAGTATGTTCAGGAGGCCAGATTATAAAATACGCACAATGGTTTTTAGCCTTTTCATAATTTACTCTTCCTGATGAGGATGCTTGATTTTTCTTTTTACAGCTTAAGATTTAAAAACGCCATGATATCAATCATTTGGTCTCCCATTATCATTGTAGATTATTGTTCTTAAAGTCATGAGACAGTCAATGGGCTTTTCAAAGTGATGGGTGCAAGCTTACAGTCCTTTGGGTTATTTTGAAATTTAGGTCTCTTTACACTGTCCATTCAAAACCAAGTTTTGAAGAAAAAAATGGATGACTAGGTAAATATTATTTTTTTCTAGTTTGTTCATTCAGCCCATCAGTGTGTATGAACTGCACCTGCCCTCACCTTCTCCCTTAAGGATGTCTCTGTTCTAATCCCCAAATATATGGCTATGCTATGTGACGTGGTAATGAGGAAATAAGGTTGGAGATGGAATTATGGTTACTAATGAGCTGACTCTGAGATGGGGAGATAATCCTGGATTACCAGCATGGGGCCAGTAGAATCACAAGGGTCCTTAGAAATGGGAGAGGAAGGTAGAAGACGGAGCATCGCAGAGAAGGCAGTTTGACATCACCAGCTGTGAGGATGGAAGAAGGGGCCAAAACCCAATTAATGTGAGCGGCCTCTAGAGGGTGGAAAAGCAAGAAACTGATCTCCGCTAGAGCCTCCAGAAGAAACCCAGCTTTCCTGATACCTTGTTTTGAGCATAGTGAGATGCATTTGGGGCTTCTTGCTTCCTGAAAAGTAAGATAGTAAATTCTCATTGTTTTCAAACCACTAAGTTTTCAGTCATTTGTTGCAGCAATAACAGAAAACTAGTGCAGTCAACAACTATTTACTGAGCATCTACTCTGGCCCCAAGGAGGTAGGTCCCTCAGGGTCTGAGCAAAAACTATAAGGGCTTTGAGGGCTTCTAAGGAAGGCTGTGAGACTGGAGAGGAAATGTGAGGCTTCTCTAGGAGATACCATTTAAGTTGGGGACAGGTGTCTTTTCATTTGTTCATCTTCATCCTTTCAGGAGTTGAATTCCTCTCTCAGAAAACAGGCATTTTCTGCAGGGGAATTTGTTCCATGGACATACTTGTCTTTAGAAAAGTAAATGAAGTCTCCAGATATGGGATTTTCGGCATCCCGACTTGGTCTTTTATCATTTAGCATCTCTTGAATGTAATTAGACTTGGTCTTTTATCATTTAGCATCTCTTGAATGAACAGAAAATTGATTTTGTGCCATTCAATAGCATTTGATTTTTACCTAGAAGGATCAGATAAAGTACATTATAGATTTCCTTCTGCTCCCTTCCCTCCATTTTGCTCCCTGGGAATGTGACTATACCCCTGCAACTGCTCGTAGGTCCTCTAGTGAAGAAGGAAGGTCCTGCCCCTCAGCCAGAGAAAGTGTTTGTGGAAATGGCAAGAAAGACTGAAGACTCATAGGAAGTTCACCAAAATAGGATCTTAGGAGACACAAAAATACAGTACATGAGAAAGCTGAAAAACACCTGTTACTCATCACACAACATCGGCACCGTCTTCCGTAAGCTTTATGTTTATGTTCTGCTATGACCCTGATTCAAAATACCTTTATTTGTGATTATGTTTTTCTGAAACTTCAAGGTTTTTTTTTTGGTTTGTTTCTCTGTTTTCTTGGCCTTGTTTTTAAAGGCTACAAATCTTTTTTAAAAATGTGCTCAGGCAGTATGCTGCAGGGGAAAGGGCGGCTGCTTTGGCCTCAGAAGTCCTGTGACAATATGGCACCACCATCTACCAACGGAAAAACCCCAAGACAGTTTTCTCAAGTGAAACTTCTGTCTCAGTGTCCTCCTTTAGAAAGTGGGGGTGGTAATAAAAGCACACAGCTTGCAGGGTTGTTGAATGTATTTCATGCACATGAAATACAATGTATAAAAACCTATGACAAGGGTGACCGGGTGGCTCAGTTGGCTAAGGATCTGCTTCGGCCCAGGTCTTGATCTCAGGATCCTGGGATCCAGTAGTGCATTCGGCTCCCTGCTCCGTGGGGAGTCTGCTTCTCCATCTCCCTCTGCCCCTCCCCCTCACTCGTGCATGCTCACTCTCTCTCTCCCCCACCCCCCGCGTCATCTGAATAAATAAAACCTTAAAAAAAAAAAAAAAAACGAAACACCCTATGACATGTAGGAAGTACTGAATAAATGGTAGCTTGATGAGTGAATGGCAGCTAATAGAGCAGTGAGAGGTCACTGCATTTAGGCGATCTGGTCCTTCCTACTAGATAGTTGCGTGACCATCAGTTTCCCCGAAACTAGGCTCCTTCATCTCCAAAAGAGAAATAACCATAGCCACTTCATAGGCTTATTGTGAGACTTAATTAGGCCATGTATGTGAAAGCATGGTACCTTGCTTAATTTTAATTGAAAAAGAATCTGTGTAGTAAATGTTATAATTATTTGGCTGGTTTACACACACACACAAACACACATACACACACACACTCATACAGACAAAATAGGCCTTTTTATCCAATGTTAAAATTTTTTCATCTACCGTCAATATCACTTATCTGACTGGGGCCCAAAGTTGTACATCATGATTGATAATATCTTATAAGTACAGAAAGTGTCTTAATATCCTCAGTAGTTTTTAATCTTTCACAAATGTTTATGAAACAATCTTATGCCCAATGTGAAAGGATGCAAATCTCTCCTTCTGCTGTAGGACAACTGGTTTTTCTTGTGGGTTTATTCCCCCCCCCCATTAGTCTTCTTCTGTCTCCTTTTGAATTCTGAAATAAATGTGTCTTCCAATTTGTGGTGAGAGCGTAAATCCAGATTTCATCTCATGGCTCTGAGAAGGAATTAAGTTTTGCTTTTTTGCCGAATGCAAAGTGGAGCTCACGTATCGAGCAGTTGATATTGATGAAGTAGCACTTTGTCTCATTAAGTGGCAGCGTGGAGCTCACTTAATCTTCCTCAGCGACCACTGCTGCTGGAAGGAAGGTAAACGCTGCCGCTTGGCACCGGCTGTGGCTCAGATCAGGGGGCGTGGCCAGGTCCCTGCTGCTCCCAGGCCTAAAGGGAGGGGAAGCCCAAGGCCTGTGGGGCACTTCATCGTTTGTATTGAGACTGTGTCAAGTCCTGTCTGCCACTGCCAGCTTCTTTTGTTGTTTTAAATCACACACTCAGCCTTGGGGAAAACACTCAACCTTGAAATACCTGCCCTGAAGAATTGTCACTTTCACTTTAATGGCCCGATCCCCTTTTTGGGTACGTATTTGGGAAGACAGAATCTCTGTATATTCTGAATATCTGCTTTCAGAGAACCCTGAGGAAAGGGGCCTCTATTTAAACAATAAAACCATAGTTCAGCTGGGCTGGAATATTGTTTTAGGCATGGCTGCCCTTGCAACACAACGCCACCAAGCCGCTCAGACCACTGTAGTGGTTCCCAGAAGGGAAGCATAGCCCGCTGCTCCATCATGTGTCAACCTGGAGGTAAAGACTCCTCTCAGCTTCGGACTTGCACAGAAGCCTTCGTGTGCTTTCTCTGCACACTCTACTTCCACAATTAGCCTGGCAACAAAAATGCAGCAACAGCACACAAGGTACATTTTTAAAGGAAGCTTGTGATTTGCGGGGGTCGGAGGGGGCGGGGAGCGGAATAGGATAAGTGAAAGATAAGAACTGGTCAGAGGAATTGGAGGAAAAGTTGCAACATCAACCGTACCAGACCTGAGCCCTCAGTCCCCTGCAGATTCCAGCCCCTTCTTGAAACAAATGCTTACACCATGATTAAATATTTCTCAGTTGCTTTAAACTCCAATTTCACAGCCCATAGAACCTGCCATATCAATCCTGTGAACTTTGGCTTTATAGAGCAAGGCTTCTGAGCTCCCTCTACGCCCCCCATTTCCAACTTCTCCCCTCTGTCACTCCCTCTGTCACACACTTGCCTTCCACACCCCCCACCTGCCACCTTCCCCCACCCTCCTGGTCATATAATTTAATTTTCTTAAGAAAATTAATTTTAAGCATTTACAACCACAAAGGCCCTTGCCTAGCTGGAGAAGAGTGACTGATGCATATCACTCATTCATTCAACAAATATTTGTGGAAAGTCTGTTTTGTGCCAGGCACCATTTTAGATTCTGGGAATCCGGAAGAGAAAAAGTTAGTCAAAAATCCTTCTCTCATGAAGTTTGCATCTCGTGAGACAGATTGTATGTGCTGTGTTAGATGTTCGTGAGTGCAGTAGGAAAAATAAGGCAGAGAAGGGAGAAAGGGATTGTTGTGGGTGGTTGCAATTTAAATATCATGGAAAGGGTAGCTTGACTAAAGATCCTAAAAGAGTCATGAGCCAAGACATTATGCAGGGAAAGAGCATTCCAGGCAGAAGGGGCATCAGGGGAAAAGATCCTGAGGTCAGGAAAGCTAGAATGACTGAAAGGCAGAGTTAAAGGAGAGAGGGTCAAAGAGGTTAGAGGGACTGATCATGTAGGCCCTTGTTGGATGGTTTTCTTAGGAAGATGGGTAACTATTAGATGGTTCCAAGCCAAGAACTGTTATCACTTGGTTGACATGTGAATAGACCTGTCACAGACACTCATTTCTACTTGTGACTTGCCTACTCGTGTTAAGTGCCTAGTGAGAGTAATGGGGAGAACAACAGGGGTGCACCCTGACTAGTAGGGGGGAGTTCTTAGGTGAAGAGATGCTTGTGCATGGGATTGTAAAGACAGTAGGATGCAATATTCATTGAGTCAATGCTGTACATGCTCCATAGCTCAGGAAAGAAACTCTGAATACAAATACATAATGTCTATGCACAGCTCCATTCACCTAACTACAGAATGAGTGTCTGAGTAGATGTATTGTAGGCAGGAAATTGGATTTTCAAGAGAAGAAAATCCTTAGCTTGAGTAGCTGGTTGTCAAGCTCTGCCTATCTTGGAAAAGCTTCATCATGTAAGAACCCAGATGACTTCTTTGCTGCTAAGTCCCACGGACAATACCTGATCTTTCTTACTTGATCTGTTTGAATCATTTCAGACTTTCAACATCCCCATTCTCTGTCCTTCTCTGTTTTTAGGGACATCATGGTTCACTGTATACATTCTCTGTATGCTTCTCTGAAGCACCATTCCTTCTCTGTATCCTTCACGGACCCTCTTGTTCCCACACATTGTTCAGTTTTCCAGGGTGAACCTCAGTCAATTTTCCTCTCACTCTCGATGAACTGATGCTTTCGTATGGCTTTAACTGCTGTTAGTATTTGAATAGTCATTCCACTTGAATATCCCACAATCCCTTAAACCTGGCATTCTCAAAGTTGAAACATCATGTTCATGAGCCTTTGTCATCTTCTCTTTATAACTCATTATCTCCTAGAAGATCCTTCAGAAACTCATTTCCACGTAGGAAGCCTTCCATGGATGTCTGGTGTCCAGCTCTGCACAGCCTGGCCTAAAATTCCAGCCTTCAACAGCTTTCACTTTGTGCTTACCTCTGCTGCCATATTGATACACTGACAGCTAACCCTCTTAGTAGATGGGGTGGGGTGGGGGCACTATCTGGTGGGCCCAAAAATTCATCTGGGGCTCAGAGGAGACTATTTTTCATTTGCAAAAAATAAATACTTTTATGAAATTTAGTCAATAAAGAGATGTGTTACTCTACTTAATATAGTGGAAAGATACATTCTTACGGGCAAAATTTTGTTTTTGCGTTCTGATTTTTTGTCATGCTAAAGATTTTTACATTTTTTCCTTAGCAACTTGGGAGGAATATGGGAAAAGCTGGGAGTTTAGAGTCCTGAGCCTGGGGAAGTGAGGAAAAAAGGAACAATAACTCAGTTCTGAAAAATAAGCGATTGCAATATGGTATTGCGCCAGGGCCAAGACTGACAGTGGTCAAAGGGTGTTTCTGTAGTGAAGATGGCTGAGAGATTTCAGGTAAAAAGTTGTTTCCCAGTCTGCAATGTAATTGCTCTTTCATATCCCCAAACCTTTAGTAAAAGCAATTCATACACAGTGACATTCTGTTAGCGGTCCTTGGGGAAGAATGAGTAAAGGCTCCATCCATGAATTCCATGCAGGGCAAAGTGAGTGGACACTGGACAGACACAGGCATGGGCTCTAATACAAGAGATAACTGAGGAAAGGTCTTTGGCATCTTTTTTTTTAAAGATTTTATTTATTTATTTGACAGAGAGAGATCACAAGTAGGCAGAGAGGCAGGCAGAGACAGAGGAGGAGGAGGTAGACTCCCGCTGAGCAGAGAGCCTGACGTGGGACCTGATCCCAGGACCCTGAGATCATGACCCGAGCTGAGGGCAGAGGCTTAACCTACTGTACCACCCAGGCACTCTCTTTGGCATCTTTTGAAAGACAATAACGTGGCACACCCAGCAATCCTCTGAAATATTAAGGAAGGCATTTGTGTACATATAGTAATCTGGGGTGGAGCCCACACGATGCAGTTGGAACAGGAAAGGAAATGATGACTCCAGAAGATGTCAGATTTGTGGCGCAACTTCTAGTTCAGTCTACACACTCAGCTGTGGGCTACTAGGGCAGGGACTATATCCCTATCTCTATATTTCCAGTACCTGATATAGTACTTATGACAGAATAAATGATAAAAACTTATGGGTTGTTTGAATAAATGCTTGATTCCATCCTTCCATTTTGTTGCTGAGAGCCACATCAAAAAAGAAATTACAGGAATGGCCATGGTCTACTTACTGTGATTGCCAAGGAGACTGCCAAAGGACCAACACTGGCCACAGCAGTATTGCTCAAACTTTAATGCTTATACGAATCATATAGGTTTCTTTCTAAAATGAAGATTCTGAGTCAGGTGGTCTATGATGAGGCCTGAGATTCTGCATTCTTTATAAGACCCCAGATGATGCTGAGTTTTCCGGTCCACAAAATACAGCTTACATAGCAGGGGATTAGAAGGCAGACACTGGGTCACCCAAGAATAACATCATGATTTATCATCCCAGAGTGATAATATGCAGATAGAGATATGGGGAGTAGAGAATGAAATTATGGAAAACTCAAAGAACTGGTGAGTCATGGTATACAATGCTCTGATCTTTGTGAGTATAGTAAGATTTTAGGTTCCTATGTTTCAGCTGTTAGAGAATATATAGTATCTGTTGATCCCTCTGTCCTTTTAAATGAGATGTCCACTTGAAATATAGCTAGCTGTTGGCATGCTTGCAAGTTTGGTAGCTGATGCCAATTTCCTGACCTCTCCATCTAGAAGAGAAATTTCCCCCGATTTTGTACAAAGCTTAGACTCTAGGACATGAAGTTCTATAAAAACACACCACAGGAATCAATCTATTAAATTTATTTCAATACTGAGAAAAAATAATATAATGTATCAATCATGTAGAAATGAGTAACGAAGGAAAGAAAATAATGTGGGGTACTTGAGTTAAAAATTAATTAAATGTTAACAAACCTATATAATTTTCTAGGCACTATCCAATAATATCTTTCAGGTACAAAAATCTAAATCTTGATGCCAGAATTTCTACTGGCCATTCTAACTTCCCATAACCTTCCATCTACCTCACAAATGCCTTCTCTTTTCCCCATCTCACATTCATGGAAGTTGATTCCTCCTAAACTCTAGGGCCATCTGTGCAGTGGTACCTCACTCATTTACTCACAGTGGAAAGGAATTTGTTAAACAGGCAGAATATCCCAGGAGATGTTCTATACCCATAGAACGTTCTTTCCTAAGTCCAATTATCTTCTTGATTCTATGATAACCGACAACCAACTGAGCCATCCAGGCTCCCCATGATGCTAGATTTTTAAAAAGCAACATAAAAATGTATCTTTCCACCATCACATTAATAATGATTTTAGGAGTAGTAAATATATTTGTCAGAACTTTTGGATGATGAAGCAAAATTAGGAATTTACCAGTATGCTCCCAGGCTATCTCATGTGGCTTCTTAAGAACAGGGGTGCATTGAGCCTCAGGAAGAACTGAATCAAGGGCTTCAGATGCAGCCAGACTCTTACAAATACAGAAAGAATAGCAACAATCATATTAATGATTATTTTAAAAGTCAACACTTGAATTAAATCTTGGAGCGTGTCAGACTTGATTTAAAAACACACAAATAAAAAAAAAAAGACCCAAGTACATACTGTTTAAAAAGGATACTTTAAAAATAAGGATTAAAAAAAAAAAAAGAGGGGCGCCTGGGTGGCTCAGTGGGGTAAAGCCCCTGCCTTCGGTTCAGGTCATGATCCCAGCCTCCTGGGATCCTTGTGATCTCTGTCAAATAAATAAATAAAATCTTTTTTAAAAAAGAGAGAAATGTATGCATACCATACTTCCATGTAAAGAATCTCCATTTTGAACTATGTGTAAAGGATATTAATCAACACACTATATCACTCTGATTCTTAATTGCCTTAGGTATAAAATAACAGAATTGCACCAAAAATAATAATAAGCATACAGATAGCTTGAAAATAAATAGATACAAAAGACATTTCAAGTAAACACTAATCACAAGAAAGTTGGTATGGTTGTATTAATATCAGAGAGAAAATAAAGTATTATCCAGAGATAAAGAAGAAAAGAAACTATATGAAAAAATAACAATTCTAAATAGATGAATGTAGGAATATAGTTTTATAATGCAGGAAGCAAACATTCATCAAACTATAAAGGACAGTTTTTTAAATGTGTAATCATAAATCGAAAGCAAAATACACTTCTCTCAGCAAATAACAGAAAGTCAAACAAAAAGTAGCAATGACATAAAACATTTTAATAAAACGATTGATCAATTTGACCTGGTTGATATTTAGAAAACATTAGACAGCAAATTGCAATGAGGCATTCTTTACAAGTATGTATGGAATATTTGCCAAAATGGAGCATATACTGAGCCCATAAAATGTCCTAATAAATAGGAAAGATATAGCTAAAAGAGACCTCTAAGAAAGTTAAAAGTCAAACCACAGAAATATGAAGTAAATACAATTTGGAATAACTAACCCAGTTTGAAGTGGATCCCACTAAGAAGGAGGACACAGGAAAGAAAATGGCTGTGGTGGGAGAGAGCTGTTTTTCTAAGTTCATACAGAAATACATAAATAATATGTGTCAGTTTATACAATCATTTTAATAAAGATAAAAATTAAATAAAGATAAAAGAAAAAAGTTTAAAAATCTTTTAATAAAGATAAAAGTTTACTAAAGATAAAAGTTAAATAAAGATAAAAGATAAAAATTTTAATAAAGATAAATGGTATCAAAAATAAAATCTATTAATATAATTTAAGAAAGTAAGAAAATATGCCTAATCTCAATAGATACTAATATCTTCCTTTTCAAAACAATTTAAATAACTTAGGAAAGGAAACCCATTAATTTATTAAACTATATTATTTCAATCACTGACACTGTGCTTAATGGTGAAATGTTAAAAGCAGTACTAGCAGAGCCAGATACTATATCCACAATCATCATTAATATTTAACATTATTCTATAAATTCTAACCAGCATACAATGGAAAAAAGGATAAAAGAAACATACGTAATTCTTATTACTCAGCCATTAGAAAGGATGGATACCCACCATTTACGCTGACATGGATGGGACTAGAGGGTATTATGCTGAGTGAAATAAGTCAATTAGAGAAAGACAATTATCGTATGGTTTCACTCATATGTGAAATAAGGAATGGTGCAGAGGATCGCAGGGGAAGGGAGAGAAAACTGAATGGGAACCGAATGGGAAAAAAAAATCAGAGAAGGAAATAAACCATATGAGACTCTTGACTCCAGGAAACAATCTGAGGGTTGTGAAAAGGGAAGTGGAGGGAGAATGTTACTGGGTGATGGGTATTGAAGAGGGCACGTGTGGTGATGAGCACTGGGCGCTCTAAGCAACTAATGAATCATTGAACATTACATCAAAAACTAATGAGGTACTATATGTTGACTAATTGAACTTTTTTTTAATATTCGTTTTAAGAATTTTTAAAATGTTTATTAACATATAATGTATTATTTGCTTCAGGGGTACAGGGCTGTGAATCATTAGTCTCACACAATTCACAGCGCTCACCATAGCACATACCCTCCCCAGTATCCATCACTCAGCCACCCCATCTCTCCCACCCTCCTCCCCTCCAGCAACCCTCAGTTTGTTTCCTGAGATTAAGAGTCTCTTATGGTTTGTCTAAAAAAGAAAAAATGTAATTCTTATTATTTTAGTTGATGTGATCATCTGCCTATAAAATTAAAAATCTCAAATGAAAAATGTTGGTTTTAAGGTTTCCCTGAAGGTAAGATTACAGATAGTTTTTTAAACTTTGGTTACCTATACTCTAAATATTTATAATAGTTTTATAATTGAAAATGTTTTAAAATTATAAATATTAAATATTTACCTGAAACACAAAAGTTAAGAACACCACAGTGTAGACATTTAGAATTTAAATTTTTCAAGTTTTACCCAAGCATAAATTCTAAGGATCAAAATGTGAAAGAAGTATTTACCTGAAGTACATATTTTATCGCTTTATTAAAGCAAAACACTGTTATGAATATAAATATTCAATTCCACCCATAGACTGAAAATTTATTGTAATTTTACAAAATCACCTATGACTGTAAAATGCTAACATGTAAATTCCTCATGAAAAAATGATGTTAACCATTGTATATTTTGAAGGATACAATCAGTTTAAAAGGATTACAGGGGCGAAATGCACAAAACATATCCTAAATTCGATAAGCTTTGCCTCTGTAGTTCACTGTATGTTATTTTACATTCTTTCAGAATCCATCTTCATTCAGGTGCCTGTACAATGTGAGTATAAGAGACATCTGTTACTCTGATTCCTCCTAGTTCCCTTTCAGCCCAGGAAAATAACACAACCATCTTTCATTCCCTTCAGACAAAGCAGTTTAACAAATGAATGATGTGTCTTTAGTGACATCAGACTTGAAGTAGTTGGTAGTACTTGAGGATGTAATCTGGATCCACTCTGGCAGGGTTAGTGAGTGATGCCTCTCTGGTGTTTGACGACTTCTTTTTTTTTTTTTTTTTTTTGGATGACATCTCCTATCCATGATGCTTAGTCTGCCAGGGCATACCATGACCTAAGTACTTCTGCCCTTTGAAAGGAAATGAGCCTATTGTTCAATGTAGAAAATCTATGAGAAGTCCCATAAAAATACATCTTACCATTGTAATAGTGATCAATTGTATTTAAAAACAATAGTCAAGAAACAATTAAATGAACCCACTATGTGATATTTCTCTATAAACAGGAGAGATCAAATTTCAAGTCATGGATGTATATCTCTCTGAATCAACTTTTTAAACAGCTTTAAAAATCTGCCATGAGGGCCACCTGGGTGGCTCAGTCATTAAGCATCTGCCTTCAGCTCGGGTCAAGATCCCAGGGTCCTGGGATCAAGTCTCACATTGGGCTTCCTGCTTGGCCAGGAGCCTGCTTCTCCCTCTGCCTGCCACTCCCTCTGTGTGTGCTCTCTCTCTCTCTGTCAAATAAATTAAAATATTTTAAAAAATCAAAATAAAAATAGAAATCTGCCATGAGAAAAAAAATATGTCATGAGAAAGTCCTCAATGGAATACATACATCTTTTAGTCTATTAGCTTATTTCAAATTTTCTTAATAATTCAAATGACTACCATTTAGGTATTGATCTATATGATAACTTCTAATACAGAACTACTTCTTATTTTTTATAATGCATCTTTCTGAAATAAATACATATTTACTTAAGCCTAGAATATATTTTTATTAAGGTTATTTTCTTGTGTATATTTTTGATCCATTTTTAATTTTCAAAAAACTTTTGATGGTAAGGCTGACCATTAGAAAAACCCTTATACACATATTTTATAACACTTCTCTTCAGACCTCAGCTCCCCACTCTGTAGATCAGGGGTCTTCTAGTGTTGATTCATGGATAAACCTCAGAAGCTCATAAACACCCTGAGAATTTGGAGCATATTTTTTAACAAAAATTGTCTCTAATTTTCATCAGTTCTAAAAACACCAGTGACCTTAAACTGTGTCAATAACAATTTTTTAGCCTAAAAAGTGTGCTTTATTTTTATTTATTCTGTATTGACCTTTTCTGACTCCCAGAATTATAATTTTGTCTATTTTTATAATTTTGTTATATTACTTTATTCTTATACAAAGACAAATTTTGTACTCAGTTATTTTCTAGTCTTTTGAATAAAATGACTGTTTATGACTCTTTACAACTGTAAAATTGTTTACTTAAATTTATTTGTATTTACATGAGATTTTCTAACCAATTTTTTGGTTATTACCATGTGCAGGACATACACATTAAAATCATGGCAGCTTACAATGGCAAGGAGTCTTGGTAGACATTGGTCTCTACCTTCTACCCAAAGCATGAGTACTGTTTGCACTGTTCTTGAGAGATGATGAATTTTCAACCTCCGTCTGGACATTTCTAGCAACAAGGAACTCTGTATATTTTAAGTCGATCTAATACACTGTTGATAATTCTAATTATTAGAAGTTATCTCTTTTACAGAATCCATGTTAAGGACTTGAATGTTATGCTAAAAGTGAAATGAGACCATTAAAAGCATTTATATTTTAAGATATGGGCTCTGAAGTGTAGAGAATGAAATATAGCTTTAAAAAGTCAGTCAAGGGGACGCCTGGGTGGCTCAGTGGCTAAAGCCTCTGCCTTCGGCTCAGGTCATGATCCCAGGGTTCTGGGATCGAGCCCCTGCATCGGGCTCTCCGCTCTGCGGACAGCCTGCTTCCTCCTCTCTATCTCTGCCTGCCTCTCTGCCTGCCTCTCTGCCTACTTGTGATTTCTCTCTGTCAAATAAATAAATAAAATCTTAAAAAAAAAAATAGTCAAGAGGCCATTACAGATACACAGGGGAAAAAAAACTGATGGTGGTCTCGAGAAGTTTGACATAGGAATAGAAACTTTAGAAGTTCCTTAGAGGCAGAAAAAAACAATATTTAGTGGTTGGTTAGATTTAGAGGAAAAGAAACAAAACAAATAACCCCCAGGTGTCAGAGTGAGAGTAAGACCTTCAAGTGAAGGAAGAACTCAGAAAAGATAAGCAGAGTTGAGGACTCTTAACTGCATTTGTAATGACTACGGGGCATCTATGAAGCTCAGATAAGAAATCCAGACTCAGGAGCACCTGGGTGGCTCAGTGGGTTAAAGCCTCTGCCTTCAGCTCAGGTCATGATCGCAGAATCCTGGGATCGAGCCCCGCATCGGGCTCTCTGCTCGGCAGAGAGCCTGCTTCCCTTCCTCTCTTTCTGCCTGCCTCTCTGCCTACTTGTGACCTCTCTCTCTCCATCAAATAGATAAATAAAATCTTAAAAAAAAAAAAAGAAATCCAGACTTAAACATGTATTTACAGATCTTAAAAATAAAAACATAATTGAAACCATAAAAGTAGATGACATTGCAATTCAATAAAAAGACAAATAATCCAATTTAAAAATAGGCAAAGAATATGAACAGACATTTCTCCAAAGATGAAATAAAATAACCAATAGGTACATAAAAAGATGTTCAACATTAGTAGACATTAGGGCAAGGCAAAAAAAAAGAAAGAAAAGAAAAGAAATTGAGAGAGAAAAGATAGCATTTCACACTTACCAGCGTGGTTATAGTAAAAAGCCAGATAATAACAAGAGTTAGCAAGAATGTGGAGAAACTGGAACCCTCATATGCTGTCGCCAAATTCTGGAAGATAGTTTGGAAATTCCTCAGAAAGTTAAATATGGTAATTCCACTCCTAGATATATACTCAAGAGAAATACAAAAATATGTCCACATGAAAACTTGCACACAAAGCTTCACAGCAGCATTATTTATAATAGACAAAAAGTAAAAACAACCTAATGTTCATCAGCTGATAACTGGAGAAATAAAATGCAGTACATCAATACAGCAGAATTTTATTCAGCAATAAAAGGACTGTAGTACTGACACGTGCTATACCATAGGTGAACTTTGAAAACATTATGCTAAGTAAAACGAGATAGCCTCAAAAGACCACTTATCATATGATTCCACTTATATGAAATGTCCAGAATAGGAGAAGCAGAAAGTCATAGCTGGTTATGCTGATGAGAAGTGGGAGAAATGAGGAGTAAGTGCTAGTAGATATAGAATTTCTTTTGCAAGTGATGAAAAGTGTTTTGAGATTGATTGTCTGATGGTTGCACCATGCTGTGAATATACAAAACTGATGAATTGTATGTCAATTATGTATCAACTTCCAAATTTATTTCTTTTTACTTTTATTTCTTTTTATTTAATCCCAGTTAACATACAGTGTTTATATGACTCACCAGTTCTAAATATTACTCCGTTCTCATTGTGGTAGGTGCACTCTTAATCCCCTTCACCTATTCCACCCATCCCCCACCCACCTCTCCTCTGGTAACCGCTAGTTCGTTATCTCTAGTCAAGAATCTGGTTTCTTTAATTTGTCTCTTTTCTTTGTTCATTTTTGTTGTTTTTTTAAATTCCACATATGAGTGAAATTACATAAGATTTGTCTTTCTCTGACTGACTTATTTCACTTAGCATGATATTCTCTAGATCCATTCTTATTGTTACAAAGAGCAAGATATTCTTTTCTATGGCCGATATATATATATATATATCTCACTATGGTTGATATCTATCTCTCTATATATAGATATAGATATATATTACTTCCTCTTTATCCATTCATCAATAGGCACTTGTGTTGCTTCCATATCTTGACTATTGGAAGTAATACTGCAATAAACAAAGGGTTGCATATATCTTTTTGAATTACTGTTTTCATCTTCTTTGGGTAAATGCCTGGTTATGGAATTACTGAATCATATGGCAATTCAGTTTTTAATCTTTTGTGAAAATGTCATACTGTTTTCGAGAGTGGCTATACCAGTTTGCATTCCCACCAATAGTGCAAAAGGGTTCCTTTTTCTCCATATCCTCACCAACACTTGTTATTTGTTGTCTTTTTGATACTAGACATTCTGACTGGTGTAAGGTAATATCTCATTGTGGTTTTGATTTGCATTTCTGTGATGATCAATGATGTTGAGTATTTTTTTAAAGATTTTATTTATTTATTTGACAGGGAGAGAGATCACAGGTCGGCAGAGAGGCAGGCAGAGAGAGCGGGGAAGCAGGCTCCCTGCTGAGCAGAGAGCCCGATGTGGTGATTGATCTCAGGACCCTGGGATCATGACCTGAGCCAAAGGCAGAGGCTTAACCCACTGAGCCCCCCAGGCACCCCTCAATTTTATTTTAAATGAATGAGATTGCTCATAGAAAATATACCAAGTAAAACAATAGAGAAGCCCTAGGGCATACCACTGCAGGGCAGTGATATTTAAGAAATGGAAGGAAGAGGGGCCCACAATAGAGACTAAGCAGAGTTGATTAAGAAACTAGGGTGGGGGTTGGGGAGGCGTGTAGTAGCTGTCAGTAGGGTGCTAAAGCCAGCTCTAGGAAAGTCACTTTTAAATACTCAAGATGGTAGGAGTACTTAAGGCCTTGGACATATTTACACCAAAGAAATTGGCAATACTACAAAGCAGGGCTTTATTTTTCAGAGAACTGGTTTACTATCATTCCACCAATTACTACGTAAGAGGTGCTAAAGTACCAAGTATCATTTGAATCATTTTACATGCATTCACTTCATGATCCTCACACCTACCCTAAGAGAAAGGTTCTATTGTCATCTCCACTTTAACTGTTGGGAAACCGAATCCTAAAGATGTTTAGAGACTCACCCAAGGTCATGCTGCTAATCAGTGTCAGAGCCAAAAGTTGAGCCCAGACAGTCTGGCTCCAGAGACCTGAAAAACAGGGAAAATGCAATGTCTTGTATGCCAAGGGATGACAGTGCTTCCAGAAAAGGGTGATCATTGAAAGTGTCAGGTGCTGCTAAAAGGTCCTATAATTGAATAAGTACTTATGCTTTCACTAGATTTAGCAAAAGATGAGTCATTGGTGACCTTGGCAAGAGCATTTTCAGTGGAATGAAAAGATGTATGCCCCTATTAAGTGAGAAGGGATGAAAGATTTCAAATTCATGTTGTCTCTTCAATGACTTTTTTTTTGAATTGGCAGCATTCCCTGATCAGAGTGAAGGCATAGTAAAGAAAGGCAAAAAGAGTAAGAACCCCAGTGATACTAGAGAAGTCACTATTACTGGCAAGAAAACTGAAATGGGCAGAGACAAAACTGGTCTCCAAACTTTTAGTTTTCATGAGCAATGCATTTATAATGAGAAACCGCATTAAAGATACAAGGAACAATTTGAGCACATGTTTGAAATCACAATTACCAGGCCTTTAAAGTGAGATTATTTGCCATAGGTTTCTGAAAATATATTTTATCCACTGTCTTTGGTAAAATCTATATTTATGTCAATATATAGGTAGAGATGTTTAATTTACTTATTTTTAAAAGAAAAAGTATACTAATCCTTGTTTCTAGTGCATACCCAAGTCCTTGCATTGTAGTCTTGTTCCCAAATTAAATTAAAATTTCCATGTGCCAGTAACAGCAACCACAAATGAAAAAAAAAAAAAAGGAATGCCTATGGAAATGTATGAAATTAATTATGTCATGTGTGTGTGTGTGAACAATGATGCTGAAACAGAAATCGTAAGATCTTAGAACTCTGATAGGCAAAACTTCAGATACTATTTATGTGGCATGTATTAGTCCTTCAGCAACCTTCATTTTCGTTTTGTCTACTAATACCACTATTGGAAATACCATATCCAAGGGTAAATAATCTGAAATGTCCGAAATAAGTTTTTTACCAAAAAAAAAAAAAAGGTAAAACTTTGCAGGCATAAATATGCTGGATATTCTCCTTTAACCCACAAGATGTTGCCCACATTTTCCCCAGCCTGCTCTGTGCTGGGGGAGGCTGACCTGTTTAGATTGCAAGAACGGATCCCTTCTGCTCTGGCTTCCAGCTGTGTTTAGCCAATGAGAGGCACAGGTAAGAGAACAAACAGACGGGAGAAGAGTATCGTCAGCGTATTTATACCCCTGAATCCACTTTTTTTCTGTGCTGTTTTTCTGTGCCCCTTGACCCAAGGCCTTAACTCCAGAGAGGCAGCACATTCCATTCAGCGGCTCCAGTATTCTTTCCCTCCCCATGCATTATTGCTAGCTACGGGCAATTACACTATCCCTTGCTTGTTTCCCTAAATCCTGTCCATATCATTATAAATTATGCCTCTGTAAAAATCATCTAGTGAGAATACAGGACAATAGGAACCCTCATTCATTGGTGGTGGAATGGAACATGGTACAGCCACTTCGAAACATATCTTGGCAGTTTTATGCAAAACTAAACATAATCTTATCATACAATCTAGCAATCACACTTCTAGGTACTTACTCAACTGATGTGAAAATTTATGTCTAGACAAAAGCCTGCACATGAATGCTTATAGCAGCTTTATTTATTTTTTTTAATAATTTTTAATTTATTTGACAGAGATCAAAAGTAGGCAGAGAGGCAGGCAGAGAGAGAGGAGGAAGCAAGGCTCCCTGCTGAGCAGAGAGCCCAATGTGGGACTCGATCCCAGGACCCTGAGATCATGACCCGAGCTGAAGGCAGAGGCCTAACCCACTGAGCCACCCAGGTGCCCCAGCAGCTTTATTTATATTCACCAAAAACTATAAGTAATTGAGATGTTCTTCAATAGATAAATGCATAAATGCACTATGGTTCATTCTCATAATGGAATGTTACTCAGCAATAAAAAGAAAGGAATTATCAAGTCACCATAAAAACATGGAGGAATTTTAAATACACATTGCAAAGTGAGAGAAACCAATCTGGAAATGCTACATACGACATGATCTCAATTATATGATTACATAATATTCTGGAAAAGAAAAAACTGTAGAGAGAGTAAAACAATCACTGCTTGCCAGGGGTTTGTTGTGGAGAAGGGTTGCATAGGTGAATTACAGAGGATTTTAGGGCAGTGAAGCTATTCTGGTATGTTACTCTAATGGTGGGTACATTATATCATGCATTTGTCATAACCCCATAGAACTTACAGCACAAAGAGTAAACTTTAATGTATGCCAATTTTAAAGCATTATTTAGGTCAGGGGATCCTAGGATGGAATGGAGACCATGACCAGAGAATCTAACTGTATTACAAATGTATAAAACAGCCTCAGTGTAAGAGAATACAACGGAAAGTTTATCACCTAACTCACTTTGGAAATGAGTTGAATCTGTAAGACTAAAGGCAAAAGAAACTGCACATAAGCACTACACTTTTTTTTTAAGATTGTACTTATTTATTTGACACAGAGAGAAAGAAAGAAAAGCAGGGGAAATGACAGGCAGGAGCCCAATGCAGAACTTGATCCCAGGATCATGGGATCATGACCTGAGCCAAAGGCAGACACTTAACCAACTGAGCCACCCAGGCGCCCAGCACTACACTGTTTTTGATAAAGCTGTTTTCTACAGGAGTAGAGTTAACAATTAAATACTCCAATGTATATATCGTGTCATTGAACAATTAAGAAAATGGTTGGTGGATGGTCGGACCTGGGTTTCTCGCTGTTGGAGTACAAGCTTACACACTAGCAAGGGGAGAAGTCCAGAATAATCCATGTGGAAATGAGTCAGAGTTGAAGACATCAGTATGAACTCACATTTAGCTTAATAGAGATATTTACATATAGAGGTCATTATGAATATGAATATATACATGAGTTAGTATACACACATATATTTCCCTGTCCTGACAGCTGAGAGAGTCCGAAAGCAATGATATCCCAGTAACAGTGAGCACACCAGTGCCCAGATTTGGTTTCTAATATTATTCTCCAATAAAAGGAATCAGGGGTCCTTGAAGAAATGGCTGATTCTAATGCTGGGACCAGAAATATATAAGATCAGCCTGGAACATCTTAAGTGTCAGAAAGTAAAGAAGTATTTTTAAAAATTCTACATCAGTGTGGTTGTTAAAAGAACATAGGAGTCAACTGAAAAAGCTCCCAATGACCAAAGCCGGGAACATTTGAGCAACAAAATAAATTAGTATTGGGTTCCATACTAACAAAAAAAACTTAATAAGGCTAAAAGACAAATCTCCCTTGCAGAAGAAGTCTAAATAATATATAGAGATACACATCTCTCGAGAGGGAGAATAAATCCCTGCTCTTCCACTGTGGGCTG
Organism: Meles meles; assembly: GCF_922984935.1. Lineage (NCBI taxonomy): Eukaryota > Metazoa > Chordata > Mammalia > Carnivora > Mustelidae > Meles > Meles meles. The sequence continues at coordinate 150,506,049 of NC_060067.1, forward strand.
TACATAATGACTTTTTTTTACCAGGAAATGCGTTATGGAAAGGGTGGGGGAGAGTCACTTTACAGTGGAGGAACCTGACAAATAGGACTTCAGCCAGGTGACTGAGGTCAACACCAACAATGATAAATCATGCTAACATATGCACCGTTAATAAGACATAATGAAAATGTCCCTTCACCCGTGACCGTCTCAAAATTCATAGCCTAATCATTTAAAAAGTCATAAAAATCCCATTAGAGTAGCATTCTACAACATACCTGACCAGTTTTCTTCAAACTGTCAAAGTCATGAAAAAGAATGTCTGAGAAACCATCACAGCCAAGAGGTGCCTAAGGGGATTTGACTACTCAATATAATGTATCCTGGTTGGGATCCTGAAACAGAAAAGGACATTTCATGAAAACTAAAGGAGTCTGAATAAACTATGGGCTTTAGTTAATAGCAAAGTATCAATATTGGTTCATTAATTGCAACAATGTACCACTCTGAGGTGAGATGTTAGTAAGAGAAACTGGATGAGAAGGTAGATAAAAACTGTCTGTACTCTCAGCCAGTTTTTATATAAATCCAAAACTGTTCTAAAAAATGAAGTCTATTTTTCAAAAATCTCCTCAATTACCCAGTTTAATTGTACAGTTTTCTTGGTAGGACACTGACTGATAATCCAAATGTCTAACCAGAAGCAGAATGGTTAAGAAAACACTGTTTCTCTTGACTAGATGTAGCATTATACACCTGTTAAAAATCTTAATGTAGGGCACCTGGGTGGCTCAGTGGGTTAAAGCCTCTGCCTTTGGCTCAGGTCATGATCCCAGAGTCCTGGGATCGAGCCCCGCATCGGACTCTCTGCTCAGCGGGGAGCCTGCTTCCTCCTCTCTCTCTGCCTGCCTCTCTGCCTACTTGTGATCTCTGTCTGTCAAATAAATATAAAATCTTAAAAAAAAAAAAATCTTAATGTAGGGCACCTGGGTGGCTCAGTGGGTTAAACCTCTGCCTTCCGCCCAGGTCATCATCTCAGGGTCCTGGGATCGAGCCCCACATCGGGCTCTCTGCTCAGTGGGGAGCCTGCTTCCTTCTTTCTCTCTGTGCCTGCCTCTCTGCCTACTTGTGATCTGTCTGTCAAATAAATAAATAAAATATTAAAAAAAAAAAGAATTTCTAAAGCTAACCTCATGTTCAGAATGTATTTATGGGGAATCTACTGTATATATCTTAAGAAAAGATATACAGGAATTCTTAGCTCTCTGTCAAATAAATAAATTAAATCCTTAAAAAAATCTTTTAATGTACAGTATAAAGGGAAAATGTTTAAATTATATTGAGTAAATATTTGAAAAGCAGAATACATCATTTCATGTGTGTTATGTTTGCCAACTGGGTTTATTTTTAACTTGAAAGAGGAAGAAGACTAGGACAGGCATCAATATGTGAAGAGCACTTATGAGTAGTAGAAAACAATTTTTCTATTACTGTCCATTCTACTTCTTTCTGTTTTCCAAATTTCTATGAGCATATACTATCTTTGCAACGAAAAAAATGACATACTTAAAAGCTTTTGGTAAAGTTTTATACTTAATTATATTTCATGGCTTACCTGTTATTTTAATTTTATAATTTCAGAATTCTGGCATAGTTATAAAATTCAAAATGTTGGTTATTTGCTGTATGGTTATGGGCTGAAGAGTGTTCCTCTAGAATTCATATGTCCAAGTCCTAACTTCTGGTACCTCAGAACACTATTGTATTTTTAGATAGATTATCAAAGAGTTATTTAAGTTAAAATGAGATCATAACGGTAGACCCTGATCCAATCTGACCGGCGCCCTTATAAAAGGAGGAGATTAAGACACAGACAGGGGCACCTAGGTGGCTCAGTTGGTTAAGTGTCTGCCCTTGGCTTGGGTTGTGATCCTGAGGTCCTGGGATTGAGCCCCGTATGGAGTATGGAGCCCCCTGTCAGGCCCCACATCAGGCTCCCTGCTTGGTGGGGAGTCTGGTATCCCTCTCCTTCTGTCCTTCCCTATGCTCATGCTCTCTCTCTCTCTCAAATAAATAAATAAATAAAATCTTTTTAAAAAAAAAAGACACAGGCAGACAGGTACAGAGGGAAGGCTATATGCAGACACAGACAGAAGCCAGACACCTATAAGTCAAGGAGAGAGGCCTAGAAAAAACCACCTGTGCTAACATCCTGAGTTTGGCCTTCTAGCTTGCAGAACTGAGAAAATGAATTTCTGTTGTTTAAACCTCCAGTCTGTGGTACTCTGTTATGGCAACCTCAGCTAACAGAATGAAGCACTATTCAGCATGAATCTCATTTCTTTCTGCATCTTTTTCAACCTCACTCTCTATATTGTATGATTCAATAATTAGTTTCTAGGAATAATTATTTGTTCCTAAAAATAGTATCACTGTGAAAATAATTTATTTTAATCTGATATTAGCTCAGTTGATGATTTTGGAAAAATAAGTTTTCATTGAAATTTGTTGATGCTAAAAATCATTGAATGGGTTCCACGAAGATAAGTTTATGTGGATAATATTTTATTCTCAAATAAAAACAAAATGAAACAAAGAAAACAAAAAACACATAGAGAGAGAAGTATGAGACCTGACATTGGTGGGTAAGCATTAGAATCACTTGGGAAATTTTTTAAATGGCCGATGCATGGGTCTAGCTCCAAAAGTTCTGGTTTAAAGGCTTGGCATGTAGTTGTGTCACTGGAATTGTAATAGCACCTTCAATTCTAATGTGCAATTAGAACTGAGAACTGCTGCTCTGTATTAAGAAAATGCTACCTGAGTTTTCACCTGGGTGAGGGCCTAGTGAAGATTTTTTAAAATTCATCTCTTAGTCATAGAATCAATAAGAAACAAATTGAACAGTGGAAAACAAAGAATATCCTATCATCAGTAAAACCAGGGAAAAGCCACAACCTCAAAACCTAAAATCTGACGACAAAAGCACCTTTACTGATCCTATAGAGAGGGAAGAAGATGAACATTAATCAGCTTTGGAGCAGTGATTTGGAGTTAACTAAATTGTAACGTGAGGTCCTACATTGTAAACAACTAAACAGAAGGCATCAGGTGTATGGGATCTCAGGAAGTCACAGGACAGAAGTATCTGCCAGCTAGTCAGCACACATGGTGGTTTTTGTTACTTTCTGTACAGTGATCTCTACTGTCTCCTGGACTATGGACAGTTACATCAATGGGCTCCCTCGAGGTGCTCAAGTTGAATATCATGATTCAGGATCCAGAGGCAAAGAGGGGCCAGGAGGGTTTCTGAACCACCTTCAACACCTGTGGCCACAGTGGGATTCCAGGCCCCCCCCCCCCCCAGGAGGGGACCTGCACATTTTTACAGATGAAATCACAAATCTCCTGGCTGTTGTGTGGGTAATATAATGAAAGATTCAGTCTCGGTGAGAAATTAATGGCAATAAGACTGACTTGTCAGTTGGTGAGATGAGAAAGTGAAGAGGTTTTGAGTGTTGCAAGTTCATAGCTGTATCTATAGCTCACCTGTACCTTATCATGTGCTGTGCAATAAATTTATACAGAGGAAAACATTGGATCAGAAATGCATCTGCAACTCAGCCCTTTTCAGGTGAATAGCTCATTAGCTTGCTAAAATACATACTCTTCAGGCACACAATGGTTGGATTCCCAAATCTAATCTATGGCTACAGGTGGGAATATATTTCTCTCTCATTCCTACAGCATTTGCAGATAAAGGCATTAATAAAATGTTCCTAAGTAATATACTTAGCCCTCAGTCTTCAGAAGGACATGATTTATTTCAAGGAGAATCTTTCTAACCTGAAATTATGAGTTGTGCTTTGCCATAATGAGCTATTGTGTAAGAAAATCATCTACAGTGAGAAACAAGGTGACATACAGTTCATTGTAAAATTCTTGACACGGCTACCTGCTACACAATATTAGAAATCACTTCAGTGAATTTGTAGGTGCAAGTGATGTAGACTGTACTCTCTATCCAGACAGGGAACTCAAGGGTCAGTGGCTGCATGCTTACTTTGAAGCCAGCAAGAAGATAAGGGCTTTGAGAGAGAAGATACTGAAAAGAAGGTAGAAATACTCTTTATTCAAGTCACTGGCTTCTCATATCTTTTGGAATCTTAGGCTCTGATTCAATCCAAATACTCCACTATTGAGTGTGACTTCCCTTTGTATGCAACAGTTCATTTTCACAAAAACTTCAAAATGAAGCCTGCGGTCACCGTATTAAAAGTGCTTAAGGAAAGAGATTTAATTATTCATAGGCAGCTAAGTAATTCCTGTATATCTTTTCTTAAGAAATTCGAAAAAGCCAGTATTAATTAAAATTCTGTTATTTCAAGGGGCGGGGGTGGGAGCTTGAGGGAACAAGGTAGTGGGTATTAGTGAGGGCACGTGTTGCATGGAGCACTGGGTGTGGTGCAAAAACAATGAACACTGTTATGCTGAAAAGAAATAAAATTTAAAAAAAATCTGTTATTTCACTTGGTTACCTTGCTTTATAAATTATGGCCTCTATACAATCAACTTTTTAAAATAGATTGAATGATGTCAAGAAATATGCTTACTGCCATCAGTATGTGGAGGCATGGAAATATGTTCAATCTGCAAAGAGCTGTGGAGAGGTCAGTTTAATCCTTTCTTTTATAATTTAATCTATGTTATATGTGAATTATTATAAATTTAACATAACTGTGACTTTCCTCTGCTTATCTGTTTGTTGACTATAAGCAATGAGAATGTTCTAGAATAATTTTTTAGTTTTACTTTAATTACTTTTAGTACACATTCTAGGTATTCATTGTAATCTTAATGCACCATAAGTAAGATGCATATTTATCCTTTTTTAAATTAATTTATTTATTTGAGAGAGAGAATTGGTGGAGGGGGAAGGGCAGAGAAAGAGGGAGAGAATCCTCAAGCAGACTCCCCACTGAGCATGGAGCTCAACCTGAAGCTCAATCCCAGGACCCTGAGATCATGACCTGAGCAGAAACCAAGAGTCGGCCAGTTAATCAACTGAGCCACCCAGGTGCCCCCCATTCTCTTTGTGTGTGTGTGTGTGTGTGTGTGTGTGTGTGTTAAGTAAGCTTTTCACCCAACCTGGGCCTTGAGCTCGTGACCCTGAGATCGAGAGTCATATGCTCTATCTGCTGAGGCAGCTGGGCACCCCATGAATCATTTATTCTTGAAGTGTCAGTCTCTTGCATAGATAATTGAAGATGCTGATATAAAAATACATGTTTAGGAGGGTGAAATACAATTACGTTCTATGTTGGCGGTACATCTTTTTGAATTGAATATTGAAAAGCATTTCTTGGGGCGCCTGGGTGGCTCAGCAGGTTAAAGCCTCTGCCTTCTGCTCAGGTCATGATCCCAGGGTCCTGGGTTCAAGCCCTGCATTGGGCTCTCAGCTCAGCAGGGAGGCGGCTTCCCCCTCTCTCTCTGCCTGCCTCTCTGCCTACTTGTGATCTCTGTCTGTCAAATAAATAAATAAAATCTTAAAAAAAAAAGAAAAGAAAATCATTTCTTTTAGGGGCACCTGTGGCTAATTTGGTTAAGCATCCAACTCTTGATTTCAGCTAAGGTTATGATCTCAGCATTGTAAGATCGAGCCCGACATCTGGCTCTGCACCGGGCATGGTGTCTGCTTAAGGTTCTCTCTCTCCCTCTCCCTCTGCCCCTCATCCCTATCTAAATAATAATAGTAACAATTATTATTATTATTTTAAAAACATTTCGTTTCGGGAAATATATTTTGGAATTAAGTTTCCCTTTCCCTGCAGAGTCTATCAGAAGAAATATTAATATTTACCATACAATTCTGCAATAGAAATGATTATTTAATGTTATCAAAACTCTTGATGATTTCATATACTAAATATAGTCATTTAAGTTGTAGTTTCAGTTTTTCAAAATTTTACTATGTCAAATAGTTTCTAATCAAAAATGTTTTTTAACTTAGATATTCTAGATTTTGTTTCTTACCAAATAATAGTATTTATTGCTAATTTTCCAAACAAATGTAACAAGTTTATCATAATTGGGAACAAATCAATATCATTTAGATTAATACATTTTTACCTCTCCCACTTCATTCCTTACATTTTGGTTTCATGTTTTAGTTTGGATCCATATGCAATGGCTATTTTATATAGTAAGTTCAGAAAAATATGTTGAGGTGATTAAAAAGATTAAATAAGGAACATTTAGGACAATGATGTTCTGTACTTAAAATCTGATATAACAAAATGTGAAATAGATACTTATGATAAAGGGCTTCTGTTTTATTTGTTTTGTCTTGTGTTTAAGTTTTATTTTGTTGGGGGGATGAAGAGAAGGCAATTAGCATCCTGAAGGAAGTTAGATTTGTGATACAGATAGACACAAGTTTCAGAAATTGCTGTGTAGAGTTCAATAATCATAGTTAACTTTACTTTGAAAATTAGTCTAACATGCTTTGTATTTCAGTCATATGAGTGCCCCTGTGCAAAGCTGGCTTAATGGATCTGTGTATTTGAAATATGCAGCTATGAATTTATTCTCTGAAATTTTATAAGATTTTGGTGTATTATCCCAAATGTCTTATATTCTCAGACAAGTGTTGTAAAATACTTGGATTATTTCAAGATGTTTAAAGCTAACAATGTGAGCACAAACATCTAAATGCCATTTCAAATGGCAAATTCCAGTTACATAAATAGAATCTTAGAATCTGTTTGTATCTATAGCAGTGTTAGAACAAGATTTTTTGTCTACCTCCCCAATGTTATAAATGTTCCCTTCTCTTTTTATAAACCATTTTATTACAGAATCAATAGAATCTTGCCCAGTTGATTAAATGAATGGAATCAATTAAACAACTTTTATAGTGTTAGAATGAACTTGAAGATGTGTTTTGGGTGGGATTTTCATCTATTGGCGGAACATTTTTATAGAACCATGAAGAATATGTAGTATCCTTAAACTTTTTGCTTACCAATCTCTTTAAGTATGACAGTATATGCCTTGGAGACCTGGGTGAGGGGGTGATCATTTTTCTACCGTACTCCATAGTCTTTGTTCAAATCATCTTGAATAGAGATTCACCAAGCATTACTGGGGCATAGATGCCAGTCATGATATTGTTGTAGGCTTTTCAGAGAGATTTGTGTAAAGGTGAATGTAATAGGGAATAATAGCTCTCGTGTTAGCCCTGGGAGTATGCATGGATGTTAGGAACAAACTGAGATGTTTAAGACACTGCTCCAATTCTTTGAGGAGACTTTGTGTGTTTTTAGCATTAAGATGCTCATACTTTCTGTACAGGATTTGGAATCATGGTGCAAGGTAGTAATAGGTTCATATTGTTTCTTTTTATATTGATCATTTAAGAGATTCTTAAACATAAATCTCAGCAGTTTTTTAAAAATATTCCTCTAATTTACACTGCGGCTTGCTGAGAGTATCTCATGCCTTTTTATGTTAAGCTAAAGAGCTTGAATGTTTGACTTAATAACTGGTATTAAGTCCAATTTTTGCAGATATGAAAATGGTTGTTAGAAGTGGTATATGAGGGGCGCCTGGGTGGCTCAGTGGGTTAAAGTCTCTGCCTTCGGCTCAGGTCATGATCTCAGAGTCCTGGGATCGAGCCCCTCATCAGGCTCTCTGCTCAGCAGGGAGCCTGCTTCCTCCTCTCTCTCTGCCTGCTTCTCTGCCTACTTGTGATCTCCGTCTGTCAAATAAATAAATAAAACCTTTAAAAAAAAGAAGAAGAAGAAGTGGTACATGAATACATATTTGACAAGCCAAATTCAGTCTTGTTCCCTTTTTTCATTATATATTTATACAATCTTATCTGAAAGTGATATTTATTTTTTCCCCCCTTCCAATCCCATGTTTCCATTATCTTCTGGAAATCAAAGAGATGTAGTCATAAATAATCATCTGAAATCAATGAGCACAAAACTCATCAACCAGGTCTTCCTGGATGTATATAAAAGAGTACAAATGAAAATCTGCAGATTAATGTAAATTTTATCTTGTGTATATTTGAGTATATATTGCTTTGCATTCTCTTTCCTCTTGTAGAAATTCATCTATCAGAAACAATCCAGCTCTTTGGTTTTGGACTGGAAATAGCCAATAGTTCTGGCTGCACAGTGGGGTAACAGGAACCGGAAATAGGGTTTATCAGTTTTTATGTTAATGTCTGTACTTACACAGACTTTCATTGCCCAATATGATGTTGCTTCTTGAATTGGACATTCATTTTGTGAGGTTAGATTCTGAAAGCAATCAATTAACACACTGTTATATTAATAGAACTCCATTCTTTGAGTCATGAGTCTAAGCTAAAATACATTTAAAATATAATCTAATGATTACAAACTGAAGTATTAGCCTTTCTTATTTTCAGGGTTATTAAACTTTTTCCTTCAAAAAAAAAAAGGCTTGAGATGGTACATATCTCAGTGTAAATCTAAATCTTATGTATATAAGACATGTGATGATTATAACTCTTACTTCAACTTAAGCCTTAAGCATATCTCATTGGCTTCTCTAAATAAAATTGTTCATTAGGGGATTATAAAAGAAAGAAAAGATGTAAGTAATCTCTTAATTACAGTTATTTCCATTTTTGCTGAACCGAAATATGTTAACTTCATTTTAACTTCATAAATATGTTGATAAATCATCCAGGTTTATTTTTTTTTTTTAATCATCCAGGTTTAAAGAAAAGAACATTTTCTGAAATGTTAGAGACCTCAACTTTTTTTTTTTAAAGATTTTATTTATTTATTTGACAGAGAGAGATCACAAGTAGGCAGAGAGGCAGGCAGAGAGAGTGAGAGGGAAGCAGGCTCCCTGCCGAGCAGAGAGCCCGATGTGGGGCTCGATCCCAGGACACTGAGATCATGACCTGAGCCGAAGGCAGCGGCTTAACCCACTGAGCCACCCAGGCGCCCCTAGAGACCTCAACTTTTAAAATTATACAGACATGTATTTTAGATTACACACAGGCTTCTGTATGATTTTATGAATTCCCTACTTAGTAATATACATAAAAATACTACCTAATAGTTTGGTTTCCTGCCTTAAATTGCTTTCGATAAGCATTTTTACTGCAGCCCAAAGTGATAGAAGGTTAAGCTTTCAATATTAACCATTCAGTTGACAGAGAACATTAACAATGTTGTACACTAAGGGGGGAGTTTTGTTATTGGTAGCAATTTGCACTACTTCACAGGAAAGAAGGCAAATGCTGGTAATTGTCACGCACAGAAGAAAAAAGAATTATAAATATGTCATAAAGCAGACTTGTTTTTATTTCGAAATGGACTTGCTTTGATTTTTCTTCTTTAACCAGTTAGATTTTAGAGTGTCCTTTGGGGACACATTAAGTCAAAACGTTGTGTCAGTTTTTGTTTTTTAAAGAAGGCATTAGTTACATTGAATCATTTTTTTTCTTTTTATTTCCTGTTGCTTACCACCTCTGTGATTACAATGTTATGTGTTGCGTTTTAAATCTTTGGAGAGAAAAGCATATCCATCATTTTAAGTTATTTTTCCTTGTCTTTGAAGCTCAGTCTATAAATGTATCACTAAAAAGGAAATTACTCCAGTTAGCATTACTTAAACACTTGAAAGCTGAAATTAATAGCATATATTATAAGATAAATTGGATTTTTAACAAATATTTTTACACTAAAAAATTTCATTTCTCAATCATAATATGAAAGGGATGAAAGATTTGTGCCATTTGAATGGAAAAAAATATGCAATGGGCAAAGAAAATAACCTTTTGTGTTAGGGACACCCAAAACTTAAATGGTTAGTAGGTTTCTGTCCTGAAATCTGCTTTCCCTTCTTTACTATACTTGATGCACTTATTGTACTATTGATATTATAAAACCGCGGGGATAAAATATCATCATGTCTGTTCGGTAGGAATCCTATGGCTTTTCTAGTTATGAAAATTTGCCAAGATATTTATTTAAAATAGTAACTCTTGAATGTAGGCATGTTTTGCTTATATCTTACCCATTAATGGTGTTATGAATGTCATTAATCACTTTAATAGAATATTGATAAGATGTTTTAAAAATTAATAACTAATATAAACTATGGTCTTTGGGTGGTAGTGATGTTTTCAGTGTTGGCTCATCAGTTGTAACAAATACAGCGTTCTGGTGAAGTGTGTTGATCATGGAGGAGGTTATATGGAGGAGGGGGAGAAGAGAGGAGGGGGAGGCATATGAGAAATCTCTGCACTTTTCTCTTAATTTTGCTATGAATGTAAAACTTCTTAAAGAAATATTCTCTATTTTAAAGTTAAAAACATTATGTATCATATATGAACTAATTAGCAAAGAGTTAGAAAAAACTGACTGATCTGAACTGTAGGTGCTCCTGGTAGTTAAATTTCAAAAGAAACTTTCAGAGACAGGTTGAAACCTGTTGTATCTATATAGGCTAGCTTCTGTGACCTGGAAAAGATCCCACAAACGTGGCAAGAAAGACAGATGAGAGTGCACATCTGCCATCGTTGTGCTCGTAGTGGGCTGCTATTTCCATGTCGGTGGCGACACAGTAACGTTTTTTTGTCTAGTAATCTGAAATTGTTCCCTGCATGTACCTGTACTAAGATAACTATAAATGGTTGGAATCTACAAAGAGGAAATGTTTTGAGTCTACTGTATTTAGGAGCTTTTGCACACGTAGAGCAGTTCCATGAGATGAAATATACCATTGGGGGGTACCTGGCTGGCTCAGTTTTTAAGCATCAGACTCTTGATTTTGGCTCCGGTCTTGAGCTCAGGGTAGGGAATCGAGCCCTGCAATGGGACTCCGCACCCAGCACAGTCTGATTATCCCTTTGCCCCACCCCTGCTCATGCTCTCTCTCAAACAAATTTAAAAAAATGAGATTTTTAAAATATATACATGTATTTATATATAATACATAATTATTTATAAATTCTTATAATTTTATATATAAATATATAATATATAAATATGTTATAATTATATCTTTAATAATATATAAATAAATAAAGTCTTTATATATACATATATATATACACACACATATGTACATATGTATACAATACACCATTAGTATAAGGAAGAAGACATAACATTCTACCATGTGGTTAAGTAATCATTTCTTTATTCAGCTTTGGAAGAAAAGAACTAAACGAATAATTGTCATTGTATTAACTATATCTTGGACCAAGAAACTGTGGCATAAAGCTTAAACATGTGTGTACCAATGCGAACTTTTGGTAGTAGAATCCTGCTTTGTGTATTTCATAGGTGCTATGAATAGCTTCAGCACTAAAAATATATTAATACCTCTCAAGTGATGGAACTTTTGATGTAGGCATTTTGGTATGCCTCTAAAGGTCTAAGAATTTGTTACTCTGTTTGATAATATACTTCCCATTTTTGTTGTATATTTTTGTATTTAAAATTTAATTTCTATATTTTTTACTACTGTTAACTTAGGTAAAGTTTGTCCTGGGTTGTTTTGCTTTACTCCTGTTTAATAAGGTCTTTGACCATTGATTAAATGAAGAACTCTATCTCTTTTTTTGAAGGAATACATCTTTTCAAAAAGAGTCTATTCTGTAAATAAAAATTGATTGTAACAATCAAGTTGGATTCTAGCTGAAAAAAAAATTAAGGTAATTTAACATATTAACAGATTTTTAAAAGAAAAACCACTTGATCAATTCAACGTGTGAAAAAAAATCATTTGACAAATACATGACAAAAAAAGAAATCTTTCAGCAAACTCAGAATAAAATATTTTCCTTAATCTGGAAAAGATTGTCTGTAGAAGACCAATTGCTAACATCATACTTAATAGTAAACGTTGAATAATTTCTTCCTGAGATAAAAACAGGGTAAGAATGCCCGTTTTTTTCTACCTCCACTCAACATTGCAGTAACTCTTCCAATAAGGCAAGAAAAAGACACAAATTCATAAAAATAATAACAGAAGGAAGGGAGGGAGGAAGGAAGGACAGAAGAAGGAGACCACCTATTTTCAGATTATTTAATTGTTTACATAAAAAATTATAAGGAATATAGGAAACAGCCAAAATTAATAAAGGAATTTAGCATAGCCTAAAGTTAATTTACAAAAGTCAGCAAAAAAATATCTTGTATCTGCATTAAGAAATATCACTTTTAGGTTGGAGCGTTTCTACTTGAATAGCAAAGCAGAACTATCAGAATACACACATATAGAGGTACACTTAAAAATTTTTATTGAAGTGTAGTTGACACAATGTTATATTGGTTTCAGGTGTACAACATAGTAGTTGGAGAAGACTTTCTGCTATGCCACACTCACCACAAATGTGGCTACTATCTGTTATCCTACAACATTGTGACAATATCATTGACTGCATTTCCTTTGCTGTACCTAGCAGTACACAGCACACTTTTAAGAAAGAAAAAAAAAAAAAAGATAGATCACACATTTTTTTTCAGCTCTTTTTTTTTGGTGAAAGTTATCAATCCAGTCATGTTCTCTTACCTGTCAGCACTGGAAGAATATCCGAGACTTCCTAGCTCAGTACATCTCAAATTACTTACAACAAAGAACAAGCTTTTTCTCAATTTGTTTTGAACATATACATTTTTTTAAAGATTTTTTTTAATTTATTTGAGAGAGAGAGAGAGAATGAGCAGTGGGGAGGAGCTGAAGGAGAGAGAGAGATAAGCAGACTCCTGCTAAGCAGGAAGCCCCTTGCGGGGCTTGATCCCAGGACCCCGAGATCATGACCTGAGGTGAAGGAGGACGCTTAACTGACTGAGCCACCCAGGCACCCCTGAGCATGTACATTTAAAAATATAATAAAAGTGTCATGATAATGTTAAACTGCTGCAGAGGTTTCTAAATGCATACGCTAGTTTCCGTACTTATCCCACAGCTGGCTGGTAACTGTAGTTAACAGATCAGTATCAGTCATTAAAAACCCTGCCACTGCCAACATTCTCTGACTTTTCCCTAATCCCCTTCCTCCAGCTGTTACTTTTAAGTAATTAACTTGAGTTCTCCCTTTTTTCCCCCACCAACTTGCCTTCTCTCTTCTTACTATTTTCACCTTATATTAAATTTATCCAAGTCAACTGAATATAATCTGAGCAGTAAAAGGTATTAAACTCCACTTATCTCCATTATTCTATAAAATACACAATTGGACTTTTAAAAGTCTAAAGCTGAATAAATAGAAATTATTATTAGTACTGTTAGTACTAGACCACTGAAGGTGACCAAAACCCACTGTATGGGCTGGTAATTTCTCTCTGGTCTATTACACCAACCTTTATTATTATTATTTTTATTATATCAAATTTCACATCTCATTCACATATGAACAATTACACATTATTAACTAGGCTTGAGTGTTGAGAGACAATGAACAGTTAAAGAAAATTGACAGAGACAAAGTAGGTGATCCAGACTGCAATTGCTTAATGAGAGACATAAGATGCCACCTTTCAGAAATATAGGCAACAAAATATTTTTTCTTTAGAGTTTTTGAAGGTACATTTAAAAAATCAACCTTTTGATATCTATTCCTAATCCTCACTTACCTACATGATCACAACCAAAAAAGGGAAATAGAATTCTATCCTATGGGACGGAAGTTATTCTACATTCAAGATCCCAATAAACTGCACTCCATAATTTTCCTTAGAATTCTAAATAGTATGTTTACACCTATTGTAACCATACATAAATTGCATGGTTCTTCTGTTTTACTGGTTGTGATGTTATATTTTGTACTCTGAGCTTGACTTTATTTAAGTGAGACACATTTCTAGCTGATTTCTCATTAAGAGAAACCATAGCTACCCTTTGGATTTTTCCGAAACACTATTTTCATTTCCTTATCCTGCAAATTGCAGTTCTTCTCTTGAGCTCATAAAAATCTGAGTTCCCTTAGTGCCTTAGATTTCAAGGGCAGAGGTTCACCCCACTGGCTAAATAGGAAGTGAAAAGATTGTTTCAACCCAAATAGAGTTTTACCTCAGTCCAAACAGAATTTGCTCTTCATGAACAGGAAATTCATGCTTGTTCTCCTTGGCTTTGTTTCCTCCTCAGCTTTTTATCTAGAAACAACTTCTTGTGGTCTAATTTATTAAACACTAGGTGGGTTTAGGATTATGTTCTTGGATCAAAAGAAGCATTCAATAAATATTTATTGAATAGAGCCTATTCACAAAATTATCTTAGAAGTTCCAAATTTTCACCTAGGTGAAGATTCCAACACTTAAGAAATAACTGCTGAAAACTTTAAAAAGAAAATACCAAACCCAAATTCTGTACTAAATTTAAAAAATTTTATATTTAATAATATTTCATATCTAAGTGTTGTGCTGATAAGAGTAACATAGTCTCCCCAAGAAATACATGGGGAAAATAAGATGACCTGATTATCCTCAGTTTATCTTTCATCCCTATAGTTTTATAATTATAAATATTCACCATTTAAATTTAGCATACATTATCCCTCCTTTAATTCTAATCATGAACAAACATATTTCAAGTGTACCATGGAATGTAGGACAGATTTTAGTATGCTAATCTGAGGCACACACATACACATGATTTGGCATTGTACTGTTTTCCTCTACTTTCAGATTTGTTACTTTCTTAGTTAGGGATTGTTTGGTTACCATCAACAGAACTCAATGACTTACATTTAAGCAAAAGAAAAAATGTGTCTCATGGAACTCAGTGGTCGGAGATATACTCAAGTCTCACAAAGAACTGGAACCAGGGAATGAAAGTCGATAAAGGAAGTCATTTACTCTCTCTCTTCTGGGTCACAGAATGTTCAATTTCTACTGACCCTCTATCTACTAAATTTCTCCCTCCTCTCTCTTTGTCTCTCTCCCATCTCTATCTCTAGATCTTCCTCTTACTTTCTCTTTGTTAGTGTGCTCATGATTGTCCCAGGCCTAGTTTGAAATAGTCTTGCTACTTAAAAGTCCAACAGAAATTGTCTAACATCCCTGTGTTCCAATTCCTAGGAAAGAGACCTTTAGTCACCTACTTTGAGTTAGATTTCCATACCTGTTCCAACCAGCTGTGGCCAGTGTAGGTGAATTCACATGTCTTATGACAATAAGGATATACATCGATTATCCAGGAAGGTGTGATGATATTGATTTAAAAAGAGTCCTATGGGCGAACCATAAGAGACTATGGACTCTGAAAAACAACCTGAGGGTTTTGAAGGGTCAGGGGTGGGAGGTTGGGGGAACAGGTGGTGGGTAATAGGGAGGGCATGTATTGCATGGAGCACTGGGTGTTGTGCAAAAACAATGAATACTGTTACGCTGAAAAAATAAATAAAATGGAAAAAAATATATCAAAAAAAAAAAAGAGCCCTATGGGTAATATGATAGAAACCTACAAAAATGTGTGTCCTTTCCCTCTCCATGATTACTAATGGTCTATTACACCAACCTTCATTATTATTATATATCATTATATATTTTATATATATATATATATATATAATATATCCAGCATATTGCACCTTCTTCACCACCTGTCCAAGTACTGATTCTTGACTTTGTTAGAAGTTAAGTGAAGAATCCTGGGATGGGGGAAAGCTCAGTAACCTTGGATGAATATAAGATTATATAGGAAAGTTCCAATTGCCTGAAATGCCGTAAGGAAGCTCAATATTCTATCTGACCCTCTTCCAGGCACTAGCAACTGGTTTTTCAATGGTGAAGCACAAGCAGAATGTACATAAAACCTTTCCTTGCTTTTGCCATCTTTCTGTCTCCAAACTTTCCTTGCCTGGAACGTAACTCCTTGTAAGGCAAATGCTCCTCTTCACAAGCCAGAAGAGAGAGATGTGTTAGTGTTTTTGTTTGGTGGGTAAAAATTAAACTTGGCCTAATCAAAGTTAAAGAGTGGAGGAACTGACCAAATCTTAGCATATGTCCTACTTCACGTGTTTGCGGGGACAGCGGATGGCTATCCGACCTTGACAAAGTTCTCCTTCATTATTGTCCTTATTACTGTTTATTTCCTCAGAGCCTATGTTTCTTCACTGATAAATGATGGTAACAATAATTGTAACTACCTCCACATGCTGCTGCAAAATTTTAGAACAGTCCCTAAAACATGGTTGGCACTTAGTAAATGTTAGCTGCTATTATCTTCGCTGCAGATAAAGAAGTACTGAAAAAAATTCGTAACCTTAAATTCTTAAATTAATAATCAACAAAGAATAAGAAATAAACAAATTAAACATTAGACCCCAATAGTTAGAAAAAGAATAAATTTAGGAAATGAAGAGAAAGTAGAAAATCAAAGACAGAATACATAGAAAGATTTGGTGCTAATAATTATATCTAAGCACAGATTTCTTGAAAATGGAGCTAATAAAATAGATAAATGATTAGATGACTTAATCAAGAAAGGGGACACATAAAAGCACAAAATTAAAAAGACAAATATATACAGAATCACAGATATCAAGAAAATTACAAAAACATTGAAAAATATTTCTCAATTCTAAGAAAATAAATTTAAAAGCCTACATTCTTGACTGTGTTCTGGGAAAATATAAGTTACCAAGACTAATTCTAGAAAGATAGAAAATCTAAACAGATGAATTACCATTAGAAATAGAGAAAAGCATCCCAGAGCAACCATCCCCCCCAAATAAAGCAATATGATGAAATAATTTCACAGTGGCATTTCACCAAATGTTTAAAAATTCAAATCTCAATGTTTTTTAATTGTTCTAGAGCATGGAAAAAAGATACCTTTTAGATTATTTTTATAAAACTATAATAACAATGATACTAAAAAGCATCATGATCACATAAGATTATAGACTACACTCACATATGACTATTAAAGCAAAATTCTAAATAAAATATTAACAAATATATTCCATCAGGAATTTAAAGATGATTCACTATAAGAAAAATTATAACTCAAAATAGTTGGCTGGAAGAGAAAAATCATAATAGCATCCCCATAGATGCTGAAAAAAGACTTGATAAATTCAATACCCATTCTTGTTAAAAAAACAAAAATACAGATTTTAAAATAGGGACAAATGTAACCTTCCTAAACATGATAATATTGGCCAGCATCTTGCTCAATGGGAAACATGGATAAGCATCCAGTCAAGAACAACACAAAGATCCCCACTATCACCAATAGTACATGGCAGTGCAATAAACATGGAAAAGAATAAAATCAGCATAAAAATTGCAGAGAAGACAGATGAAATATACTGTTTTTTGTAGGTAATATAATGGTACACTGAGAAAATTCCAGAAACTCACCTGAGAAAACGATTCCAAATAATATGACGACTTGGTATAATGATGGAGGGAAAATTAATACATGGAACTCAGTTTCCTATACATTTGTATATAGAGATTTTAGATATAAAATACATTTTTATATATTTTATACATTTAGATATAGGAATTTTAGATGTAAAATAGATTAAAATGCTCAAATTCAATAACAAGACAACAACAACAAAAAATACCTAGGAAAACAAGACAACAACAACAAAAAATACCTAGGAAAATAACTAGCAAGGAAAATACAAAACCTATATGAAGAAAACTTCATAATGTAAAAACCACAAAAAAAAGGGAAAATGGAAAGAAGAATTAATAAAAGTCAAATCATGTTCTTGTGTCAAGGGTCTACCATCATGTAATAATATGAGGGCTCCCTAAATTAATAATGTAATGTGATCTCAGTAAGAAATAATGTAATGATTCCTTTGGAAAGTGAGTGAGATATTTATGATATTCATGTAAAAATAAACAATAGGGATGCCTGGATGGTTCATTTAGTTAAGCTCAGGTCATGATCCCAGGGTCCTGGAATTGAGTCCCACACCAGGCTTCTTGGTCAGTGGGGAGTCTGCTTCTCCCTCTGCCTGCTACTCCCCCTCCTTGTGCTCTCTCGCACTCTCTCTGACAAATAAATTAAATCCCTAAAAAAATAAAATAAACTAGAATAACCAAATGTTGAAATCCATTATAACCCTACCAGATACGTATACATGATAATTTTGCTATAATGGAAATAATGCAGTGAGGGAAACTGGCAATGACAGATGGTGGAAGAGAACTAAAGACTCAGATACAGATCTAAATGCATAGGGAAGTTTAGGATGTGTGAAAAATGCCCTCCTGAATCGGTGGGCTATTCAACAAATGGTATTTGGGCAACTGAGTAGCCATCTAGAAAAAAATATTAACTTGGATTTCTATTTCATATACATTACTGAAATAAATGCCAGACTGAAGAAAGACGTAAATGAATAAAATATGGAACCATAGAAACATGAGAAACAAATGGGTGAATTTTTTTAACCTCAGAGTGGGAAAGGTATGCCACAAGCCCCAGAAGCCATAAAAAATTTACTTATTTCAAGGGCATAAAAATCAATCATTTTCTGCGTCAGGGAAAAAAGACAAAACAGAAAAAAGATAACCAACTGGGAAAACAAGCTTAAAAAACAAATTCATATACAGGCATTCTAAAAGCTTCTACAAATCAAAGGAAAAGGGTCAATATCCAATAGAAAAAAATGGTCAAAATATATGAAAAAAATGGAATTTCAAATGACCATTAAATATATGGAAAGATTTTTAATTTCATTCCTAATAAGAGAAACTTAAGCGATACTGAGAGGTGTACATCATATATTTCTGGTAAGTACACAAGATACAGTGGTTGTGTCTGGGAAAAGAGAGTGTGTAAATTGGATACTGACATTTTTAAAAGACATAGTTTCCACAGAGTAGCCTTTTGTGTTCTTTGTATTTCGTACCATACATGAGTAGCACCTGTTTAAAAGTGAGGGACACCTGGGCAGCTCAGTTGGTTAAGTGACTGACTCTTGATTTTGGCTCCGGTCATGATCTCAGGGTCAAGCTCCATGCCAGGCTCCCAGCTCAGTGGGGAGTTTGCTTGAGATTCTCTCTCCCTCTCCCTCTGGCCATCCCCTACTCGTGTATTCTCTCTCTCTAAAATAAATTTGTCTTTTTTTTAAAAGTGTAATTAATTTTTGAAAGGTAAGAATAAGCAAAGAAAGAAGTCAAATTTTGGAATGGCATTTACTGAATTATATTATAATCACAGAATTATATCTCAAGTGCATGTTGAGAATACGAAATGATACCAATATTCGTGAATGTACACATACATAGTAAACATCTCAAAAATGTGTACCAGCTTCAGGATAGTGTTGTGTCCTCACAGAGAAATCCAGAGACGGTCTGAGTACAAAAGTAGAGAAGCCCTCCAGTTAATGCATAATTTTTTTTACTCTAAGGCAAATTTTAGAGTGCTGGCTGAGAGATATGACATTTTCTGCAGATCATTTTAAAGACAACATAATCCATTCACTCCTGTGTCTGTGAGTGTGTGTGTGTTTTCTAGGAAATAGTATTTATTTTTAAGTTTTTATTTAATTCCAGTTAGTTAACATACAGTATAATATTAATTTCAGTGCACTGTATAGATCATAGTTTATAGATTCCTCACTTCCATACATCACCCGGTGCTCATCACAACAAGTGCCCTCCTTAAATCCTATCACCTACTTCTCCCATCCCCCCACACCCTTGCCCTCTGGTAACCATCGGCTTGTTCTCTGTCATTAAAGGTCTGTTTCTTGATTTGTCTCTCACTTTCTCCCTCTCTTACTTTTTCCCCTTTGCTTCTTTGTTTTGTTTCTTGTGTATGCTTTAAATTCAGTCTTTAGACCAAATTGTATCAGCAGATGTCCTGTTTCATACTTGGAGCAAGTCACTGAGGCCCTCCCAGAGTCACAGTATGTTGAGACCTTTCCTATAAAATACTGTTATGGAGACTGGCCACTACATCCCTCATTGTACATCCCCATGGGAAATTTCCTTTGGTTTTTTCATCCAGGAAGAGCTCTGATTCTTCTAAGGAGCAAATATGTATCATTTTTTCTAATAAGAATCATCAATTATATGTCATTTTTTCCTTTGGCTACCTTGAAACTTCTGGTTAATTTTGAGGCCCAACTCAACAATATTGTCTTATGATTAAGATTCTTCGTATTTTTATCTTTGTCCCAATTTTCTATTTACCTTCCATTATTATGAAATAATCGTTGAATCATTACTCTGATTCATTACTTGAATCATTACTATGAGCCATCTCATGTCCAATATTAATATCCCAAAAGGCAAGGTATTGATAAATGCAGGTAATACATCAGCTTATCCTCATCCGATCCTCAGAAATGCCCATGAAGTAGATGGGATTGCCACTATTTGGTCCATTTTGTTGAAGAAGACATCCCAGAGAAGCTCCGAAAAAGTATGTCAGAATCCAGCTTTTATTGGTTCAGCACCAGGTATAGGCAGATTCTTCAGTTAGATACAATAAAACAATACCATCACACACACACACACACGCACATTCCCTTATGCACTTATATGTGCAATATGTCATTTATTTCTAGCAGAAAAATTTTTTTAAAAATTTTAATTGTCATTAAACATGTGTGCTTGAATCAATTAATTTATGACATTTGTATGTGCCTTTTCACAAATTCTTTCTTCTCAAAGTGAGCTTCTTCCTCCTCTCCTCTCCAGGCAAATGTCTACTTATGCTTGGAAGCCTTTCCTCACACATTTTATGGGTCACCTGTCAGTCACAACACTCATCCCTCTAGGTTATAGGTATACCCTTTATGGGGATGTATTAATGACAAATCAGTAAGATCTTAAGAGTTCCAACATACAGAATTTTTCATATAATACGCTTGATCTTTGTTCATAATGTTTTTCCTTCCCATAGGGAGCTAGACTCGTTTACTATGTATTCCCAAATTTACTGTTGAACTCTACTGTCTATGATGTTTAGAGGATCTGCCTATTTGTTAGTATTTGAAAAAAACTACCCTAGTTTTAACATTGAAGAATAATAAAACAATGCTTACTGTAAGTATAATGTATGAACAGGATCTTTGCTTTAGGTGGCATTGTTTAATTTTCTCCTTTCTCACTGATGTATCACAAACATGTAGAACCACTGAATAAGCAGTCAATAAATATTTGTTGAATTACTAAATGTTGATGTAGAAGTGGGTTAATCTTTCTTGATTCAACTGGAATGATACTATTTCCAAAGATTTAAAGTGCCTTTCTATTGAGGGGATTCCCTTGCTGATGACAAATTAAAAATCTATTGCTCTTTATACATAAAATGAATAATTAGACATTCTTAACGTTGAATAGTGTAATTGTGATTTACATATTTGGGTGTCCAGAAGTTAAATTCTGCTTCTAAATAACTTAGTAAAATGCTACTTGATTATTTTCATACATGTTTGTAGTACCAACAAGTATTGATTGAGGCTCGATCTGAGTCTAGGAGATGCACATGTACTAGTAAGCATCAGCATTAAGATGTTAAGACACAGACTCTAGAATGAGGTCTGATTCTAATACCGGCTCTGCCATTAACTTCCTGTCTAATGTGGGATAAGTCAGCTAAGTTCTGTATACCTCAGTTTTGTCATCTAAAAAGTGGGAATAAAAATAGACCTGATGTCTTAGAATCATTATAAGTGTAAATGAATGAGTTCATCTTTACAGAGTTCTTAGAAGAGTACGTGGGAAATGGTACTATATAAGTACTGGTTAAATACAACTTCAAAAATCAAAATCTCTGCTATGGTGTAGCTTATATCATACTGGATGAAATAGCAGGGGAAGATAGCAAATGAATAAGCAAATAAAGGTATATCTTTTCAGGTGATCATCAATGTTATATAACAAAAAAAAAGCAGAGAAAGGAGAGTGATAGAGCAAGACTGGGAACTGCCTTTTTAGGATCAGTGGACAGGAATGGCCTCTGTGATAAGATGAGGGGTGCGTAAGAGAAGGGGTGAGCCATCTCAGGGTTAAGGACTGTCAGTCTTAAACATTGATAAAATTCATTCTTTCAATGACGTTATTAGTCATGCTGTCAGTCTTATTTTTGCACAATAGAATCTATCATTACAGGAGAAGTATTCATTATATGCTTTATCCAAAATCTAAATATAAACATTAATTCAAAAACTCTAAAAATAATCATCCTCTTCTCAGATTTGTATTATCTTAAAAGTTGGGTGTAAATGCTGCTAATATTTCTATTCCATAAATGCCAGAGACATCACATTGCCATAATTGTATCCTGGCCATCAGGGAATAAACCGCATGGCTTCATTTTGAGGAGGTTATTTTCTTTTGAACCTTTGAGAAAAAAACAACTAAACCATTTTTTCCATCATTGTAGATTTTCTGTGTTTCTGAATAAATATTAGAAATAGACCTCTTTGCTATGATGAAACTCAGGAATAGTGTCATGTTCAACGAAACCTTCCAGGTAGAACTCCCACGCTGGACGTGGATCGCCAACATGCCCATGCAGTCAGGATGCTAGGGCTCCCAAGTGGTTGGGACAGCCATTTTTGGAAGCATGCATTTACTGCTTAATTTCCTACCAGACGATGTTATAGCCTCAAGCAGAATAGAGCTCACCTTCTCTCCTGCTTTATTTTTCTATTTTGATAATTAATATTTAAGAGTTTTAGTAGTAGGATTATGAAGTGTGGCAGATTAAAAAGAAAAAAAGGGAATATTGAGAAATAGAAAACTCCTTTTTATGTCAGCTAGATGTTTAGCCTCTAAACTGGTGCTCTCACCCGGAGGACTACTGACATTGGAGCCAGGCAATCTGTTGTAGGAGCTGTTTAGCAACACCTGAGCCTTTCCCCCAGGTGACAGTCAGCATCCCTCCCTTCCCCCCTCCTCCCCACCCATACGACCATCACAAACATCTCCAGACATTGCCACATTATGTTCCCCTGGGAAAAGATTGTCTCTGCTCGAGAACCACTTCTCTAATTATAGTTATAGCACTTTCAAATAAATTATTATTCAATTTGCTTAAATTTGCTTAAATTTAATCATATGTATATATACATGCTTACATATATGTATCGGAATTATCTCAGAGAAAGCTAGCCTAGCAGATTTCAATTAGCTAAGCCAGTAGGTCTCAAACTTTTCCTCAGATTATAATTCCCATTTCTCTTCTCCACCACTAGATCCCAAATCCCTGTGTCCCACAGTAAATTACAGAGAGTCCATTACAGCCAGTTAATGGACAGTGAACTCTCACTGTGACTCTTATTTTGATTAATTCTAATATGAACATAAAAGAAATAATGTATAAAGGAAGCACACAAAATATTTTAGTTGGTTTTAATTTATAGCATTAATTTCTACCTGTACCTTATTAAAAATGTTTTTTAAATTACTAAGTTGAAAGATTTTCATACCCGGTACTATGAAATCTTGATTTGTTTACAGCAGGAGTGAATTGAAAGCTAAACTATATGTGAACTGGGAAGTGGGGAGACAAGGATATGAACAGTCAGCCACTGAATTTTATACACAAACATCTCTTTCCAGGAAAAGGTAATAAACAAAAGCTACAGAAACATAATGATATACCCATAAATATTGCGTATGTTCTCTGTGTTCTGTTCTCTTTCCTTTGAATCATAAAATTTGTGTTGAAGAACCCAGATTGTGTGGTCATAATTACACCCCTTAGACTAAAGAGAAGTATGAGGAAAACCATTTCAGCAGCTCTGAGAGAAAAAAATACAAAAATTTAGGGCTCTGTCTCCTGCCCAAGAGGCTGATAGACTTCGTGCAAAACAGAGGCAGCACATTGGAATTCTGCTTTTATAAAGTTTGTTCTTGAGTTGACCTTCCTTTTCCCACACCTCCCCCACATGTCTGCCCACTCTGTGTCTAAACCTGGTTTGTGATTGGATCCTTCTATCTATTTTAGCTTAGGATTTCCCAGCTTCGATTTCTTGGTTGACCTGCTTCTCCAGTCTTCAACCCCTTTGCTTCTCAGCTCGTAGTTATTCACGTAACAGGTGCTCTGTTATCTCAAACAATGGGGATCCAACAAAAAAGGGAAAGAGTAGTCTATCTGGGAAGGTGAACATGAATAATGACCATACAGGGTGATGAATATTGTGAAAAGGAATGATAGGGGTGTGCTAGCTTGAACTCTTCCCCCAAAAAAGATACACTGAAGTTCTAACCCTCAGTACCTATAAACACTACCGTATCGGAAACAGTCTTTGCAGATGTAATCAAGTTAAGTTGAGGTCATTAAGATGGGCCCTAATCCAATATGACTGTTGTTGTCCTTTAGAATTAGAAAACATTATACAAAGACAAAGAACCCAGAAAGAATGTCACGCCATCTGATGACAGAGACGAAAAGCTGGCTTGTCATAAAAGAGGGGGATGTCTAAGCTCAGGGTTTCTCAACTGTGACAGAAAATCCACTGCATTAACTTCTGGCCGCTTAGAGCCCTCTGCATCACTTATGTGGGATTTAGAGGACAAGGAAGCCATCCAAACATGATGCTCCTGCTATGTGCTGTTCTGTGATTAATAAAATGTTTTCTCTTCACCCAGCATCCATGAAACAGCAATAGGCTAACTTATAGGCTTCCTAAGAGGGTAATGTCAGTTTGGCTGGACCAAAGAACAAGTGGGAGACAGGACAGTAGAAGAGTTCATCAGGAAGCTGTGTTCAGATTGTAAAAACTGCATGCACAAGCTAGAGAGTTGGAGATCTTTTCCCCTGTACGTTTGGGGCACTCTTAAAGGATATTACCTGCATAAATGTGCAAGGAGTTGGCATGCAGTGGCTACACTGCACAGTGAGTCTGGAGACAGAAAGTCTACAGAGACCATTCTACTGTCTACTTGAGAAATCCTGGTGGATTGCATCAGAACAGTGCCTGAGAGGCTAACGAGAGAGAAGAAATATGAATGATACTGAGTTTGTGTAGAGTAGGAGACATGGTAAAGAATTGGTGATAAGTATTAAGAAAGAGTCCTGGTTGTCTGGCTTAGATTCCTGGGTGGTGTGTACTGAAGGGAACATACTGAGGAAAGCAGATATTCCTTCCTCCAGGGAGAAGGGATATGATGACTTCAGTGTAGCCATACTGAGTTTGAGGTGGCTCTATGATTTTCGGGGGATGATATCCAGTGGAACATTTATAAAAAGCATATAGAACTCAGCAAAAACATGAGAGGGAATTTTAGGTAAGTGATAAAATTGTAACATAGTCACTTGAGAGAATGGAGTAAAAAGCAAACTGGGACCATAAAAATGATTTCCGGGCAGATTGACAGTCTAACCAAAACTAATACCATAAGTGAGTCAAGTTGTAAATCTCTCTTAATGTTTGATTATTCCTGCATCACCCCAGAATCCAGAGCCTGTGAGAAGGTAGATGATCAAAACTGCAACCCTGGCAGTTTCCTGAGCAAATGCGGTGAGAAGGCAAGGGACTAAAGAAGCTAAAAGTGCTAACGCAACATGAATGACAAGTGTGACATGCCAGGGGACCTCCACTGGGGAAAGGACTCATCAGGCAAGGGTTGGTGGCTTTGAAAAAAAATAAAGGAATCAAAGGACTAAGGTGACATTGAAATCAGACATGGGAGAAGGGACTGAGATAATGGGGTATATAAAAGACTATGGCTGCTCTGGTCTGAGCGCGCCCCCTAAAATTCCTCTGTTGAAATCCTTGTTCCCTGAGGTGATGGTATTAGGAGATGGAGCCTTCAGGAGGTGATTAGATCATGAGGACAGAGCTCTCATGAGTGAGATTAGTGCCCAGAGAGTTAGCTCACCCCTTTTACCATGTGAGGACCGAGGGAGAAGGCAACATCCGTGAACCAGAAAGTAGGCCCTCACTAGACACAGAATACACTGGCTCTTTGATCTCCCACTTCCAGCCTCCAGAACTGTAAGAAATAAATGTCTGTTGTTTATAAGCTACCCAGTCCATGGTAATTTGTCAGAGCAGCCTGAACAAATTAAAACAGTGATCAAAGAGAAGAGTATTAGATTTTCTTAGAGCTCTTTTATGTGAGAAAAAAAAATGTACATGAAGATTAAGATTTTTAAAATCATTATGAAATGAACCACTATGTCCAAAAACAAAAAAGTTTCCAGAATCCTAGAAGCCCTTTGATCCAATACTCCGTTTTCTTCTTCAAGAGATAATCACTTTTACTTTTGCGAAAAATCATTTCTGGCTTTTCTATAGTTTTGCTACCTATGTATTTTCCCTAAACAATATAGTGTGGTCTTGTCTATTTCTAACTATATTTAAATGGAATCATTTTGAATGTACTCTTTTGTAGCTGATGTTCTTTTGTCCTTTCCTTATATTTGTAATATCCAGTGATATTTTTGCAAATAGCTATAGTTCTTTAATTTTCAGTGATATAAAATATCATATTGTATGTACCACCATTTATCCATCTGACTGTCAATGTTCATTGGGTCATTTCCAGTTTGGGTGTTATCACAGTACTGTAACACACATGCTTGTATAAGCATCCTGGTTCATTTGTGCACAAATTTCTCTAGAACACAAAACTAGGAAAGGAATTAAAGGGTTGCAGGATATGTGGATTTCCGCAGATTATACCAAATGATTTTCCCAAATGGTTTGACCAATGTATGCTCCCACCTGCAATGTCTAAAAATTCCTATTTCCCCACACCTTCATCAATATTTACTGTCAGACTTTCCAATTGTTAATGTGGTAAATGCTTAATATGTCAAAATACAAGTGGATTTTCAATTGCCTTATTACTAGTGAGACTGAACACCTTTTTATATGATTATTGCTTATTTGGAGTTAAATTCTCATAAAAGGCCTACGCAAGTCCTTTGCCCACTTTTCTACAGGGATATACCTATCTTGTCAACTTGTGAACATTGCTTATATATGGATATGAGTTCTTATTGGCTATATGTGTTGTGTGTATCTTCAACATTCTATAGCTTGTCTTTTCTGTCTTTTTTATAGAGATTTTTTATATGTATAGAAGTTCTTAATATTATTTTGCTAGAATTGATCAGTCATTTCCTTTGTGGGTAAAGATTTGTGCATCTTATCTGAGAGAACCTGACCTAGGTTTGTGACATCAAAGTCACAAAAATCTATTTTTATAACTTCAAAAAGCTTTATACTTTTGCTATTTACATTTAAATGTACTTAAAGGTACTTTAAACCACCTGGACTGCTTAAATATGGATGCTCTGTCAGGTTCAACATTTTGGAAGTAGTTCCTAAGATGAGGATCTTTGTGCAGGTGACTCAATTAAGGACATGTTCCAGGGAAAGCTGTAAGGGAGTTGAATGCAAGGGAAGAGAGAAGGCCAACCAACAATGCAATCTCAGGCAAGCCTTCCAGAAACTAATTGCAGCCCATCCTGCAAAAAAACCTATAAAGCACTGGTTTGCAACAGGGCGTGATTTTTTACCCCAGGGTTCATCTTGCAGTGTCTGGAGATATTTTTCTTATGGTCACCATTGGGGATTGCTACCGGCATCTAGTGGGTAGAAGGTAGGGGTGTGACCAATCATTCTATAATGCATAGGGCAGCCCTCACAACAAGGAACTATCACATCCAAAATGTCACCGGTGCCAAGGCTGAGAAAACCCTGCTCTGAAATGTGACTTTTACCTTGCAGCTCTCAGACAAGAAAGCGCTCATCAATCATCCATGAAGAACTGCCAGTAGGAGGGTAGGGGGGCACATTTCTGAGGCATTTCTAGGTCTCTGAAAAATGTGGAGATAAATGGACTATGTAGCTCAAGGTCAATCTTCCAGGAGGGAAAAAAGTACCCCAAAGCTATTCACAGAAATGGTACAGTGGGAATCAAGGACATCTAATTGGAGCAGAGCATAGACTCTACCTACTATAGTCCACTCCATGAACTGCTCAGAGACACTCATATTTTAGTCTATTCTGTTGTGTGCTTAGAATAGTGGTGGTCACAATTTCTGGTGAGAAAAATTACAAGAGAAGGATCATAGGCACAAACTCTTCTCCAGTGCTATAACTGGTGTGGAGCTGAAACCAGTCGTACCACCCACTTCTTATTTCCTCACCTTGTTTAGCCCTTCTGCTGTCTAAGTTGCTTACCCGATGGGGTGATCTTCATCCTGGCCTTCATTCCTGGTGGGCTGCTGGTGACCATGATCCTCTCAGGCAGTGGTTGAATAATTGTCCACTCACAGTTAAATTTAGGCATGAGAGTACCAAAAGATGCTTCATGGATCCCACAAATTCAAATCACACTTCTCTCTATCCCCATTATAAAATTATACCTCCTCATGATAACCTGAATCAGTTGCCTGCTGACTGACCAGCAATCAAATGACCAAGCAACCTCTAGAGTTTTAGCTTTGATAGGGTTCTTACTGAGTCTCCTCTCTAGGAAGCAGACCTCCTCACCCGTTGAACTTACAGTTACTGGAACCGGTAGCAAAAAAAATCCCCTAAGGGCTTATAGTGAAGGATGGTGAGTGGAGCCACTCATATTTTTATCGTTTGGTGGTTTATTTTCTAACTTGGCAGTTTCAGAAGTATCAAGGAAGGGGTCAGAAGTTTCCACTCAGCCTTTCCCTATAATACAGTTTTTATTTCATAAGTCAAGGAGTCAAAATAAGAATTATTCCAGCTGCTATATTGTCCAACCCATGCTGGCATGAATTTATCACCTGAACTCTACATGTGTCTACTCTAACGAGGGGTTCATGATAGGTGGCTTGGGTCCCTTGCTATAGGTGTCAGACCAATCTCTGTAACCAGCTACCCTCAAAACACCTAGTGGACAGTTAGTGCCCATTTACTGCATAAGTGGCCATTGATCCGTTTGGGGAAAGACAGGGAGAAATTACTATTGTGTACATTTGTTGTGATATCACAGAGTGTTTCTTCAAGAGAACACAGTCATTCCTTCCATGAACTTTGTGTCTAAGAACTAGCTCATTTATGAAAACCCACTGGGGTGCCTAACATCTGACTTAATGTTCATCCATTCTGATATCTTTTGGCTGTATAATCCCTCTTTAGATGTCCTTATGAAAATAGTAATCTGCTAGTCATAGCCATGTTTCCCTACAGGCCAGAGCTCCCTCACTGCCAGTCTGATCTTGTTGCCCGTTACTTATCCACATTTTGCTTCAGATTATCCTGCCTCAAGTATAATAATTTCCATTACTCTAGCAAGTCACATTTCATAACAGAATAACCACTAACATTGTAAGTGCAAGGACAACCATTATTGAGTTTCTCAATGATACCAGCAGATTTCTTAATACCTTAGTGAAGGCAGTGTCTTCTGGACACCCCCCCGCCAAAGAACATCATCATCTGGAGAGTCTCAGATGGGATCTTATAGAATGTAATATATAATCCATTCAATTATCCTTATTTCTCTGCATCTTTTGGGCCCTTTCTCAACACTCTACCAAGACAACTGTGGCATCTCCACCTCATTTAATGTGTGCTCTTGTTTCTTCTAAACTTAAGAGCTATCCTAACAGTATAAGAATGGTTCCAGGAGGGGTGCCTGGGTGGCTCAGTGGGTTAAAGCCTCTGCCTTCAGCTCAGGTTATGATCCCAAGGTCCTGGGATCGAGCCCCACATGGGGCTCTCTGCTCAGCAGGGAGTCTGCTTCCTCCTCTCTCTCTCTGCCTCTCTGCCTACTTGTGATCTCTCTCTGTCGAATAAATAAATAAAATCTTTAAAAAAAAAAAAAAGAATGGTTCCAGGAGCCCTTGTAAGAGCATTATATCCTAAATCATTGGTGAATGATGCATATCAATAAATTCTTACTAGGCCTTATACTCTGCCTCCACACTCCAGTCCAACCCCCCTCAATATCCATTTCTAGGCATATTCTCTGCATGTCTGCCTGGAGATTAATGTTCTCCAGCATGTCCACCCTAATGTTTCTGTCCCAAGTCTCAGAGTCCCATCTCTTGCCCATTACGGTCTGACTTAGCTTGGAAGACTTGCCAAGTCTGCAAATTGAGCCCTCTCAGTTATTCCTTTCCCAACCTTGATATTCAGCTCCTGGACCAAGGTTTGTGAGAGACTTACATCCTAACGCAACCAGTAGTTCTTGAATGGATTCTGAAGAAAACAGTTGTAAAAGACATTTGAGAAAAATTAGAAAAACACAGAACAAGACTGCATGTTAAATGGTATGTATTATGGTGTTGGGAGGGTGGCATTTGGTGTAGTGATGATAGTGGATTAGGTAATAAGGAGTCCTTGTTCTTAGAGACAAAAAAGGATGTTTTTAGAGACAAAAAAGGATCAGCAAAAAAGGATGATGAAGCAAAATGACAGAACATTAATAGTTGTTATGTCCAACACTTGGATGTTGGTGTTCCTTATACTAAGGCATGGACGTTCATACATGTTTGAAATTTTCCATAATAAAAAGTAAATAAAAGGTATTTATAGAGGAAGGAAAAGTTTTGACTTAGGTATGATTGTTCAAGGTGAGGAAAGAACCAGGATCTCTAAGGAGAACCCATCCGTTTGGAATGGTCCTGTAAGTATGCCAAGGAGGCTAAATGAAGCCAAAACTATCCCTCAGACCCTACAGACTTTGAAGAATGAAATCCTGGGAGGTCTATGAAGAGATCCTCTTCTTATGAAGAGATTCTCCCTCATTAAAAAAAAAATTCACTTTAAATGGCCCATTAATGGGGCGCCTAGGTGGCTCAGTCTGTTGAGTGTCTGCCGTCAGCTCAGGTCATGATCCCAGGGTCCCTAGAATCAAGCCCTGAGTCGGGCTCCCAGCTGAGCAGGGAGCCTGTTTTTTCCTCTCCCCCTGCTTGTGCTCATGCTCTTTCTCTCTCTTTCTCTCTGTGTCAAATAAATAAATAAAATCTTTAAACAAATAAAATAAATAAATGACCCATTAACTCCAAATTACCTAGATACTGCAAAACTTTTTCTATAATTATTCCTCCTATCTTAGAATACCTTTAATCTTTGGGGTGAACTCTAAAGCAGAATCACCTTATACTCGATTGAATTTTAGTACTGAGATTCTGCTATACTGCATTAAAAAAAAAAGACATTGTTTATACCATTATTGAGAAACATATTTTGTTCCAGCAATCCTAATTCTAGGTATATATCCAAATGAAATTATTATCTCCAAGAGACAACCACACTTCAATGTTCATTACAGCCAAGATATGGAAACAACCTGTCTGTTGCTGAAAGAATAGATGAAGAAGATACGGTATATATGCACAATGAAATAGTATTTGGCTTAAAAAAAAAAAAAAAAAAGGAAACCCTACCATTTACAATAACATGGAAGGACCCGAAGGCTGAAGGACATTATGCTAAGGGAAATAAGCCAGACAGAAAAAGACAAATAAATACTGCATGGTATCACCTATATAGAGAATTTAAAAAAAGAAAGAAGAAAGTTGAGCTCATAGAAATAGAGAATGGTGGTTGCCAGGGGCTTGGGAGGTGGGGGTAATATAGGGAGAGGCTGGTAAAAGGGTACAAATTTTCAGCTATAAGATGAATAAGATCTGAGGACCTGATGTGTAATATAACGATTGTGGCTAATAATTCTGTACTATATAATTGAAATTTGCAAAGAGAATAGAACTTAATATTCCCACTAATAACAATAATAATTATTATTATAAGACAAATATGTGAAGTGATGGATATATACATTAACTTAGTGGTGGGAAACATTGTATACTTATATCAGATCATCACTTTGTACCCTAAATACATTACGGTTTTGTCATTTATATCTCAATAAAGCTAAAGAAAAAAAAGGAAACAGTTTGTTGATCAGATTAAATCCATCAGCTAAGTTATCTTTCCTTCCACAAATTACCTCATTCTTTTAACTTGAGATTTCTTGAGATTCAGATTCTACTTATTAGTAGAAATCCACTCACCTTGAATGGATTTCCAGGGACTTAGACCATGAAGTCACAGAGTTCCTAAAATATTGACCACTGTTCTGATTTGCTGTATGCCTAATATCTAGTAGTAATTGAAGATGGCATTCTACATTCTCAATCATCTTTCTTCTCATGGTGAATAAGCTTATTTAAGCATACTGGCCATATCTTTAAAAAGTGAAACTTAGGGGCGCCTGGGTGGCTCAGTCGTTAAGTGTCTGCCTTCCACTCAGGTCATGATCCCAGGGTCCTGGGATCGGGCTGCATGGGGAGCCTGCCTCTCTCTCTCCCACTCCCTCTGCTTGTGTTCCCTTTCTCTCTGTGTCTCTATCAAATAAATAAATAAAATCTTTTTTTTAAAAAAGGTGGAACTTATTCACTAATTACTGAAGTGTTAAAGACAGAGTTTTATCCACCATTTTCAGTCAGTGAATAAAATTCCGTCTCACATTTGCCATGTGCTAGACACAGTACTAGACACCAGAAGTGCCATGTACACAGAGGACAGCAGGTCCCTGCCCTCAGAAAGCTTACAGTTCTATAGAGAAAATCAAGATTACACCAGGACATATAAATAATTAAATCACCACCTGTGTTGCAAAATGTTTTAAAATAGAACAAGGAACAGGGGACCTCCCGGCTTGTAAAATGCAGAGATGGTAATATCTTTGCAGCATTTTCAAGGTGAATAATACCAGGAAGCCAAACGTGGTTGAGTAGAAGAAGAAAATTGCATATTTTTGGCAAAATATAGAGTATTTATTATTATTATTATTAAGAAAGAGTGAGAGCAGCATGGGAGAGGGGCAGAGGAAGGGGTAGAGAGAGAATCTCAAGCAGGCTCCACACATAGCGTGGAGCCCAATGCAAGGTTCGATCTCACGACCCTGAGATCACAACCTGAGCCAAAAATCAAGAGTCGGATCCTTAACCAACTGAACCACCCACGTGCCCGCAAAATGTAGAATATTTAAGCCAAGGTGCAGGGGGGGAATGCTATAAGAGATGAAACCATAAAATTCTTTTCTACCAGTAGCCAAATGAAATTTAACTATTTCAAGCAAAAAGCATACAATAGTGAAAAGTAGATTTTTTCCTATAGTACATTTTGTTTGTGATGACGGCCAAACTAACTGGTATAATCCCAGTGAAACTATTCCTTTTTTTTTTTTCAATAAATGTACATCACATAAAATAATGCTTCACAAGCTCGTAAATCTTATTACAAATGTGACACATAATCAAATACCACATAAAAGATCTACTCCCAGTTACAAAGTCTTAATTTTATTTGATGATCCCATGTCCTCTTGCGGAAAGATCAAACATGCTTTTTACATGTTCCCAAGGATTTAAATTATTTTGCCATAAGACACTGGGGAGATAGGTATGATACAATTTCTTCTTCAGCAAACACTCAACATATAATTTACCTTACTAACTTCAGATTCTGGAAAACTTAATTTTGTTCTTTTTAAGCAGCAAGTACAAGTCTCTCAACATAGATGAAAATTTTTAACTCATTTCTGTTTTTTCAAACATAGAAACTGAGGCAAGGAGCACATTACCTTCTTAATTATTATCTGCTATTATTACCTTTGGGTGAACTGAACTCCTTTAGCTCCAATGAGAACTATGAAATTTTGAATTGCTTTAAAAAAGCGTTTCCAAGTTTAAAAATTAGAAAGGATACACCATTGCCAACAGATTTTCTGGAGCTGGGTAAAATTTCAGCTCCAGACATTGGTTACCCAGAAATGAATAAATCCCCCTTATATTCAACATTCAAATACTACATCTCATGCCAAAAATCCACGTTAAAACCCCACTACAGATGATATCTGGCAGGGTAAGGCTGAGGATGAGGGGAAGGCTATAGGGACAAGTCATTTTGTTGAGGGAAGTCAAGAGCACCAAGAAAAACAGAGAAATTCCCAGCAGCCAGAGGATGACAACAGAGGTCAGCACAGGACAGGGAACAAGGGAGGGGCATGGAGCAGGAGTTTTAGGAAGGCTTGCACAAAACAAGGTTCCAGATCTGGTTGTCATTGACCTTACAAAGGATTTCATATATTACAGGGAGCTTACACATACATTACTGTATTCAGACCTCACTGTGGTGAGGCAGCTACTACTAACCACATGTTGCAGCCACGGAAAAAGAGACCCAGAGCAGGGCTTGAGCTGTGGCATTTGCCTAAGGGGACATGACTAATAAGGAGAGTTCAGACCTTCCCCAAAACAGCCCATTCCTCCTCCCAGTATCTCACATTTGGACTCCACTGTTACAACCAGAAGCACCAAATTTTACTGTAGGCAACTACTTCATCTACTGTATAAG
This sequence comes from Meles meles, assembly GCF_922984935.1. Lineage (NCBI taxonomy): Eukaryota > Metazoa > Chordata > Mammalia > Carnivora > Mustelidae > Meles > Meles meles. Next base: position 150,540,325 of record NC_060067.1, read on the forward strand.
TTTTAGCATTTTCATCAGCTTAAGATCCAGTTTGTTCCTTTATGAAGCTTTGATTGCATAGTATGTAGGAAATCTGATTCAAATGGGTACACAGTTGTAAATGGTTTAACAATTTCTTAGCAGCTCCTCTTGTAATTTCAGGAAAACTTCAATTAAATAAAAATAGCAGGAAAGGGGCGCCTGGGTGGCTCAGTGGATTAAGCCGCTGCCTTCGGCTCAGGTCATGATCTCAGGGTCCTGGGATCGAGCCCCGCATCGGGCTCTCTGCTCTGCAGGGAGCCTGCTTCCTCCTCTCTCTCTGCCTGCCTCTCTGCCTACTTGTGATCTCTCTCTCTGTCAAATAAATAAATAAAATCTTAAAAATAATAATAATAAAAAAATAAAATAAATAAAAATAGCAGGAAAAACATTTTTCTAATAACCACGCAAAAATGAGTTAAGTCTGGCTGTACAAATTGGAGTATTGGTCATCTCCAGTGTGTGAAGGTACAGAATTCAATTCAACGTACCTGTTGTTTTTACAACACAGTTTAAATAGTGTCTGTGTGCATACACACACACACATGTGTGATACACATATGTGATACACATCTGATCTATGACATATACTTGTGTATATACATATACAGATACATATATAGACAGCGACATATATAAATACATGCATATATGTAGTGACTTGAAATTAGAACCAAGTATTTGAAAAACAAGGTATTACTCTATGTGAATGCTGCTGAAGTTTGCTCTGAGTCTTTGAAAAAACAATAAGGTAATAACCAAGTAATCTTATCAACAAGAGTTAATTGGATTGTATAAGAAGGCTACGACAGAAGCTTACAGTGCTGTAGAATTGGCCTTAGATAATTATATTCCTGTGCCTGAGCTTTATATGAATGAATAAACAAATGAGTTAATTCGTCTTTATTTGAGGCAATCAATCCATAGATATTTACTGAGTGACTTCTGCTTGCCGAAAGCACAGGGTTATGAACTCTAGGAGATAAAAAGACACAGTCTAAATAGAAGTTAATAATGAAGTACAAACAGGAACAGATAACCAACCTTACAGAGAAGTAAATAATGAGTACCATGTGAGTAGTGTGCACAGTAAGTAGTCGAGCGGTTCAGACGAGAGAGAAATCGCTTCCATCCTGGGGACTCAGGATGTTGTAGTGGGGGTTCAGCTGGTGTCTGATAGATGACTGACACTGGACTCGCCAAAAAAAGGAAGAAGGGCATTCCAGGTAAAGGAGATACCACAAACCACTAAGCAGAAGAAAAAAGAAAGGTGGGGGTGGAGTGGGAAGCAGGCTGTAGCCTTCTGTGGGAGGCATTACCTGACAGACTACAGAATTGAACTCTACTGAGAGGTAAGAGAAGTTACAGAAAGCTTTGAGGGAAAGGAGAAGCGTGATCAAAGTCATAGGATGCAAGATGCTTAGAGACTTGGAGAACAGTACAATAGTCCAGTCATAAAGTGACAAAAGTCTGGAGGAGGGAATTTGCAGTGGAAAAGGAAAGCCAAGATCCAAGAAAAATTAAGTTCTAAGTAGCCAAGGCTCTGAAGAGACTTGACACCCCCTAGAGGACAGAGATTGCCTTGTATTCATCACTGTGCCTGACTCTTAGCAAGGAGATATTTACATATCTGGCTATTTGCAGAGAAAGTGAACACAAAAGATTAGAGAAGGAAGGCTTTTGATGATTAACTGGAAGAAAGGCTTCCCTCTTCATTAAAATGGAAAAATCAGTGGTGAGACAATTCTGATCATGAAATAACTACATTCATACTTCGTTTTATCGTGCTTCAAAGATAACGGGATTTTTTACAAATTGAAGGTTTGTGGCAACCCTGTGTCAAGCAAGTCTATCAATGCCATTTTTCCAACAGCATTTGCTCACGTGGTGTCTCTGTGTCACATTTTTGTAATGCTCACAGAACTTCAATTATTTCTTTTTTCGGTTTTCCATATAAAGTATCATGTCATCTGCGAAGAGAGAGAGTTTTACTTCTTCATTGCCAATTTGAATACCTTTTATTTCTCTTTGTTGTCTGATTGCTGTTGTTAGAACTTCTAATACTATGTTGAACAAGAGTGGTGAGAGTGGGCATCCTTGTTGTGTTCCTGATCTCAACGGGAAGGCTGTCAGCTTTTTCCCATTGAGGATGATATTAGCTGTCGGTTTTTCATAGATAGATTTTATGAAGTTGAGGAATGTTCCCTTTATCCCTATATTTTAAAGGGTTTTAATTAGGAATGAATGCTGGATTTTGTCAAATGCTTTTTCTTTTTTTTTTTAATTAATTTATTTATTTTTATTTGCTTATTTACAGCATAACAGTGTTCATTGTTTTGGCATCACACCCAGTGCTCCATGCAGTACGTGCCCTCCCTATTACCCACCACCTGGTTCCTCAACCTCCCACCCCACCCCACCCCCTCCCACCGCCCTTTCATAACCCTCTGGTTGTTTTTCAGAGTCCATAGTCTCTCATGGTTCATCTCCCCTTCCAGTTTCCCTCAACTCCCTCTCCTCTCCATCTCCCCATGTCCTCCATGTTATTTGTTATGCTCCACAAATAAGTGAGACCATATGATACTTGACTCTCTCTGCTTGACTTATTTCGCTCAGCATAATTTCTTCCAGTCCTGTCCATGTTGCTACAAAAGTTGGGTATTCGTCCTTTCTGATGGAGGCATAATACTCCATTGTGTATATGGACCACATCTTCCTTATCCATTCATCCGTTGAAGGGCATCTTGGTTCTTTCCACAGTTTGGTGACCGTAGCCATTGCTGCAATAAACATTGGGGTACAAATGGCCCTTCTTTTCACTACATCTGTATCTTTGGGGTAAATACCCAGCAGTGCAATTGCAGGGTCATAGGGAAGCTCTATTTTTAATTTCTTGAGGAATCTCCACACTGTTCTCCAAAGTGGCTGCACTAACTTGCATTCCCACCAACAGTGTAAGAGGGTTCCCCTTTCTCCACATCCTCTCCAGCACACGTTGTTTCCTGTCTTGCTAATTTTGGCCATTCTAACTGGTGTTAGGTGGTATCTCAATGTTGTTTTAATTTGAATCTCCCTGATGGCTAGTGATGATGAACATTTTTTCATGTGTCTGATAGCCATTTGTATGTCTTCATTGGAGAAGTGTCTGTTCATATCTTCTGCCCATTTTTTGATATGATTATCTGTTTTGTGTGTGTTGAGTTTGAGAAGTTCTTTGTAGATCCTGGATATCAACCTTTTGTCTGTACTGTCATTTACAAATATCTTCTCCCATTCCGTGGGTTGCCTCTTTGTTTTGTTGACTGTTTCCTTTGCTGTGCAGAAGCTTTTGATCTTGATGAAGTCCCAAAAGTTCATTTTTGCTTTTGTTTCCTTGGCCTTTGGAGACTTATCTTGAAAGAAGTTGCTGTGGCTGATATCGAAGAGGTTACTGCCTATGTTCTCCTCTAGGATTCTGATAGATTCCTGTCTCACATTGAGGTCTTTTATCCATTTCGAGTTTATCTTTGTGAACGGTGTAAGAGAATGGTCGAGTTTCATTCTTCTACATATCGCTGTCCAGTTTTCCCAGCACCATTTATTGAAGAGACTGTCTTTTTTCCATTGAATATTTTTTCCTGTTTTGTCGAAGATTATTTGACCATAGAGTTGAGGGTCCATATCTGGGCTCTCCACTCTGTTCCACTGGTCTATGTGTCTGTTTTTATGCCAGTACCACGCTGTCTTGGTGATCACAGCTTTGTAGTAAAGCTTGAAATCGGGTAATGTGATGCCGCCAGTTTTGTTTTTGTTTTTCAACATTTCCTTAGCAATTCGGGGTCTCTTCTGACTCCATACAAATTTTAGGATTATTTGCTCCAGCTCTTTGAAAAATATCGGTGGAATTTTGATCGGAATGGCATTAAAAGTATAGATTGCTCTAGGCAGTATAGACATTTTAACAATGTTTATTCTTCCAATCCAAGAGCATGGAACAGTCTTCCATCTTTTTGTGTCTTCTTCAATTTCTTTCATGAGTGTTCTGTAGTTCCTCGAGTATAGGTCCTTTACTTCTTTGGTTAGGTTTATGCCCAGGTATCTTATGGTTTTTGGTGCTATAGTAAATGGAATCGATTCTCTAATTTCCCTTTCTGTATTTTCATTGTTAGTATATAAGAAAGCCACTGATTTCTGTACATTGACTTTGTATCCTGCCACGTTACTGAATTGCTGTATGAGTTCTAGTAGTTTGGGGGTGGAGTCTTTGGGGTTTTCCATATAAAGAATCATGTCATCTGCGAAGAGAGAGAGTTTGACTTCTTCCTTGCCAATTTGGATACCTTTTATTTCTCTTTGTTGTCTGATTGCCGTTGCTAGAACTTCTAATACTATGTTGAACAAGAGTGGTGAGAGTGGGCATCCTTGTCGTGTTCCTGATCTCAACGGGAAGGCTGAAAGCTTTTTCCCATTGAGGATGATATTTGCTGTGGGTCTTTCATAGATAGATTTTATGAAGTTCAGGAATGTTCCCTCTATCCCTATACTTTGAAGCGTTTTCATCAGGAACGGATGCTGGATTTTGTCAAATGCTTTTTCTGCATCAATTGAGAGGACCATGTGGTTCTTCTCTCTTCTCTTATTGATTTGTTCTATCACAATTATTGATTTGCGAATGTTGAACCACACTTGCAACCCAAGGATAAATCCCACCTGGTCATGGTGGATAATCTTTTTAATGTACTGCTGGATCCTGTTTGCTAGGATCTTGTTGAGAATCTTTGCATCCATATTCATCAGTGATATTGGTCTGAAATTCTCCTTTTTGGTGGGGTCTTTGCCTGATTTGGGGATAAGGGTAATGCCGCCTTCATAAAAAGAGTCTGGAAGTTTTCCTTCTGTTTCTATTTTTTGAAACAGCTTCAGGAGAATAGGTATTATTTCTTCTTTGAAAGTTTGGTAGAATTACCCAGGGAATCTGTCAGGTCCTGGGCTCTTGTTTTTTGGGAGGTTTTTGATCACTGCTTCAATCTAGATATTGGTCTATTCAGGTTGTCAATTTCTTCCTGATTCAGTTTTGGAAGTTTATGGTTTTCAAGGAATACATCCATTTCAGCTAGGTTACTTAACTAGGTTATTGGCATATAACTGTTGATAATAATTTCTGATGATTGTTTCTATTTCCTTGGTGTTAGTTGTGATCTCTCCCTTTTCCTTCACAATTTTATTAATTTGGGTCCTCTCTCTTTTCTTCTGGATTAGTTTGGCCAGTGGTTCATCGATCTTATTGATTCTTTCAAAAAAACAGCTTTTAATTTCATTGATGTGTTCTACTGTTCCTCTAGTTTCTATCTCATTGATCTCTGCTCTAATCTTGATTATTTCCCTTCTTGTGTGTGGAGTTGGCTTAATTTGTTGTTGATTCTCCAGTTCTTTAAGATGACATGATATTTTATATGGAAAACCCAAAAGACTCCACCCCCAAACTACTAGAACTCATTCAGCAATTCAGTAATGTGTCAGGATACAAAATCAATGTACAGAAATCAGTTGCCTTCTTTTACACTAACAATGAAAATACAGAAAGGAAAACGAGAGAATCGATTTCATTTACTACAGCACCAAGAACCATAAGATACCTGGGAATAAACCTAACCAAAGAGGTAAAGGATCTGTCGTCGAGGAACTACAGAACACTCATGAAAGAAATTGAAGAAGACACAAAAAGATGGAAGACCATTCCATGCTCATGGATCAGAAGAATAAACATTGTGAAAATGTCTATACTGCCAAGAGCAATCTATACTTTCAATGCCATTCTGATCAAAATTCCACTGGCATTTTTCAAAGAGCTGGAGCAAACAATCCTAAAATTTGTATGGAATCAGAAGAGACCCCATTGCTAAGGAAGTGTTGAAAAATAAAAACAAAAGTGGGGCATCACACTGAAATCACACATTGAAATCACAATGCCTGATTTCAAGCTTTACTGCAAAGCTGTGATCACCAAGACAGCATGGTACTGGCACAAAAATAGACACATAGACCAGTGCAACAGAGTAGAGAGCCCAGATATGGACCCTCAACTTTATGGTCCAACTAATCTTCAACAAAGCAGGAAAAAAATATCCAGTGGAAAAAAGACAGTCTTCAATAAATGGTGCTGGGAAAATTGTACAGCTTTGTGTAGAAGAATGAAACTCGACCATTCTCTTACACCATACACAAAGATAAACTCGAAATGGGTAAAAGACCTCAACATGAGGCAAGAATCCATCAGAAACCTAGAGGAAAACATAGACAGTAACCTCTTTGACACCGGCCATAGCAACTTCTTTCAAGATATGTCTCTAAAGGCAAAGGAAACACACACACACAAAAAAAAAGGAAAATGAATTTTTGGGACTTCATCCAGATCAAAAGCTTCTGCACAGCAAAGGAAGCAGTCAACAAAATAAAGAGGCAACTCACGGAATGGGAGAAGATATTCGCAAATGACAATACAGACAAGGGGCTAATACCCAGGATTTATAAAGAACTCCTCAAACTCAACACACACAAAACAGATAATCACGTCAAAAAATGGGCAGAAGACATGAACAGACACTTCTCCAATGAAGACATACAAATGGCTAACAGACACATGAAAAAATGTTCATCATCACTAGCCATCAGGAGATTCAAATCAAAACCACATTGAGATACCATTTTACACCAGTTAGAATGGCCAAAATTAGCAAGACAGTAAACAACGTGTACTGGACAGGATGTGGAGAAAGGGGAACCCTCTTACACTGTTGTTGGGAATGCAAGTTGGTGCAGCCACTTTGGAAAACAGTGTGGAGATTCCTCAAGAAATTTAAAATAGAGCTTCCCTATGACCCTGCAATTGCACTACTGGGTATTTACCCCCAAAATACATATGTAGTGAAAAGAAGGCCATCTGTACCCCAATGTTCATAGCAGCAATGGCCATGCACCAAACTGTGGAAAAAACAAAGAAGCCCTTCAACAGATGAATGGATAAAGAAGATATGGTCCATATATACTATGGAGTATTATGCCTCCATCAGAAAGGATGAATACCCAACTTTTCTATCAACATGGATGGGACTGGAAGAGATTATGCTGAGTGAAATAAGTCAAGCAGAGAGTTGATTATCATATGGTTTCACTTATTTGTGGAGAATAAGGAATAACACGGAGGACATGGGGAGATGTAGAGGAGAAGGGAGTTGGGGGAAATTGGAGGGGAAGAGGAACCATGAGAGACTGTGGACTCTGAAAAATAATCTGAGGGTTTTGGAGGGGCAGAGGTTTGGGAGATTGGGTAAGCCTGGTGGTGGGTATTATGGAGAGCACGTATTGCATGGAGCACTGGGTGTGGTGCATAAACAATGAATTCTGGAACACCGAAAAGAAATTTAAAAAAAAAATAAATTTTTTTAAAAGTTCAATTATTTCTCATTATTATTGTATTTGAATTGCTGCAATCTCATGATAAAACGTTAATGGCTGAGGAGTTGCTTGTTATGGATAAACAAAGAACAGGGTTCCAGTGATATGGAAATTGCTCCTGGTGAAGATGTTGTGAAGATTGTTGAAATGACAACAAGGGATTTAGATTATTCTATTGACTTGGTTGATAAAGGAAAAGCAGGGTTTGAGAGGACTGACTCCACTTTTGGAAAGTTCTGCTGTGGGTAAAATGCTGTCCAATATCATGGCATGCTACAGAAGAGTCTATTGATGTGGCAGACTTCACTGTTGTCTTATTTTTAAAAATTTCTCCAGACACCCTGAACTTCAGCAACCACCATCCTGGTCAGCAGCCAAAAACATCAAGGCAAGACCTCTCACCAGCAAAAAGATTATGACTTGCTGAAAGCTCAGATGATGGCTAGCATTTTTTAGCAATAAACTATTTTTAGTACATTTTTTAGACATAATGCTATTGCACATTTAATAGACTACAGTATAGTGTAGACATAGCTTTTATATGCCCTGGGAAATCAAAAAATTAATTTGACTCACTTTATTAAGCTATTTGGTTTAATGCCCGGGTTTGGAATCAAACCCACAATATCTCTAAGGAGTGTCTATAGAGTAAAATGCGATAACTGTGTTCAATTGGAGTATTTCTGTTATCCTGTTCCCCTTTAGCACACTTAATCTGTAACTGACCCACAAAATTGTTTTTAGTCAGGCCATGCTGGCATAGCTACAGTAACATGAGTCATTCCTTTCCTGGGCATGATGGTCTTCTTTCCTGTCTTCATACCAATCTTCTGTAACTCTATGATGTAATTATGAGGTCAAAGTAATTAGAAAAAAAAAGTACAGTTGTACTCTGCTTGGAACTGCAACACCAAAAAGACCCAGTCGAGGGGATTGCAATCTAGCCGTGCCATATGTCCAGAGGAATAGAAGACAGCCCTGACCATGGTTGAACAGACCTTACATCCTAAAGACCTATAAAGATACCAAATGTGAACTACATCTGGCATGAGACGGACTGTATCACAGGTACACAGAAGGAGTTAAACTCTTACCCAATGGGTTCTACTCATGGAGGTAGCCATTTTAAGAGCAGGGAAAAAATTTTAATCCTCCAAACAGATTATTTGGTTGGAATTATTCTCTTAATTGTTCATCATTTTCTTATCAATACTTCTGTGGACCTTTTTATATAAAAGGACATTCTCTCTTTCTGCCAAGTCTGAAAATGTTATCCAATTCTTTCTCATAAAGGCTGCAGTTTGCAAACTTAGCTCGCAAATCCAAATAACTATGTAATTACCAACCACATCTTTAATTTAGAGCATCTGATGTTATAAGGCATAAAAGTGAAAGTAATGGTACTGAACACCATAAATGTCTTGATAACAAACCAATAAAAATATTACTCAAGATAATGCATGCAATAAGGAAACTCATAGAGAATTTATATGTATGCTTAAAGCGTCCATTCAAAATTTGCTTTTACAATCATTTTAAATGAATAATAAACATGGTACGTTACTAAAAATAAACTCAACGACAGTAACAAAAGAAAAGAGAGCAGCTGGTATAGTGTGCTGTAGTGCAGCTGTTTTGTATTATTAAAATTTTACATTTTGCAACACAAACAAAAGCAATCTAGGCTTTTTAAAAAAATGCTATATTGATTTGGACTACTTTAAAATTTCCTCTCATAGCCCAAAAATACAACGTTTTAAACTTAAAGTCATCAATTTCAATCTCCATATTGCAATGGGTCTACATGCTCAAATATATGAATAGATGGGGTCGAATCTTAATAAATTTCATATATAGCATATTTGCATCCGTTTATAAGATTTTGTTTCAAGAAGACCTAAAAATGAAAATAGACACAATCTTCAAAATACAAACTATTTATTCCTCCACATACTGTAGGTACTAAGGCCAAACCCAGAAAGATCTATACATAACACACCACACAATTATGTGAACTATGACAACTGGACGAAAATTTTGGAATGATTCAGTGAAAAAATCTTATTGGATACCACTATGCATTGCATCCTGAAAACAAAAATAAATGAAAAAGCAATTCTTGATCCTAAAGGGAATAGAATGAGCAAGGAAACCACAGGTGGTGGGAGGCCAGGATGCCTCCATGCCAGGCACCTTCCACATCATCTCCTTTGAATCTCACTCTAAGAGGTCATCCTATTGCCCTCATTCTCTCTTTCCCTGTGAGCCTTCTCTCCCTCCTATTGTGTCTTCCCCTGCAAATATCCACCACCACTTTCCTTTCCTCCATCTTTTCCTTCCCCTAAAACATCCTAATTTCTCTGCAATAATTTTTCAAAATAGAATGAGGCACTGAGTGGATATTGGTCCAAAAGATGGCCTGCATACAAAATTTAAGATCACTTTGTGTACAGTGTACAGCCACTATGGAACCCACTCTTGGCTTCAGCATCCCTGCTGCATCATAGCCCTTCAAGGTCAACTGCCATGTCCCCAGGAAGCTTCTTTGCCATGCAGCTTTTTTTCTCTACTATGGGGTCGATGGATATACCTCTACACCATTGGTCATTTCTCATGATCCCAATTTAAAATGAAACTCCATGCATATGAAGGTCCTTTCTCCCTGCCCCTTGCTGCACTACATACCCTGTGATGCTAAATATTCCCATAGATCCTAAAAGATAGACATCTTCCAAAAACCATACATCTTGACAGGCAAAAGATACTTTGCAAAACAACACTGTGTCCTTTAATAGATGACACCCATGCTTAAAGGGTGCACTTTGTTAGGCCATCCCAGACCAAGACCCAGTCTCTCTCCTCTATTTTCTTCTGCCCTATGTCTTGATTAATTCATGATGTTTAACCTTTAAGTAGTCAAGATCAGAGCTGCTTTGAATTCTCCAAATACAATCTGATCACACTCGTTAACTTTGTCAACCTTCCAAACTAATAGTGACATTTGGCCTTATTTAATGATTGAAAAATGAGTTTTTCTCATAAGCAAAATTTTGGCAGTGACTCTAAAATGCCCATACCTATCCTTTAGTGGAGGAGGAAGAAGAAGGATGATGGGTTGTGCTGCTTGATGTGATTTCAAGAAGTCCCATCTGCTGGTCTCCAGGCTGCCTTTGGCAAGTCCAAGGTGTTTGTCTCTAGCTTGGACAGCACACATACTCATCCACCCAGGCAAATACAGTCTCATGGATCATCCTGATACTTTTAGAATCTTCTTTTAAAAATACTTTTTTTTAAAGATTTTATTTATTTATTTGACAGACAGATCACAAGTAGGCAGAGAGACAGGCAGAGGGAGAGGAAGGGAAGCAGGCTTCCCGCTGAGCAGAGAGCCCGATGCAAGGCTCAAACCCAGGACCCTGGGATCGTGGCCTGAGCTGAAGACAGAGGCTTTAACCCACTGAGCCACCCAGGCACCCTAAAAATACTTTTGATATGCCAGTTATAAATTAGTCTTTAGCAAATGATTAGGTCAATTTCCTTGGAATCTCTAACAAAATGTTTAATAAAACTTGTTTAAATTTACCGAGTGTATTGGAAATGCCCTTGAAAGTCAAAATTAAATACATTCGCCACTTTAAAAATATTGTAAACATCATAAAGAAAGCCTTCTAGAAGTTATTCTGAATGAGATTTCAAAATCAACAAATCAATTAGTGAAGCAACATTTACATGGCTTCCTCTTCATCTTCATTCCTAGGTCACTTTAAATGGAAAAACTTGCACTAGTTTTTAGTCCCATCTGAGGGAGATAGACACATCTATAACCCGAGGATTTTCCATGTGTCAATTTGGTATTGGTTTGCAAAAATTTGACTCTAGAGAAAAAAATCATGGTAGGAGTTAGGGTGGCTACATGATACATTATTGATAATTTTTATTATCATAATTTCTGGAGGGAAAAAACTAATAATAAAGTGGATTTTCTCTTCTCTATAAGAACTTGCAGAATTGATTTACTACCTAACTACCCGCATATGAATTTACATGGAGCTTTGCCTTAACTCTAAGTATGAATAATTAGTCCCTGATTTTTTTAAAGATTTTTCATATTTATTTGAGAAAGAGAACGCCAACCGGGGGGGGGGGGGGGTGGGAACAGAGGAAGAGGGAAAAGCAGACTTCCTGTTGAGCAGGGAGCCCCATGTAGGGCTTAATTCCAGGACCCTGAGATCATGACCAAAGGTAGTCTCTTGATTGACTGAGCCACCCAGGTGCCCCTAAGCAATCCCATATTAAGGAGGTAGAACTCAAATTAGATTATTACCCCTTCAACTTACCTGGCAAATGTTTTCCTACAAAGTTACTAATCTTTACAACTAGTAGAGAATATTATGACATACCCACCCTTGGCTGAAGGGTGAGACTCATACTTAAATGGCTCCAAAAGACAGTCTGTCCGAGCGCCCAGCCAAAGAGAATTATTCTCAACGATTAAAATCTAATGGCATTTGCCCTGTCACTGTCAGACTTGCTCGGGACCCACGATTCTTTCTTTTTTCTGATCTTACCCTTTTGGATTGGAATTGTCTATTCTATGCCTACCTACCATTGTATTTTGGACACAGATAACTTTGTTTTCTGATTTCATAGGTTCACAGATGGAGAGGAGTTTTGCCTCTAGATTTATCCGAGTGTCACCCATAACTGATTTAGATAGTATGTGTATATTTTGGACTTAGCTGATGCCAGAATGGGTTAAGACATTTGGAGATGTTGGGGTGGGATGAATGTGCTTTGTATGTAAAAAGGGTAGGAGTCTGGAGGGCCTAAGCAAAAGTGCTATGGTTAAATCATGTCTCCCCAAGATCCATACATCTCCATCCTGACCCTCAACACCTTGCAATATGATCTTATTTGGAAATAGGGTCTTTACAAAGATAATAAAGTTTAAGTGAAACTATTAGAGGGAATCTTAGTTCAATATAATTGGTCCTTAGAAAAATGGAGAATTGGGGCACAGAGATATGCATGGAGGGAAAATGGTATGAAGACACAGAAGGAGGAGACAGCCATCTATAAATCCAGGACAGCGGCCCGGACCAGAGCCTCCCCTCACAGTCCTAGGAAGAAGCCAAGCCTGTTGAACCTTGATTTCCAACTTCTAGCCTCCAGAGCTTTGAGATTATAAATTTCTATTGTTTAAACCACCCAGTCTGTGGTACTTTCTTATAGCAGCCCTAGCAAACTTACACGATACCATTTAATACTAATGATTTAACATAGAAAATATGTTGATATTTAAATCATAATATTTATGTGATATTTGAACATCTATTCAATGCTATTAGTTATATTTTGAGTAAGATATTGAAAAAGCTTTTACTTCCTTCTAAAACAATTTAAAATGGTAGAATTATACTTTGATAGTCATATATTCGGTATGCATATTCTACACTTGCATAACTGATTAAAAGGAGAAAAGTCAAAACAGAACACTCAGAAAGCGTATGCAAAAGAAAAAAGAAGAAGTAATAGTAATTATATTTAATTGATAAATAAGCTACCAAGTCATTTTCAGAATTTGGCTCAGCTTTACATTTCAGAGCTGAAACCATGATTGTAATATTCAACAGATCAATTCTTAAGAAAGAAAAAGCTGATTTATTAAAAATGCATAATTCCCTATCAGATAAAACTTGCATACAAATAAACAGGACAATGCCTAAGAGTGAGATTTCTTCTTAACTCACTCAAATTAGATTAATGGAAAACCCAAATAACAAAACAGTACCTTCAAGCCATTCTGTTGTCAGTTTCCATTGAAATATCTCCAAAAACCACTGCCAATTAAATACCATTCATGAGAACTTTTGCTTCTAAAATTTGAAACTACTTAAAAGGAAATCTCTGCTGAATACACATTGTACCTACATGTACTGCAAATGAATAAAGAATACCAAATAAACTAGAAAAACTCAATCTTTCAACTTTGATTCTTTTTTTTGATGTGTTCTTCATGCCTTCCTCTGAGATTAAAAAAAAAAAAAAGTTACTTCTTTTCTATGTTGTATGGTTTGGAGTAACATGATCAATTATCATGTCGCAAATTAGTCCTGAATAATGCCTTTTGTTCTCCCAGGGTTTTATTTTCTACCAGGAATGAGGGAAATTGAATCAGCTCTTTGTCCTGGTGCAGACCCAAAGAGAACCTTCATCATCTACCTCCCATGGGCTCCCCTGTCCTGGACTTCTCGCCACCCATCATATTCCCTGAGCAGCCACAGCTGGAACAGGAGCCACAGGAGTCAGGGATCTTGCACCCAGTGGCCGGAAGGATGGCTCTTTCTGGCATGAGAGAGGTAGGACTACTGCTCTTTTCCAGATGGCTGTTGAAATCTCAGAAGAGCAGACAAAATGTTCTGATTCCTCTCCACCCTGTCCTTTCCCCACCCCCTTGTTCCCAAATGCTGACAGTAACAGTGTACATTAATAGGATGACTAGAAATAATTGCTGGGAAAATTTTAGAAATTAACAAATGCAGCACCATATCTTTAAAAAAGCTGCATGGTTTGTCCCATTGAGCATGATGCTCTCCTTGCCCCGTAGGGTGATGCTTGTCTTCCACAACACCCTATAACATGTGGAGGCACAGAGAACAATGGTGCCCATACCAGGGCCTGGAGATCCCCCACCAGAGAGATCCACGCAAAGGCAGCTGTGGCCCTGGAACACAATCACGGGGGTGGAGCTGTAGCTGCTACATTCTTCAGAATGGGAGGGGCTGGTAAGACACACAGGTGCCCCGTCCCACTGACTGTGGGGACAAGGCTGACTTGACCACTGAAGGCTGTGTACTTAACCTCTCTTGAAGCTGCTGTCCTAACAGATAACAAATGAGCTACGCAGCCAGTGGATGCTGTTTTAATTTTTTTTTTTTCTTGAGAGGGAGGCTTATTTGATTCTTCAACCTGTAGCCTCCCTAAAACATATTCTTCAATGTCTAAGAGACCATTGCTGGCTCCAAGATCAATTAGAATAAAGCCTCCAGGTAGGTTTTACTGTCATATATAACATTAAACATTTGCAAGCAATCTGATTCAAGGCATTCATCTTATGATATTTAGGATGTAACCCTTTTATTCCCTAGCTGGTAGAGAAAAAATGGCTTCAGCAAAGACCAGGTTGAACAGCTTAGCCTTGACGGGGAGCAGAGACACCGTGGTGGAACTTCTCAGTTCACGGGGCACAAACCCACTCTACTTGTGCTCAGTTAATTCTCCTAAAAGCTATGTGACTTTTCGGAGAATGGACTGCCGCCTGCCAAAGTACAGGCAGACTGTTTGGACCCATTGTCTCCTTTCTATGACCTATTAAATGTCACTGTACTTAGGGCAGAGACAATTATTTATGGAGTGGGACTTGACAGAAAGTACCCTGGAGTAACAGGGACATATGAGGAGTCCTACATAGGACATACTTCTAGGGAAAGTTGAATTAATTTATAAGGTAAAATTTATAAGGTAAAATGTAAAAATTTATAAGGAAAGATGAATTAATTTATAAGGTAAAATGCAGCTCAGTTTTAAATAATAAATTTGGGATGATAAGAGGTAAAAAAAACATACAACATGGATAAATGAAATTGTTCTGCAGGGCAGAGATGGGACTTTGATAAAATAAATATTTGGCTAGAAATCAAATTTTCATTCTCTACACAGAACTGTCACCAGCCTCTAAGGAATCGACAAAGTCTGAGGATGGAAGAAAGTAAAACCGGTAACTAAAGGGTCAGGGGGACCAATAACCACAACTCCAACTGTTTACTCAGATCTTTCTCATTTGCTTTAAATGTCCCTGATTCTCATCCTTCTGCCTGAGGTGGTTTGGGGTTTTGTCTTCTGGTCTCCTGCTTGGCTGCCTCTCTGATGAGCGCTTTCCTTGCTACATTCTTGATATCTCAGTGATCATCTCGGCTGCCTATCAGGTACATGAATTTGGCTGTTTAGTTACAAAGTTGACAAGCCAACCTGGAGCTTTTTACCTGTGTCCATGCCCCACCCCCATACCTACCAGCTGGTAATGGGAGTTCAGTGATGAATCCAAGCAGCTGCCTAGGCTCTTTTTCCTAGGGACCGTCCCTGGTGCCCCACTGCACTGGTCACCTAACCTCTGACACCTAACTTAATTATTGCTGCAAGGAAATGGTTTTGGAGTTTGGTTTGCACAGACAGATGTCTCTTCATGAGTACTTCCAGTGGAATAGCACCTGAGCTATTCCTCCTGTTTGCCTTGGCTCTCCTAGATTTCTTCCTCCCAGTTGGTTGTCTCCTTATAGGGAGTTTAGGGTCTCTTTGCCTCCTTTCCTAGCTTATAAACCTGATGAGGAAACCATTTGGTTCAGTCAGTGATGCTCTGACCTTTGGGGAGGAACTAGAAAGTAGAAAGCTATTTGGTTCAGCCAGGAAAGCCCCAACTTTTGAGGAGGAGCCTATGCTCTCAGAGGTCCTCTGGATTTCATTTGGTTTGCTTGTCCCTGAAGCTTTCAATATCTTTCCATAAAACCGGCCATGTTCTAACTGGGAAATGGAAAATGTTAGCCTTGTTTTATAAAAGGAAGATATTTGGAAATTGGGTCTTTAAGATTTTGTTTGCATCTTGTTTATTTGTATATGTTCGTGTATGTTGTACATGAGTGTACACATAAACATACACACGTATGTTGAACACATGTATGTTGTACTGCTAGATAATTTCTCTACCTTCGATGGTTTTGCTAAAATTAATTTGTAAAAGAGCTCTATTTAGTTGGTTTAAAGGCAAGCACTTACAAGAATTGGACAATCTAAAACTCAGAAAAATAGAAACTAATACAAATGTATTCAGGTTCATGCAATCTTGAAAAATACTCAGTATTAAAGCTAATTTAAGGTGGTTGACAGGAATCCATCAGAATCCTAGAGGAGAACATAGGCAGTAACCTCTTCGATATCAGCCACAGCAACTTCTTTCAAGATATATCTCCAAAGGCAAAGGAAACAAAAGTGAAAATGAACTTTTGGGACTTCATCAAGATCAAAAGCTTCTGCACAGCAAAGGAAACGGTCAACAAAACAAAAAGGCAACCCACGGAATGGGAGGAGATATTTGCAAATGACAGTACAGACAAAAGGTTGATATCCAGGATCTATAAAGAACTCCTCAAACTCAACACACACAAAACAGATAATCATATCAAAAAATGGGCAGAAGATATGAACAGACACTTCTCCAATGAAGACATACAAATGGCTATCAGACACATGAAAAATGCTCATCATCACTAGCCATCAGGGAGATTCAAATTAAAACCACATTGAGATATCACCTTACACCAGTTAGAATGGCCAAAATTAGCAAGACAGGAAACAACGTGTGTTGGAGAGGATGTGGAGAAAGGGGAACCCTCTTACACTGTTGGTGGGAATGCAAGTTGGTGCAGCCACTTTGGAGAGCAGTGTGGAGATTCCTCAAGAAATTAAAAATAGAGCTTCCCTATGACCCTGCAATTGCACTACTGGGTATTTATCCCAAAGATACAGATGTAGTGAAAAGAAGAGCCATCAGTACCCCAATGTTTATAGCAGCAATGGCCACGGTCGCCAAACTGTGGAAAGAACCAAGATGCCCTTCAACGGACGAATGGATAAGGAAGATGTGGTCCATATACACGATGGAGTATTATGCCTCCATCAGAAAGGATGAATACCCAACTTTTGTATCAACATGGATGGGACTGGAAGAGATTATGCTGAGTGAAATAAGTCAAGCAGAGAGAGTCAAGTATCACATGGTTTCACTTATCTGTGGAGCATAACAAAGAACATGGAGGACATGGGGAGATGGAGAGGAGAAGAGAGTTGAGGGAAATTGGAAGGGGAGATGAACCATGAGAGACTATGGACTCTGAAAAACAACCTGAGGGTTTTGAAGGGGCGGAGGGGGAGGGTGGGAGGTTGGGGAACCAGGTGGTGGATAATAGGGAGGGCATGTATTGCATGGAGCACTGGGTGTGGTGCAAAAACAATGAATACTGTTACGCTGAGAATAAATTTTTAAAAAAATGTTAAAAAAAAAAGAAACTAAGGTTAACTTGATGGAGTGAATAAATCGATCTGGTACCTTGCTTCCAGGGGTACCAGGTGCCTTCCCAGGTGAGTAAAGAAGATCACTTCCTGGCAGGTACAGGAAACTTAGGCTATTTTGGGGACCCCAAGAAAAGAGGAATTCACCCAAACCTCTAGGTATTGCAGGTGAAGTCAGATGGCAAGTATTTAGCTTGGCTTCTTAGCCTTAAGGGGCGACTAGAATTCAATCTGAAATTTCTGATGAAAAGTTCCAGGAAAACCGATTTTAAAAAACAAGCAAACAAAAACCTATATGGTCGATCACTGTTTTGCTGCACTTAGGTAAATAATTAGGCCAAGTTTATTACAAACATTTTACAAACAAATTATTTTACAAACAAATTAGTCCCAATTTGGCTATCTTTGGAAATCAGGGTGATTTTAGAGAAATGATGTTTTAGTAAACATACTGTTATGGATGTTAGATTTTAGTGATGATTAACTGTTTGCGAGAGCTTACTGTTTGCCTATAAAACTGAGTTGGATCCTGAATTCTGCTGTCCTCAATTATGTGGCCAAGACTCTCCACGCTAATATTTCTAGTTTTCTCCCATTCTCTTGACTTGGAATCACTGAGAAATGAAACCGCTCTTTTTCTTAAAACCCTGTAAACAAACTACACAACTTGATGTAAACTTCAGAGAAAAACTGCCACAGTGGCCCATGTTTAGGCCGTCTTCATGCCTGTTGCTGTATCAACCACTCAGATCCCCATAGACCTACAGATAATTGAGCAAGTTGATACCAGCCATTCTGGTATGACGGGTCTGCCCCTAGAAAACCCAAACTTCAGATGTTTATGGACAAGAACAGTTCCATGGATCAAAGACCATTAAGAACTGGATGCAGTGGTGACCCAGCAGCTCTTGTCCATGGCTGGGAACACCAGAAATCGGATTCGTTGCCCAAGGGAACACCTGGGCAGATCACAATACCAAGTTGGCAGCCTCTGCAGAGATCTGAAACCTTTGTAATGGCTTTAGTACCAGACGCAGACTTAACTAAAGTTATCAACTGCAATATTCCTTGGAGGACTTAAAAAGAGCAAAGGAATGAGGATTCCAACACCATGCCGGCACTAGAGACAGCTGGAAATACAATGAATCCTTATCCCAGAACATCTTATGGGAGAAGTATTTAATTTATTCCCCAAAGCTCCTATAATGGGTGAGATGCTACTCTTCGATGGACCCGGAGTATATTGCAGGTCCCAGTCTTTGGAGAACTGTTTAAAAAATGTGGTATTTGTGCTAAAAACAATCCTAAGACTGGGCCCTTACCCATTTGAAAAGGTACACAAGTCAGAGACCCCAAACCTAGAGGGGACTGGCAAGTAGATTTTGCCAGGATACCAAGAACAACAGGTAATTTTTTATTTTCGCTGGTATTTATAGAGAACTCTGCAGACTGGGTTGAAGCTCTTCCATGCTGTTCAGAGAAGGCCTTAAGTTACGAAAACACTTTATGCAAGATCATTCCTAAGTTTGGATTCCTAATAATTCAGAGCGACAGCGGAGAGGCATTTGTGGCAAAAGTCCCACAAGCAGTGTCCAAAGCCTTGGGCATTAATGGAAATTAAACTCCTTCCTGAAGACCCAAATAAACTGTAAAAACAGAATAAATGAACATCAAAAAAATGCTGCTTGGACCAGCAAACCTCTGACGGAACTCTAACTACTAGTTAGGAGAGTTGGTCCAAAGAAATCTGTGAACAAGTACAATAATTTGTTGGTTATAACAGATCTCTCCTGAGGTCCTAGATAAAATAGTATAAGAACAACAAACCAAAATACAAAAATCCTGGTAATGTAGAATATTGGGTTTTAACTTGGAGATAAAGATTTCTGAATGAATGCAAACAGTATCCATTCCTCTTATCCTGATCTTTGCCCCCATTTTAGCAGGACGTAACTAGAAGGGTCATTACCCCAATTCCCTCAAGAATGAGCTATAATCAGGAGGGCCTGGGTGGCTCAGTGGGTTAAAGCCCCTTCGGCTCAGGTCATGATCTCAGGGTCCTGGGATCGAGCCCCCGCATGGGGCTCTCTGCTCAGCAGGGAGCCTGCTTCCCCCACTCTCTCTCTGCCTGCCTCTCTGCCTACTTGTGTTCTCTGTCTGCCAAATATATAAATAAAATTTTTTAAAAGTGAGCCATAATCAATAGACGGTGGGGATTAACACTGGTAACCAAAGGGTTAACAGGACTGAAAAGCACAGCTGCAACTTTTATCCAGACCTTTCTCATTTGCCTTTAAATTTCCCTGACTTTCCTCTTTCCCCAGCGTGGATCTGGTGTTTGCCCTCCTGTCTCCTCCAGCTCTCCTTTGGCTGCCTCCAGAATCAACCCTTTCTTTCAGTGCCCAATGTCTCAGTGATTGTCTTTGCTGCACATCAGGCAGATGGACTTGTTTTCGGTTACAAAAGAAGTTGTCTTGTACTGGTTTGGTTTCTCTTGTTTTTGTTGTGAGGTTTTTTGTTTGTTTGTTTGCCTGGTACCTAGACTTCACAGTACATGATTACTACTTCTCAATTTCTTATTCATTCAATCAGTAAATACTTTTATGTTCCTGTTATGCACATCTCCTTGGCATCAGTAGCTATCAGGGGTCAATACTGCATGCTCCCTGCTCTCGTGCAGCTTAATCGTGTTATCCCCAAATGCAGAATTACAAACCGCTTTAATATGGCTTGGGAGCATAGGAAAAAGACTTTCTGAAGAAGATGGACTTAAACCGCAAAGAAGGAGGAAAACCAGAAGGATGTGGCAAATGGACAAGACGAGAAATTGTCATGGGATTTTGCCACATGGTGGTTATTAATGACCTGACATAGAATTTTATTGATGTTTTTAAAGTGGAAGCCAGACTAGAGTGTTCTAAGCAGGAGTGAGTGGGAGAAAAAGTCATGTAGATAACAAGAAAAATGAAACCCCACTTTAAAGAAGCTTCGTAGGGAACAACAGGAGAACAGTAGAGAAAATGTCACCTGGAGGGGGAGGGTCAGAGGACAAAATTACAAACCTAGTGGCTTAGTTTTCTCTCCAGTCCCTCCCCAGTCCCCTCTCCGGTCTCTCCCTCCAGTCCCTACCCTCATCCCTGTCTATAATACAAATAGCTCATGGACAACATAGTTGTCCAGAGTGAGTGGTGCTTGGACAGGAATCAAAATTACACTCACACAGAAATATTCATTTGATGAAGTTTAATAAACGCAAAAAAGTTCTATTACAGAAAAACTATCCTTTGGACAAGGCAGTAGCTTTATGAAATACAATGTCTCTTTCATTTGCAGTGGAATTTTACTTGCTTCAATTTAAAATATTTTTAAAAATAATTTCTAGACACACTGGACCAGCATAATTCGCTAAATATTTTGTTTCAAATTTACTGTCTCTTAATATTCAATTATATGAACAAATCTGCCCAATCTGTGCTAATGAGGTGTACTAGCATTCCACTTTGTGGATTATATAGACCCATGGCCTTTCACTTGCTAAATTAAATATTTAAAGAGAATATTAATGCTTTCAAGCCCATAGCAGATTATTTCTGCTCTGGGAGTCCATGCTGCTGCTGCTGAAATGCATAAGACAGGCTTCTGCAACACAGTAAAATAAAAAAATTTGAGGATAACATTGTATACATATATTCCCCTCGAAGCCATATTTTATCATTATGGCTTAGGACACAACTATTGTCACTGACATCAACAAGTCTCACATTTACATTAATTGCATAAGATAGCACATTACAATTTTAATTACAGGAAAAGATTAGTAGGCCCTGTGCCTAAATGGACACCCCTAATATCTGAAAAAAATAGACATGAAGGGGCATCTGGGTGGCTCAGTCTGCTAAGTATCAGACTTGGGCTCAGGTCAAAACCCCAGGGTCCTGGGATTGAGCCCCATCCCCTCCAGGCTCAGCTCAGCAGAGAGTCTGCTGCTCCCCCACTCACCCTATGCCCCTCCCTGCATTTGTGCACTCTCTCTCTCTCTTTTTTTCTTCTCTTAAATAAATAAATAAATAAAATCTTAAAAAAAAAAAAAAAGGATATATGAGACTAAGTAGCTAACATTACACCCACCCAGGGGAGGCATCCTTAACTAAAAGCCACAAAGAGTCAACCTAATTCCATTCCAAGTGTTAAAAAGATTAATTCACAGAAATTGATCCAGGTACCTGGGCTATTTTCTCTGCTACTGTTTCTCTTGACATTCTAGCCTCTGGCTACTATATATTTTTCTACAAAGAAAGTATTTAGGATACAGAGTATCTAATAAATTCAGAAGGAGTCACTGTTGATCAGATAAGGAAACCACATTCTAAAAAAAAAAAAAAAAAAAATGGAAGGAAGCCTATCTGCACACCGGGTTGTGTGGTATGTGAGACCCAATGATTAGAAACAGATTTTAAAAGCTGTTCAAGTTCTCCAGCCTGGATGCTAATCTTTTTCCTCCAGAACTGAGTGAAGAAAAATGCCGGGGTTATTTTGGAAGCAACGAATAACAAGATCTAGGAATAAGCTACTTCATCAGACGGGCAGCTAGAAAATCCTATTTGCAAAATAGCTCCCACCAGTTTCTTTTATGTCCGAAGTGAGACTCAATTTTGGCTAGAAAATGCACGCCTGTCAGCGGTAAGGAAGAGGAATGGTGGCTCTCCCCACTGTCAGAAACACCGTTGCCTGGATGAATGGACCGCGGGAGCGCAGTGTCTTCCACGCACAGAACTGACCCGGGTACAGTCGCTGTCTGTCTCCCAGTCCTGAAGAACAATCTCTTCGAGACACCCGGGGAGAATATCCTGACCAGATGGTTTGAAGCAGGCAGCCGGGGCTGCACAGTGGCCGACTACCCCTCTGGGCACGAAGGTCAGTAAGGTAGCGAGGTTAAAGGCACAAAGCAGCGGAGGGGCGAACTCCGGCACCCTCGCGAGGTCTGCGAGCGTTGAGGCATATCTAGGCGGTCCCCGGAGCCAGCCGAGGAGAGCCTTGGGAGGCAGGCAGGGCAGAAGGTGAGCAGAACCCTCTCCCGCTGCTTTTACCTGCCACAGCTGGAGCATAGCCACTGGCTCCTGCTGAGTCCGCGCCCCGGCTCCCGACTGGACAGCAGCCTCCTTCTCCCCAGCCTGCACCTGCAGTTGAGCCGGCCCTCTCTGGACAGGGTACTCTCC
This sequence comes from Meles meles, assembly GCF_922984935.1. Classification (NCBI taxonomy): domain Eukaryota; kingdom Metazoa; phylum Chordata; class Mammalia; order Carnivora; family Mustelidae; genus Meles; species Meles meles. Next base: position 150,563,115 of record NC_060067.1, read on the forward strand.
AGGTATCCCAGCGTCAAGGTCCCATGGCTGGGACTTCTCCGCGCCCCGCTGGGACGCCCCGGCAGCTTCTCGCGGCGCTCGCCTACGTGCTCCTGAGCTGCCCGGTGCTACGGGGACAGGCACCCACGCCTGGGACTGAACCCCACCCTGCGCTCTACCTGCCCACCTGGGGTGCACTGGCCTGCAATAACTCCGACAGCCCCAGAGTCCTGATCGCTAACCCCGGACTCCGGGTTCCCGCGGGCCGCTCGCTTTGGCTCGATCCGCTCCGGGACCTGGTGATTCGGGTGCAGCCGGGACACCTGTGCGAAGTGACGGTGCTGGACGCCCTGCCGCTGAGCCACGGTGCGCTCTCCCCCGGCCGCTTCCCCTGCACCTTCGGGCCCCGCCAGGTCCAGTACATTCACTTCGGCTCCCGAAGCCCGGGACGCGCTCGGGTGCGGCTGCAGCTGCGCTATGACGCCCCTACTTACACGCTGGCACTGCCCTTCACGCTGGATGTGGACCTAGTCTTCTCCCAGCCGGAGCTGGTGACCCGCAACAGGCCTTTGTCGGTGGAGAGGCTGCGGGGCTGGAGCCAAGCCATCGACCGGAGAGTGCTGGACTTCGCCTCCCTGGGGAACGGAGCCTCTACCACCAGCAGGTGCTGGCTCACCCTTCTTCCTCCCCAGGGCGGTCCGCTCCCCAAATATGGGCGTTTGGTGGATGCCATGGGGGCCCCTCTCCCCAGAGGCAAGAGGGTAGACTGTGAGGCTTTCGTCAGAGCTGGGGTGCGATATCAGCATACTGCCACTACCCTGTCGCCCAATCGGGACTATGTGCCCCTGATGGTGGAGCTGCTAGGGCCAGAGGACGGAGGCGCTGGGTCAGAGGAGGTGCTGTCCCGGGAGCACTTCCAGCTGCTGGTGAGCATCCATGAGGGAGTAGAGAACAGTGCACCTAGGCCCAGCTTTGCAGCCCTGATGATGATGGAGGTCAGTCAGTTCTTACTAACAGCCCTAACCCCTGACACACTGGCTGCAGATGACAAGGAGTCTGACCCTGATGACCTGGTCTTCAACATTCTCAATGCCCCCACAACCACGCCAGGGCACCAGGGGTACCTAGTCAGCACTGATGACCCCCTGGGTCTTCCAGTCTCTTTCTTCACCCAGCGTGAGCTACGGAACCTGAAAATTGCCTACCAGCCCCCAACAGAGAAACTGGATTCAGAGCACCTCTTCCAGCTGGAGCTGGAGGTGGTGGACGGAGATGGCGCCACCTCAGACCCCTTTGCCTTCATGGTGATAATGAAACCCATGAACACCCTGGCCCCAGTGGCTAGATGTAACCAGGGACTGCTGCTATTTGAAGGTCAGTTAAAGCCTCTGTCCAGCACCCACAGCCTTCAGATTGGGGATCATGATAACCTAGAAGAGGTGATAGTAACTGCAGTAAGGGGTCTGAGACACGGGCAGCTGGTGGTGCTTGGGGCACCAGCTGGGGGTAAGCATTTCACACCAGAAGACCTGGCAGCAGGGCGAGTGGTGTACCAGCATGACGGCAGCAACGCCTACAGTGATAATATCATTTTTCGGATGGAGGATGGGTGCCACCAGGTGGAATTCCTCTTCCCTGTCACCATCATACCTGTTGATGATGAACCACCAAAGGTCAAGGCCAACAACGGGCTCTCGATTACAGAAGGACAGGTGGTCCAGATTTCCCCCTTTGTCCTGAGTGCTACTGATCCTGACTCTGATGACTCAACCATCCACTTTGTGCTGGAAGACCAGCCTCTAGAAGAAAAAAAGGAAGAAAGAGGGTGGGATCTGGCCCCTGGTTCCTCCTACTCAACTCAGCACCTGGGGGAGATGTTTCTGCGGCAGGCTGAACCACCTCTGTCCCCTGAAGATGAAGATTGGTATTATGTGGAAAAAGAAGGACTTTATGAAAAGGTGGTGACTGAGTGGCTTCAGCAAGACATCATGGAAGGGAAACTCTTCTACCGCCATCTTGGACCCCATAGCCCTCATCCTGTAATGGCTCAGCTGACTTTCCATGTACAAGATGACCATGACCCACCTAACCTATCCAACCAGCACTTCTTCACCATCAAGGTCCAACCAGTGGATCTGCAGAGTCCAGAACTATTTCCAGGAACTACCCTAGAAATGACTGTGCACCAGTACCAACTCACTCACTTCCAGAAGAAATTCCTCCAATATATTGACCAGGACTCAGATGACCAGAATCTGTGGTACACCTTACTGACACCCCCAACTGACACAGATGACAACCACCAAGTCCGGGCTGGAGAAATTGTGCTCACTGATTCACCAGATACGCCCATCATGAACTTCACCCAGGCCCAGGTAAATCTGCATAAAGTTGCCTACAAGCCACCACAGAATAAGCTGGGTGTCGTACCACGGGTTTTACAGTTCACCTACCAAGTGGAGGATGCTGCAGGCAACAGTGTACCTGGAACATTCACATTATTCCTGAAGCCTGTGGACAACCAGCCTCCAGAAGTCACCAACAGAGGCTTTACTGTCTTAGAGGGAGGAAATTTTATCCTCAGCAGTAATGAACTGGATGTCATAGACCCTGACACTGATGTTGACCAGATTGTCTTCATATTAGTGTGGGGTCCCCAACATGGACACCTGCACTACTTAAACAAACATATGGTTCCAGGGGAACTTTTTGTGCAAGCTGATATTATTAATGGGAGGGTCTCTTACCAGCACAGCAGAGACCAGTCTACCAACGACACCTTCCATCTGGAGGTAAGTGACAGGGTACACCACATACCCATCACCATCCAGATTTCTGTGCATCCTGCTGCAGCTTTTAAAAGTCCCAGGATCTCTATTACAGGTAGTCCATTATTAGATGTTTCCATAGATGTACTAGAGAGAAGAGCCACTAGGATCACCATAGGCATGATATGTGGCAAAAAGAAGGGTACAGGTGACTTGATGCTGTCTTTCATTATGGAGGATAGTCCCAAATTGGGTACTCTTCTAGTGAATGGTTTACCTGCAGGACGATTCACCCGAGAGGACCTCATCAGTGGGGCAGTAGTCTATGTTCACACTGGGGGTGAAGTTGGCTTCCAGAAACAACATGATGCCTTCAGCCTCACCCTTTCCAAGGATTCTTATCAATGGGTGGTGGGAGACAGCATAGTGGAGAGAGTACGGGTGCAAGTGGTTGTGCTACCTGTGGATAATGTGGCACCCACAGTCTTGGTGGGGGAGTCCTATATTGTTGATGAAGGTGGTAAAAGTCCCTTGACCTTACGACATCTCAATATTGAAGACGTGGATACACCCCAAGATGAAATCCTATGCACGGTGACTGATCAGCCAGCCTCCGGCTACCTGGAAAACATTGCACCAGCTCCTGGCTCAAAAGAATCACGGGCTGGTAGCCCCATCAGTGCTTTCTCTATCAAAGATGTCCAAGCGAGGCATATCAGTTATGTACAGAGTATTCACAAAGGGGTAGAGCCACAAAAAGATCAATTCACCTTTCATTGTTCCGATGGCATCAACTTTTCCCCAAATGTCTTCTTCCCTATAATCATCTTACCCACCAATGACGAGCAGCCTGAACTCTTTGTCGGTGAGTTTGTGGTATTAGAGGGGATGAGCCTGGTCATAGACACCCCACTGCTCAATGGAGCAGATGCTGACTTGCCACCAAATGAGCTTCACTTTCAGCTCACAGCCCTCCCTCAGCATGGCCGAATCGTCCAGCAACTGGCCACAGGCAGCCAGCCCATCCACAGCTTCACCTTACAGGAAATCCAGGAGGCCTCCACTATTGTGTATGAGCATGATGACTCTGAGACCACAGAGGATAGTTTTGAGGTCTGGCTGAGTGATGGCAAGCATACCACCCACAGGAAGGTACCCATTATGGTGATCCTGGTGGATGATGAAACCCCTCGACTGACCACCAATGCTGGGCTGGAAGTAGAGACTGGACACACTGAGGTCATCACAAATTGGGTCCTTAAGGCCACTGATTTGGACTCCAGTAAAAAGAGCCTCAGTTTTGTCCTCCGTTCAGGGCCTCAACAAGGGCTTCTACAGCGGCTGAGAAAACCCAGAGGGGAGGTGAGAAATAACCTCACCCTAGGAATGAACTTTACCCAGGATGAGATTGACAGAAGCCTCATCTGTTACACCCACACAGGCCAAGATGGAGTTCTTGACATTATCAAGTTCGATGTGACTGATGGGATTAACCCTTTGATAGGCTGCTACTTCTACATCACCATTGGGAGCTTAGACAAGGTCTTCCCTGAGGTGATTAGCAAAGGGCTGACCCTGACAGAAGGTGGCACAGTGACCCTCACCACCAATCTGCTTAGCCCCAGTGACCTCAACAGCTCCAATGAACAGCTTCACTTCAGAATCACACAGGCTCCTAGCCTGGGGCACTTGGAGATCTCTGACCACCCTGGGAAGCCCATTGCCTCTTTCACTCAGCTTCAGTTGGCTAGCAACAAAATATTCTATGCCCACACTTCAAATGATGAGATAAAGACAGACAGCTTTGAGTTTCAAGTGACTGATGGACTCAACCCTGTGTTCCGAACCTTCAGGATCTTCATCACAGATGTGGATGATAAGAAACCTATCCTGACCATCCATAAACTAATACTGCAGAAAGGGGAAGGCAAACACATCACTCCCTTCGAGCTGACAGTGGAAGACAAGGATACTCCAGATGATCTTCTCCTCTTTGCTGTCACCCAGCTCCCCATCCATGGTAGGATTTTGTATAATGGCAGTCATCCTGTGACCACCTTCACCAAGCGGGACCTGAATGAGAACCTGATTAGCTACTGGCACGATGGGAGCAAGACTACTGAAGACAGTTTCTCCTTCACTGTGACAGATGGCACTCATGCTGATTTCTATGTCTTCCCAGACACTGTCCTAGAGACATGCAAACCTCAGGTAATGAGGATCCACATAAACTCTCTAGACAACGGACTCCCCCAGATTGCCATTGACAGAGGTGTGTCAGCCTTGAAGCGCCTTCACACTGGACACATGAGCTTCCTGATTACCAACAGATCTTTGAGGGCAGAGGATAAAGACAGTTTCCATGGGTTTCTGAAGTATAAAGTGACCAGAGGACCAGAACATGGCTTCATTATCAACACTGGCCTTGGAAACCAGAGCACGCGAGTGTTTAAGCAAGGTTAGTAACAATGTCCCCAATGCCTCTGTCCCTCTCCTTGAGCAGATCAGATCTCCCAATTCTGTATAAAATTTTCCCAACCTCAGCCCACTGACAGAAAGATTTTGATTCTAATGAAATATGGTGGAATATGAGATTATTCTGGTAAAAAAAAAAAGGGCAAATAGTCCTTTTCCAGCCATCTCATCAGGATGTCCATTTAACTCTCGGACATCTAGTAAAGCTGGTAGTTATGCCCTAAAATTGCAGAATGCAGGTGGACAGTTTCTGCTTCTGAAATCTCACTGTAAGATAAGATTACATAAATTTTGGTAGTATCAGTTTAATTTCAAATTTTAAGTCAATGACATACCTAGGAATTGTTTCCCTAGTTTATCAGTAAGTTTAGATTTCTGAAGATGGTATTTTTTGTATTTAGGTTTTGGAGATAAATATTACACTGCACATTTTATTGTAGTATTCAAACCAACTTATGTATCTAAAAAAAAAAAGCATAGAACCAAATTTTCCTAAGTGTGTGGTGAGATATGTTTTAAAGAACTTTTTAAAAATATATTTGTCATCACTACTAATGGCGAATTTGAAACAGGCTCCTCTGTTTTCCCAAGTAATGTGACACCTGCTGTCTTTGGCAGCTATTTACATTGTCTTAAAACTATTTCATGTAGATTTATGCATGAGATGTGAAGAGATACATGGAATGCAATCTTAAATTAAAACTTATGAAGGGTTAAAAAAAAAGCCCAGTTGGGGCGCCTGGGTGGCTCAGTGGGTTAAGGCCTCTGCCTTCGGCTCAGGTCATGATCCCAGAGTTCTGGGATCGAGCCCCGCATCGGGCTCTCTGCTCTGCAGGGAGCCTGCTTCCTCCTCTCTCTGCCTGCCTCTCTGCCTAGTTGTGATTTCTCTCTGTCAAATAAATAAAAAATATTAAAAAAAAAAAAAGCCCAGTTACATTTTCAGAATTGCTTCTAAAGCCAATGAAATCATGTGGTTTTATAAGAATTCTCTTTATAAATAAATACCTCCAAAATGCATATTGTCTTTAATATACTAATAATTATCCATATTTAAAAAAAATTACAGACCGTGACAAATCTTAAAAATCCAAGAGAATAGGTAATAACAAAATCATGATTTTATTTCCATTTTCTTTTTTCTTGGAATAGTGCAGTTATTCTTGTTTAAATTCATTTGACTAATAGTTAATGAATAGCCACTGTCATTCCAAGTTCCAGGCTTATTCAGAACCAGATGGACTCAGCTTTCCAGAGGGCCAGGATGTTGTAAAACATGGATCGCTGGAATGTCTTTCTTGTTGGGGATTATCCTACAGATCATACACATAGCACAGTAACAAAAGTTTAAACTAACGTTCTATTTTTGCCAGTGTAACTTTAAGAAAAAATTTGATTCCTTTTCACTTAATCATTTTTTAAAAGTTAGATTTGTATGCGTTTAGTCATTTTTAAATTTCTTTATTGCCATACTTTCATGTCTTAAACCATTGAAGTTCTTATACTCGTTTTCTATTGTGCCAATATGATGAGTGATACTTGCTCTTTTATTAGCTGACATTGATGAAAGGAAGATCTGCTATGTCTTGAATGAAGGCAGCAGAGCAACAAAGGATATCTTCTACTTCTCTGTTGAAGACAATGGTAAGTCATTGTTGAAACCTTAAAAGGGAGTCTTGGTTACTTAAAATCAATATGAAACTAGAAAAAAATTAAATTATTTACATAGTAATTGCAGTCGGTATATATTATAATACAAACACGAATTCTTTTTGCTCTATTTGCAATCCTATGTCAAATGATTCTTGACATATCATTATTTTGGAAGGGAAAGCCAATGAGGAATTTCAGTAATAAGATTTGAAGTATTTTGCCTGACCTAGATTATGTGTGATGTCGTATAGGCAAGTCAGTCTGTTCTGGTGGTTCTGAGAATCTGACTGGTGGCTTCTGTCATTCTGGAACAAATTAGAAAGTCCAACTTTAGATTTTGTGAGGATTTTCAGCTCCAGCACCGAATCTTAACGGCTCCTTGATCTCCAAATTGTAATTCTCCTGGATGGAGTAAAAAATATGTTGACCAGAATCGAGGAAAACTTGCTTTAAAAATTGCTTGTGTAAGCTGCCCTCTGTCCTCAAAGTAGCATAATGGGAAGCAACAAGCTAGCAGAAGGTGCTTGATTCAGCCAGAAATGGGCTGATTATGTTGTCGAAGAAAAATTATTTTGCAGTATGACAGAATAATTACAAAAATTATGTCCGTGTGCTGCTTGCCACTCAATAACCCTTTCAGTATAAATCATTACTCATTTCTAGTGAGTAACATGCATTTTATCTCACAATCATATGCCATCATTCAGGACTGTTTGGGAAAATAGTCCTACTGAAGGCTGCACAGTATATGTGTCTGAATCCCAGCGTACCCTGTGTGACTTTGAAAGAAGTAACCTGGGCCTCTCAGTGACTCATTTCACTCATGTGTAAAGTGGTGGTCTTCATACCACTTCCAAAGGGCTGCCAAAAGGATTAGTGAAATAATGTATGTAAAGCGTTGGGCACAAAGTAGATGCTCATTAATAATAAGTCACCTTCTCCACGCTGATGAGACTACAGTGGAAACCACTGACCCCTCCTCTCCATCTTCTCACTTAAAGTTTAGAATCTGATCTTTCCTTCATCCTCCAGTTTCCTAAGCACCAAAGTCACTAAAAAGATGAAGATGAATTCAAGCCTTCTAAATGGACTCACTAATGTAAAGCATATGTGAGATTCAAATAGTTTATAATGACTATTTTTCTTTCCGTTTTCTAGAAGGATGATATTCTAAAAAGATGGGTATCTGACTTGCATGTTATACTTTCTGGATGACATCAGAAACAAGAGTCAGTCTGTGATGATAAATGTGAATTTTATATTGCTACCGTTCTTGAGTACTTTCTATGGGCCAAGCAATGCTTATATACATTACGACTTCTGATCCTCACTGTAAAATAAGAAGTAAACATTACGATGCCTATTTTTAAATGAGGGCACCAAGGTTGACTAACTGGATGGAAGTCATCCAAGTAACAAGCAGGTGAACTGGAATCAAACCCAGGTAGTGCAGATTCCAAAGCCAGGGTTCCTAACCACCATTGCTACACCACCTCTGTTCATGAGGCCAAAAGCATGAACAGAAGTCAGGGAATAAAGCAAAGACAGCACTTCCTCACCTCACAAAGAAGCTTCTATTAAATTAAAGTGATAATAATAACCAAACATAGACTCTAAAATATTCGAGGACACCTTTGCTCATAATTGGATGGTAAAACACATATGTATGTCCACATGCTGATTCAATATTTATGCATTTATTTGTTCCCTGGATTTTGTTCTTGTTTTCTGAGAGTCAAGCACAGAGCTAAGATCCATATCTGCCCATTTGGAGCATTCTTGGAATAGCTTAAAACTGCTAAAGAACTTGCTTAAACATTTTCGTGTCAGGTATTTTCAAATTTTATAAATTTTTTCCTCTACAAGAGCTAACTTGATATTTGCTTTTAAAATATCCCAGTTTGGGGGTGGGGAGTACCTGGATGGCTCAGTCTGTTAAGCATCTGCCTTCAGCTCAGGTCATGATCCCAAGGTCAGCGATAGATCCCCACATCGGGCTCTCTGCTCAGTGGAAAGCATGCTTATCCCTCACCCTCTCCCTCCGCCTGCCTCTCTCCCTGCTGTGCTTTCTTTCTCTCTGGGTCAAATAAATAAATAAATAAAATCTTAAAATATATGTAAAATAATAATAATTTTAAAAATCCCAATTTTAAAAGTATTTCCCAAATGGCATAAGATTTACAATTTATTAATTTTTTTTTATCTTGACAGCATATAGCACTAGCAGAAGGTACTGCTTCCAGTTCTTTAAGCTTTTGGAACAGGACACACTTCCAGGGATGCATTTTTTACCAATGGGCTGAAGTAGAATTTGTTTTTGGTGTTGGCGGTTGTACCAACTTTGAAGGCATTAAAAGAAGACTGTGCCCTACCTCTAAGACTGGGTATTAGGCACATCCATAGGTGAGCTCAAGGGTCTTAAAGGTGGAAGTATTGACAATATGACTCTAAAGATGCAATTTATTCGAACCCCAAGCTGGATAGCAGGAGGCATCCAGTCCATGGTCTCTGAAATCAGGCTGTCTGGACTCAAACCCCAGTACCACACTTCAGTGGTTGTATACATTTGAGAAATGGTGCTTTAGTTTGCTCATCTGTGAATTGGAGATGATTATAGTGTGTATCTCATAGAATTATTATGAGAATTTCATTGGTTTCCCATTGCTACTCCAAAGAATTACCACAAATTTAGTGTCTTAAAACAACACAGACTTATAAGTCTGTTGTTCAGAAGTCCCAAGTGGTTCTTACTGGGCTAAAATCCAGGTTTGGGCAAGGCTGCCTTCCTTTCTGAAGACTCTGGGGGAGAACCCATGTCCTTGCCCTTTCTAGCTTCTAGAAACTGTCCCATTTCTCCATGTTCAAAGCCAGAAGTGTCCAGTCTTCCTCGTTGACTTCACTCTGGCCCCAACTCTCCTGCCTCCCACATCGGGCTCCCTGCTCAGCGAGAAACATGCTTCTCCCTCTCCTACTCCCTCTGCTTGTATTCCCCCTCTCTCTGTCTCTCTCTCTCTGTCAATAAATAAATAAAATCTTAAAAAAAAAAACAAAACCTCTGGACCAATTAAGCATACTGTCAAGTTCAACCATCTTCCTCTCCATAAGTCATTATACTCGTAGATTTGTCTTGAAATTTTGCATTATCTTTATTATATGTAATGCTGAATGGATCTGTTCTACCTACCCTATAATAACATAACCCTAAATTTATATGGCACTTAATATTTCTACAATGTGTTTTTACAGATCTTATTCCAGTTGATCCTTATTATGATCTGTAAAACAGAAATCATTATCTCAGATTTTAAGATGAAGAAATGGGCTCAAAGAATTAAAATGATCCTTACAAAGGAACCATCAGAAACATTAAGTCAATACTTTCTAAAAAGCCACAACAACAAATTATTATATGGGAGTGAGACAGTTTTACTTTGGGGATGTGCTACAGATATTTCACATTCTCCTTAAGACCTGAAACAAATTGTTTTATTTCCTCTTAAATTATTCAGTGTCTAAAACCAATCTGATTAACAATATGCATTCTGATATTTGAATTTTTTTAAATTTGACCTGATACATGCCTCATGGTCCCTGTGAACAGTGGTTTTCTACTTAAGTGTCTTTTTTAAGCAAGTTATGAAAGTAAAGAGCAACAAAAAGGTTTTTTTAGGACCAGTGATAGAGCTAACCATAAGTCTAGTGAGTCTAGTCTGCCCATGCAGTTAAGGGAATATCACACTTGCTTTGGACTTTAAACTCTCCGGAACACATCTAAGCCTTCAAGAGCAAGGCAGAAAATGTCTCTGAATAGTCAACTCACAATATGTGGCCTGATATTTTCACACTTGACTCAAAGGAGCCCTTATTTGGAGTCTATTTACTCTTATTTCCCAAACAATTCTAATTTTATTTCAAATAAAAACAGTGGTAAGAAGAGAGTGGGGGTTAAAAGCAAAGGCCTAATGAATGAAGAAGAGATAGAAAACAATGGGCAGCCAAAATATTCAAATTCAGGAGAAACCAGGAGGCAAAGTAGTGAAGAGACGAAACGTTGAGGCTATTTCTATAACTATTTATAATATTGCAGAAGTTTACCTACAGTAAGATTATAAAATGTTTTGTAAGTCTTCAGAGTGATGTCATAATAAACCATATGTAGTATGGAAAGAGGTTCCCGATGTATTGTGAAAAAGAAAACCAAGTATAAATTTATATAAAGCTGTAAAGGATGATTATATTTCCATGTATATATGCCTATATATATGCCTAGGAAAAAGTCTGAAGTATATGTAGCAAAATGTTAAAAATGGTTTATAATGGCAGCGATGGATTTCTATCTTTTGACTTTGTTTTACATTTTCTTGTGTAAATGCTTTACAATGACCACTATTATCAGGGGGAAAAAAAAGCAATTTCCATTTAAGAAAAAAGAACAGTAGACTACATCACAACTAACGTGGTTCAATAGTATTGATTTAAATGGCCAAACATGTTATTCTAGCTTATCAATAATTCAATAATGTCCCCTTAATAATGCAGTGGATTTAAAAATCCAAACAAAGGAGAATCAAGGGGATTCTTTGCAGGCAGAAAGGAATCAACCATTACCCATGTTGCTGACTCTTTCCCTCATGAGTCCTTCCTCCTTGCATTTATCATTCCTTCATACCATGACCAGAAATGAGTTGTTAACTGTTGGGCAAGCTATAAGCAAGGCAGGTCCAGAGACAATGGGGCAGGTGGCTAGAGGGACAGGCAAGGCTCACCACCAGTGTCCCCATGTTCAGTCTGTGGAAGAATTAGTTCAGAGTCATGAGGTACAGGAAAAAGCTAGCAGTTGGGTTGTGCTCATACTGTGCTAAGCAAAGATTTCTGTTATTCCCCTCTCCTTTGTGAAATATGTTAGGTAATCTTCCCTTTATGTCGTTTGTGATTTAGTTTGGTTTTTTCACTTTCATGCTGAAACCATTGTTTCTTTATAGAAAAATGAAAGAGGTACTTCTATTTGGATCACTTTACAAGGTGTCTAGACAGACACCTCAGCCACATTTCCTGTATCTGTCTGGAGGCCACACTTGGAGTGTACCTGTCCTACAGTAATATTTTGCTACAAACTAATTCTTATAGAAATGGCAACACCTTTTCACAACCTCCACTACTGAGTCATTTTTTTTTTTTTTATTTGACAGAGAGAGAGGGATCACAAGTAGGAGAGGGGCAGACAGAGACAGAGACGGGAAAGCAGGCTTCCTGCTGAACAGAGAGCCCGATGAGGGGCTGAGCCACCCAGGGCCCCCACTACTGAGTCATTTCTAGGAGCCCATTCCATGAATGGGAGAATCGTAAGGAACAATATTGAAAACTACCTTCATGGCACACTACTTATGCCTTGTGTTTAGTATTGCTAATTATACTTCCTTTAAGTCTACAATTCTGCCTTAAAATACCTGACTGTACAGGTATTTTTAACATAAATAGTCTAAAATTTTTTAAATGGCCAGTAATTCCTCCACCAGATAACAAGCTATGCACATTTTTAAAAAATAAATGCATATACAGGGGTGCCTGGGTGGCTCAGTGGGTTAAGCCTCTGCCTTCGGCTCAGGTCACGATCTCAGGGTCCTGGGATTGAGCCTCTCATCCAGCTCTCTGCACAGCAGGGAGCCTGCTTCCCCTTCTCCCTCTCTGCCTGCCTCTTTGCCTATTTGTGATCTCTGTCTGTCAAATAAATAAAGAAAAATCTTTAAAAATATATATATTTAAAATAAATGCATATACATAGTTAAAGAATAATAATAATTCTTTAACCTAATCCCTTTGCATTGATACCTAATCCCTTTTCTTCTGTTTTCTTTCAAAAAGAAAATTAATCACATAGCCAAAAATATATGTATATTCTTTTTATTTACACAAAAGAGATTATTTTTTATGCTTGGCTCTGAGCCTTGCTTTCTTTTGTCTAGATTATATCCAGGTATATACTGAACTAACACAGATCTACCTTACCTGCTTTATCCTTTGTAAACAGATATTTTTTACAGCTATGTAAACCAGAAACTGTTCTTACATATATTGGCTATATTTTTTTCCCTTACATTTTCAGTGCTTCCTGAACTTGCTCTTGGCCTACACTTGTGAATGCATACCTTTTTTTAGCAGTGAATATGCTGATTTAACCTGGATATTTGCATGTCTAAAACATTCTAGCTTTTCCCTAAATTCATAGTTGCTTCAGACAAACAAGGCTCTTTCATACGAGGGTACCAAGTGTAGTTCAGATAGAAAATGTGAAAGCAGTTTATTCCAAAATTAACTATTAATCCTTAGAAGTTAAAAAGTATGCACAAAGGGAAAAAGAAAAAAGAGAAAAAGAAGCAAAGCATTTTCTGCTGGTAAGTGCTCCCAGAAACCCCCCAGATTTCTTGCTTTCTTGGCTCTGCCAAGGCTGACTGTGGAGGAGTCTCAGTTTTTTGGTGTTTTTAAGGTCTGTCATGATGAACTTGCAAGGATTGAGTCTTCAATTCAGAGCTAAGTCTGAAGTAACAGGGGCACTGAACTGCCCCAAGATGGTCTGCTTCTCTGAGTACAGGTCGAAAGAAGTTCTGCTAATTTCTAGCTCCTAGTCAATGAGATTGTGAGGACCACCACGCTCTGACACTACGAGAGACGAGCAACATCATCCATTTACAGGACACGTGGCAGAGCTGAGTCTAAGTCACAACATTTTATACAACATTGTATATTAGTACTGGGTGCTTGACTATTACACTGTATTGATAGTGTAGGAACACTTTTAAACCTCCTAATTCTAGATAAGCTCCACACCTTATTTCTTTGGCATCAGTTTGTCCATGCTTGAAAAACATAGCTGCTTTTTTCACATATTTTAATAACAAAGTAGAATTCCTTACTGAGTTTCCACATAGAAAATTAGGTGAGGATTTGAGATAAAAGTTCTGCAGGTATTGAGGTAAAAGTGAAATAATTTCCAGATGATTTTCTCAGTTCTCAGTTTTATCCTCTTGGTACTAAAACATCCCTAATGTTTTCAGACACAGTTTTTTAAAACTAAAAATAATATGTGCACAAACAGATAGTACAAATATTCGAATAGTACAAAATAGTATAAATAGTACAATATTTAAATAATTATTCAAATAAATATTCAAATATACAAGAGCATACAATAAAAAGCAGAAGTTCTCTCCTGCTCCCATCCATAGTCCTATCCCACATGAAACCAAAAATTGTTTTTACATAAGCAAACGTTAGCACACACACATACATCTTGCTGTAATTATGTCTTCCATTAATGTTTAAAGTCCTGAAGGTCTGGGAGATAGATAAATTTTATTTATGTATTGTCCAATTTTTAATCCTTATGTAAATGGAAGCTGTTTAAAATTGTAGTTTGGGCTGTGTATGCCAGATAAAGAAAAAGAGGAGATAATTTGGCTAATTAAGCTGATACACTCAATCCTGATCATAATCTGTGTTAGAAATGATATGCCTCCCAACAATAACTGGCTTATGGTAGGAGCTTAAATCATAGTGGTTGAATAAAAGGATAAACACAAATTCATGAAAAAGTGACCAAATCTCAAATTCATCTTGTGATTTGTAGAGGCTGTATGCTTAGTCATAGTCATGATTCAAAAAAATAATATTGATCATGGTTGTGGGTAATTTGGGAGGAGACTTTTGAAATTAAAAAAATAAATGTATTTTAGAGTTTATGATCCACAGCAAATAACCTCAGAGAAAAATGGCTTTGGTCTCTTTATCTTTGAGTATTTGCATGAAAGCATTTTGTTCATATTTCTCTCCCCATAGAATAAAACACAGGCTTATTTTTTAACCATAATCTATTTTTTAAAACTGTGCAATTCCATATATAAAAATAGAAAGCCAGGTTGAGCATGCAGTAACCTCGGAAAGCTCTGGTGTAAGAAAATAATCACACTTCACAAAGATGATTAATGAAAGGAGAAAACGTTTTTGAAAGCGAAGAAATACTATGAATGATGTTCTTTTAGTATTCTTGACTAGTAAATCAAGACCTGCTATATTCAGAAGTGTCTCATTTAGATCACATTATTGTGCATCTCTTGCTTCTCATTTTCCAGTTGCTAAATATCCTCATTACCACATACATCAATTTAGGGCACATTTTATTGCTTGAAAAGAGAATTTATTGCTTAAAAACAGCAAAGCTGTTTTTGTCTTATGTTATGTAAACAGGCTTTTAAATAATCACTTCAGGGATCAATTTAAAATAAAACTTGACAACCTCAGGATTAGGTCCTAAATTCTGTGTACATAACACATGTACCTAATAAATAGATAATTATAAGTAAACAAATACATATGTGTATATGTGCACGTATGTATGTCTATTAGTTTGTGAGGTATAGATGAGAGATGAACACCCAGAGCTCTCTAAAATGAGAAAAAATATTTTGACTCGTTTGGAATGACTAGTTAACATGTATCCATCTTCTTGATAATAAAGTAAAATAGTTTGATTTCAAATTCAGGCTCTTCATTTATTGAACATTTCTTTCTTGTCCCAGGTGTTGTTAAGTAACTTGCCTCTCATTTAATCTCCACAGTACCCTCACAAGATAGATATTATCCCCCATTTTATAGATAAAAAACGCTAAGTCTTGGAGACATTGAGTGAAATTATTATTAATGTTATTAGCACTTGAACATTCTAGGGGGTTGTATGGAAGGATAAGACCATGGCAAAATCCTAATCCTTATGAAATTAAATCAGTATTAAAAATCCTTATGGAATTAAATCAGTATTAAAGGATAAAATTATCCTTATGTATTGATCGCCTCTTTGTCTAAAGATTACATGTTTCTCTGGAATGCAGAAGATATTTAACTTAAAGCGGAAATTATAGGAAATATTTGGAAGCAGCTGTTTATATATTGCACATGCAAAAGGTAAGTCCCACAGTGTAAGGAAGGCAAGAAGCACCAATGACCGAATGATGCCATTGGTGCTTTTAGGAATCAGAAATCACTGTTTCAACTTAGGTTGGATGACTCATCTGTAGTTTTGAATGACTAGAGTCACTGAAGACAATATTCTTAATAGAAAAATTACCTGCATATGCATTCTGTCTGAGCTTCAAAGAAGTCGGTCTGCTGGGCATTTTGCTCATCATTCTCTATCAGGACACAAACATTGTCTCCATGTATGATAATGACTCAGACTTTCTTAAAGCAATTTACAAAAAGTGGGAATGAATATGCATATATCCAATCTGCATGGTCTCAGCCCAAATCTGTGAGAAACTGCCAGAGAGGTGAAAACATGTACGAAGTGCAGAATAGATATCAAACCCTGATCTCATTAGCAGGAAACCAGGTAGTAAAATGCACTGAACATACCTGGTGCTTAACCCGGCCAGGTTTCCAGAGACTTGTGCAGTAGCACAGAACTAGAGGAGTCAAACAGTGGGATTTCAGCCCCTTGAAATCTCAAGCCTACATCCAGGGTAAGGGATAACTGCTAGAATGATCAAGGATCACAGTGTTTTGTTCGTTAGGTGTGTTATTAGGATGCTGTGCATTTGAAGGTGTGCAAGTAGAATATTTGGCTCTCACTTTTCTTTTTTGACAGTAGATTAAGAAAGTGAACATGGGAATGTATTGTTTCGCTGGGCGGCCTAAGCTGAGGGACCTTCAGAGCCTCCAAATTGTCATTTGTTAGTGATGCCTTCGGTATTTGGTTTTCAGCTTTGACTTTCTTCTTTCTACCTCTCCTTTCACCGTCTGTCCTCATTTTCTTCCTCATTTGCTTTTAATTTCTTTGTACAACTTATAGAATTAGCTCTGGGTGCTCATCATACTCCTCTTGGTTTTTTCCCAGCCCCGCAATATCCTCCACCTATGACTTTATTTACATTACTTAATCCTACTTCTGCCTTCTTTTCCATTCTCCGAGGTAGTTTCCAAAAACCATAATATCCTTCAGTGTGTTTATTTAAAAAGTGTTTGAAAAAGGATAACAATACTGTTATTAAAGCAAGCCTACATCTTATAATGAGAGCATTCTTAATACCTGACCTTAGTTATATCTAATAAATGTGCTAAGGTGTGCAATTTGTTATGGGGAGAAGTAAAAGTCTCTGAAACAGAATGAGGGGTTATGATGTCTACACAAAAAAGCCACGAACATTAGAAACATCTGCTAGAAAATAAAATCCTGCTGAAGGGAGGGAAATGAGCTTCAAGGAACTAGCTGTCCTCTCTCTCTCTCTCTTTTTAAAGATTTTATTTATTTATTTGACACAGAGATAGAGCACAAGTAGGCAGAGCAGCAGGCAGAGGGAGAGGGAGAAGAGGACTTCCCGCTGAGTAGGGAACCCAATGCCGGGCTTGATCCCAGGACGCTGGGATCCTGAACTGACCTAAAGGCATCCACTGAGCCACCCAGATGTCCCGACTAGCCATCCTCTCTTTAATCATCAGGCATGCACTCAGCCGTGCTCAGGACAGACCCTTGGTGGAGCTGGCCGAGTTACAGCCAGAAGCATCTTTGCTCAGTAGACAGCCAGCTGAGGACCACCGTGGAAGCAATTAGGATAGACTGAAAACATCTGTGTCTCTGCTTCCTGTGATGAAAGTGGAATATGCACCAGTTGGCACAGCATTAGAACAGATAATAGATTTCTTGAGACAATGACTTTCTAGTCTTTTTTAAGAGACTAAAAAGAACTATTGGAGTTCAATAATTATTTGGGGGAAGACCTATAATGGATTTCCCATTTCCTTTTTTTAAATTAATAAATGCTGCCCTGCATCAAAGTCTCAGTGGCCAGAATTGTGTATGTAGATGAACTAAAGACATCAAAGGCAAATCCAGTTTTTCTCTTTTGTAGTTTATTTTCAATAAAATAAATCTGTAGATCTTAACCCAAGAGATCTGTAGATAGAATTCAGAGGCTCGGTGAACTTAAATGGAAAAAAAAAAATGGTATCTTTATTTTTACTAACCTTCACCTAAAATGTAGCCCCCCCCCCAATTATAAATGTAAGTAACAAACAACAACCTGATCAGCAGCACTTGTGGCTTTGTAACCAGTAGAAATAACATATATTTTAATATCAAATTACAGGAAGTGTAGAGATGTCCAAGTATCCTTTATAGTCATTACTTTGAAATTTTGGTGGTAATTACTATTGGAAATTTCTTTTGTAACAGACTTACAAGATAATTCATATACCATGATCATTCATATCCATCCATTTAAGTATGCAATTCAATGGGTTTGGGTATATTATTAATTTTTTAGACTGTAGTAACATATAGAGCATAAATTTGCTGTTTCAGCCAGTTTTACACATATAATTCAGTGGCACTAATTGCATTCACACGATCATGCAACCATCACCACTGTTTTCAAATTTTTTTATTTACCCCAAACAGAAACTCTCTAACCATTCAACAGTAATTATCCATTCTCCCTTCCCCCCAGCCCCTGGTAACCTCTAATCTACTTTCTGTCACTATAAATTTGTTTCTCTGCATATTTCATATAAGTGGAATCATACAATATTTGTCCTTTTGTGTCTAGCTTATTTCACTGAACATGATGTCTTAAAGGTTCATCCATGTTTCAGTATCAAATGTATCAACTTCCTTCTTATATAAGGCTGAAGAACATTCCATTGTGTCCATATACTATGTTTTGTTTTTCCATTCACCTATTGACAGATCTTTGTTTCCAACTTTTGGCGGTTGTGAATAATACCATAATTAATTCGTTTGGGTCTATACCTAAGAGTAGAATTGATAGGACTTATATGCTAATTCCATGCTTAGTTTTTTTTTAGTAGCCGCCAAATTGTTTTCCATAACAACTTCAAAAAATTTTTTAATTTTCTGATAATTGCATTTAATATAATTGAGTTTTACATAATCCTATGCATTTTCGCATATACATTCAGAAACATTGTTCGAAGAACAGGACCAGAGGCTTCCCCTGATTGCCAAAACACTTCCGTGGCAAACACACAAACAAATGTGAAGAACTCTGCACACTAACTTCCCTTTTGTCTAAGCAAATCAATTTAAATCTGTAATATCCTGGCAAGTGTTTGATGTCTAGAACTAAAATGAACAATGTTATAAAAATAGTGATTTTGCATTATCTTAGAAATTCAGTACAGCAGACCTAGACTAATGACCAAACTTTAAAAATGCTTTCAGAACCAAATTTTCTCAGTTGAGAACATAATAGTCATCTTTACCAACAAACATGTTGAGAAACATAATATGCCCTTCAGTGGGTAAGTATAAACTCAGTCCTTCAACATACAAGAGCATAAGGGCTAGTTGGTTGAATATATTTTGAAAAGCCAGATGGTACGGATGTGTGGGTGACTCACGCTAGCCTCTGTCTTCTGTTCAGGTCATGATCCCAGGGTCCTGGATCAAACCCTAGGTCTTGCTCCTTGCTCAACAGGGAGCCTGCTTCACCCTCTTCCTCTGCTGCTCCCTCTGCTTGTATTCTTTCTCTCTGTCCAATAAATAAATAGAATCTTTAAAAGGAAGGAAGGAAGGAAGGCAGGCAGGCAGGCCAAGCCAAACCAAGCCTGATAGCTCCTGAAATGTAGTTGAGTAATCAATTAGTTATTTTGGAGTTCTGAAAACAGAATAAAAAATATAAATGCTTCAACAATTCACAGCTCTCATGTAGAACTATAGTCAATTTAAAACATCATGAAGTACATTATTTCACAATCATATGCAACCATCATCTCTCTGTATTTTCAAAACTTTCATCACTCCAAACAGAAGCCATGCAACCATTAAAAGTATCTGTCAGCCTGACTGCGTCATTTATGTACAGTTTCACCTAAACTCTGTGTTTCACAGTTAGAAATACATTGTACCCACTTGCTCAATTCAGGTGTTTAGGATTCAGAATATGATTGCCATCAACTATGAAAAATAACGCACAGGAAGAACTTGGACTCCAATTTCAGAAATGGCATAGTACTTTTCTGACTTAAGTATCACTCATTTAATTAACAAATGTTTATGGAGTACCTGCTTTATGCTAGGCTAATGGGATATGACAAGAAAAAAGGCATAGTCCCTCCTGTCAAGGAACTTATAGTTCAATGGGGGATAAGTTTGAAGGCAGGGTAGGGCACCTGGGTGACTCAGTTGGTTAAGTAACTTCCTTTGGCTCAATCCTGGTGTCCCAGGATTGAGTCACAAGTAGGGCTCCCTGCTCAGCAGGGAGTCTGCTTCTACTTCTGCCCCTCCCCTGTCATGCTCTCTTTCTCTCTCTCTCTCTCTCTCAAATGAATAAATAAAATCTTTTTTAAAAGTGGGGGGGGTGTTTACAGGATAAATGCTATATTAAGAGTCAGCTGGGGCACCTGGGTGGCTCAGTTGGTTAAGCATCTGCCTTCAGCTCAGGTTGTGATCCCGGAGTCCTGGAATCAAGCCCCACATGGGGCTCCCTGCTCAGTGGGGAGTTTGCTTCTCCCTCTCCCTCTTCCCTGCCTCCTGCTCTCTCTTTCTCAAATAAATAAATAAAATCTTCGTGGGGGATAAAAAAGAGCTTAGATTGTTATGAGAGCAAATGTGCAAGGCATCTTATCCAGGACTCAACTGAGGCTTCCCAAGAAAGTGATAATCTAAGCTGAGACTTGAATGAGTGAGATTTAGCCAGGTGAAGGGAAAAGAAAAAGAAGAGGCATAATGGAAAGAAAGAGCAGAGGTAATGTGGGGACTGCTGTGAGCTCACTCTGACCACAAAGACCAAAGAGCAGGGCCTGTGGCAGGAGCTGACACAGTGAGCAGCCTCCAGACCAAGAAGGATGTTCTAAATTTGTCAACAGACTTTATCCTGAAGGTGATGAAGAAACAGTAAAAGTTCAGACAGAGTGGTGACACGATCCCCAGGTGTTCTGTGCACATAACTTTGCATTACGGAGAACAGACCACAGGTAGAAACAATAACAGAAAGGGTGAGATTGAAGGAAAATAAGTGAGAAATAATGTTGGTATAACCTTAAGTGGTGGCAACAAGTGTGGAGAGAGGTGGATAGATTTTTTTTAATTTGTAGGAACTAGAATGGACAGTTCTTGAATTTGAGGGAGTAGAGAGAGGAGACCAAGCATGATGCCTGGTGTTTTCTTTCTAACTATTATTATTCTCCCTAATATGCCGTGTTCTCTCTGAAGTTTTAAATGCATGTGGGCAGCCATTGGCCAGTGACAGGTGGTCCGTCTCCCACTGGAACAACCAAAGAGACAGAAAAACGTAACCGGATCTGAGAACACAAGCCTAACAGATACTGCCTTCTGTGCAAACTAGCCTGAGACCTGAAGAGGCAATGGTAACTGAGAGTCATGCTAAGACCGATAGTTTTTATCAAATCTCTCGAATGGTCAAGAGAGTAATCAAAAAGGGGGACTATTTACATAAATTTCTAGGCCCGAGATGGAGCTGCTTCTGCCCACGGTGCCACATGTGGGAACTGAAACTTAGATAACTTTCATGTCCCTGCAAATGCCCAGCTTGACAGGAAATGGAGTGCACCGGGGTCATCCAGTCTCCAAATGCCAAGCCAGCTCTGGGCCTTCTTGCCCCAAACAAGGTTGACTACTTGGTCCCAGTCAATCAGATATTCTCTATTTATCCCTTTCTTGGTCTTTATTATTGAAAAGTTTTATTTTTTTAAAGATTTCATTTATTTTAAGAGAGAGAGCACAAGTGAGGGGGGAAGGGCAGAGGGAGAAGGAGAAGCCGGTCCCCCACTGAGCAGGGAGCCTGATGTGGGGCTCAACCCCAGGACCCTGGGATCATGACCTGAGTCGAAGGCAGATGCTTAACCAGCTGAGCCACCCAGGTGCTCCATTCCGTGGTCTTTATCCTATAAAATCTTTTTGCTGGGCCACCTGGGTGGTTCAGTTGCTTAAGCATCCAACTCTCGATTTTGGCTCAGGTCATGATGTCAGAGGTAGTGAGATTGAGCCCCAGGTCGGGCTCCGGAATCAGAGTGGAGTCTTCTAGAATTCCCTCTCTCCCTTTCCCTCTGCCCCTCCCCTTGCTAGCTAAATATATAAAGAAATAAATAAACAAACAAACAAGTAAAATCTTCTAAAACAACAGAAAACTCTTGCCCTCCACCCCATTTTACAGTTCCCCTAAAGGAGACTGTTCACTTCATGAAGTGTTCGATAAAATTTGTTTGTATCACCTAAAACAAAGTGATGCCCAGATTGCTAACACGAGAACCTGAGTGACCTGGAGGCAAGGAATAATGAGTTCTGCTTGGAAAATGTTGTGTGTCAAGTTCTCATTCCAGAGCCAGTACTAACCAGCCCTCTGGCCTTGGGCAAATCTTATCAGCTTTTTGAACCTCTCTCCAAAATGGAGACACTGATTTCTGTCTGGTTCACGGGATATGATGAGACTCTAAAAAATTGTGTTTGTGAAAGCGCTTTATAAACTATACAACTGAAAAGTACTGGGACTGTGATCAGTGCTTCCGGACCTGGTTATAACCTTATTCAGTGTCATTGTTGCTATCATGAATTACCATTTGGAGCTAGGCTTAGCAGGAGAGTACAAGCCTGGGAATCAGGAGACCTGCCTGCCTACTAGCTCCCCGATGGAAGAGGGCTGGTACTCTCCTGAAAAATGAAGACGTTGAATTGTTCATCTCCGAGGGCCCTTCTAGCCCTAAAATTATGAGAATGCTTGGGGCACCTGGGTGGCTAGTTGTTAAGTGTCTGCCTTCCGCTCAGGTCATGATCCCAGGGTCCTGGAGTCGAGTCCCGCATCAGACTCCCGGCTCAGTGGGGGGCCCGCTTCTCCCTCTGCCTGCTGCTCCCCCTGCTCAAGCTCACACTCTCTCTCTGACAAATAAATGAAATCTCTTAAAAAATTAAAATAATGCTGTTAACTGCTTTAATGAAATCTGTTGGATAACCAGCATGATCTTAGTAGGTCTAAGGGGGATTATTCTTACGGGAAGCAGTTTAAGAATTTTCAGTCATGTTAACCTACTTTATGGAGGAAAGAAGGCTTAGGCTTTCTGAGAACTATTATTATACAAACAAGTACATATGTGATTAATATGTTACTTGATAAATGTGAATGTGTTTGCAGAAACAGTATAATTGAATATGACTAAGGGAATATAAAATGTGGTTCATTGGGTGCAATAAACAGTAAAGGTATGAAATAATTCTAGCATCTCCTGTTGGATTTCATTTTGTGGATTGAATACATAAAGCCTGGTTTTCCCTTGTGCCTTTAATTGCAAACAGCAAGAAATCTGTAAAGCACTAAACAATTCCCTGCTAAGTTGTTTTACATTCTGTGTTGTTGAATATAATCAGTCCCTCCTGGGGCTTCCTCTGCCCCTCAGTTTTTGTTTTGTTTTTTAAAAAATCTATTTATTTACATGAAATATAAGTACATAAAATTACATGAAATGTAAATACAATATTTTAATACATTTATTGAGACATAATTCGTATATTATACAATTCACCCATTTAAAGTATACAATTCCGGGGTTTTAATACATTCCCAGGATATACAATCATCACCACAATCTCGTTTTCTAACATTTTCATTGCCCCAGGAAAAAACCCATACTTACTAGCAGTCACTCTCATTTTCCCCAGCCTGCTTCCCCACTCCAGGCCTTGCCAACACTAACCTACTTTCTGTCTCTATAGATTTGCCTATGGTGGATTTTTCAGATAAATAGAATCACGGAATGTGTGGTCTTTGTCAGGTTTCTCTCACTTAGCATAATGTTTTCAAAGTTCATCCACATTGTAGCATATGTCAGTACATCAGTCCTTTTCTGGATGAGTAATATTCTGTTACATGGATATATCGCTTTTTATGTATCCAGTCATCAGCTGATGGACATCTGGCCTGTTTCCACTTTTTGGATATTATGAATAATGTTAGGAGCAGCCATGAGCAAGTGGTTGTGTGAACGTGTGTTTTCATTTCTCTCAGATATATACCTAGGAGTGGAGGCTTTCGCCTGACTTTTAAGAACACAGGGCAAGGGGAGGTGGGCCCGGGTGACTCAGCTGAGCCACTAACTCTTGATTTCAGGTCATGATCTCAGCGTCATGGATTTGAGCCCTAAATGAGGCTCTGTGCTCAGAGGGGAGTCTATTGGAGATTCTCTGCCTCTCCCTCTGTCCTTCTCCCTATTCTCACACACACATGCTCTCTCTCTTTCTCAAAATAAATAAATCTTAAAAAAAAATCAAGGTTTAACATGTGCTGTCCTTTGATGCCTTGAGGAACACTTTCTTCAGTTGAAAGACTAACAATGAACTCCAACTAATAGGAAATCAGTTGAATTTCTTTTGAAAACACATGTTAGGCATTTTAAAAAAAAGATTTATGTATTTATTTGAGAGCTGAGGGGAGGGGCAAAGGGAGAGAGAATCCTCAAGCAGACTCCCCATTGAGCCTGGAGCCTGACGCAGGGCACAATCCCGGGACCCTAAGATCATAACCAGAGCCGAAATCAAGAGTTGGCAGCTTCACCCAGGCGCTCCAGGGCCAAGCATTTTTCAAGTGTACACGAATCAGTTGTTTTCAAGTTTGTTCTTTTTTTTTTTTTTTAAAGATTTTATTTATTTATTTGACACACAGAGAGAGATCATAAGTAGGCAGAGAGGCAGGCAGAGAGAGAGAAAGAGAGAGAGGAGGAAGCAGGCTCCCTGCAGAGCAGAGAGCCCGGACGTGGGGCTCAATCCCAGGACTCTGGGATCATGACCTGAGCCGAAGGCAGAGGCTTTAACCCACTGAGCCACCCAGGCGCCCCTCAAGTTTGTTCTTATAAGAGGGTCAGAAATCTGAGCGCAGTGCAGGAGCGAGGCTCAGGAACCTAAGATTGTAGTCTGCTTTCTTTAGAGACTTCGTGACTTCAACAATGCTTATTGCAAGTAATACCGTCATTAATACAGGGTGTGTGTCCATGAGCTAGGGGGCACATGAGAAGACTCAGTAAATTTGGCACAGATCTCCTAAGCAGGGTTTTACTTTCAATTAACATAAGTTTTTCTGTTATGAAGCAGAATACAAAAATCGCAGGGAAGTTTTAAGGTATCTCCAAGACTTCATAGCTCATGGCCTCATAGCTATGCCCCCGGTCCCTGTTTCTCACCCCTCTTCAGGACAAGTTCACTGTGATATGTCCTTAGGGTTATTTTGGTGTGAGGTTTGAGACGCACTGATGGAATTAATTTTTTTCCATATGGGTGTGATATGACTTCAAAATAATTTAAGTGGTATTTCCTGAATGAAATCCCATAGAACTGGTTGTTAAAAGATGTTGTTGTGTTAAAAAGAAAGAAAAAAATCCTGTGTTCAAATAAGCTTGAGAAATAACGGGTTCAACAATGTATAGTTTCTTTCATTTAAAACTTCTCAGATGCCAGAGAGTTCTATCTCTTGCTCCAAATGGAAGATCCAGAACTACCGGCTACCACCTCCGGCCTCAGGCCTGCAGAGCATTTCAAAACAGTTAAACCTTTGCCTTTTAGTTCAAGGTTAAGTTAACCAAAACAATTAATTAGAAACTCTCCCCAAATGTTAATTTTAGAGTCCTGAGGAGATATTCATGAAAGAGTCCTCCCTAGATGTAAAACACTCTAATTTTATGAACCACTGAAGACAGTTTTATCCGCCTGCAATGTTTCTCCTCTCTCGTGTGTTCATGTGTGACAGTGTTGGGATTGGTGATGCCATTTCCTTAACTGTTTCACCTGGGCTGTTTTCTGATCAAATGGCTGCATGCTGGCAGACACATTTCTATGATTAATTAAGCATGAAAGAGTGATTTTTTTTTCTACACAATTTCACCTTTCAAGTTTTAAATTGATTTTCCCTTGCAACTCCAATTTTTCTCTCCTGTGGACTCATTTGTTAGGAAAGAGAGCCCTACCCCAGAACCTGCTAGTGCATGGTATAACAGGGCTATTTGGAAGGGGTCTCTGACAGTCAGGGCTCTACAGAGTCTTCAGGGGCTAGCTACAGCCTGTACCCCCAGGACTCAGTTCCCCTGGTGTAGAAAAGGAGGGAACAGCCCCACTAGGGCTGTTCCTCCCTGCAAGCTCCGACATATCTCTTTAACTCTGACCTGTTTCATTACAAGGGCCAGCATACCCCGCACTGTTCACTGCCAAGGAGTACGGTATCAGAAAGAACACCAGTTTGGAAATACTGCTTGAAGTGTGGTTGTCTGGCAAGTTTAGGAAAGTTGAGTCTTCCCTCCCTTTGGCGGGAGTGTCAGATGCCCCAGAGACCAGGGCCACTCCAGCTGAGTGGACGGCATTGTTTTACTCACGGTTGTTCAGGAAGAACATGGTTAAAAATCATATGGCAGAACATGTAAGCCATGTTTAGCTGAGAGTGAGCACAGCTAGAAGACCGGAAAGAACCAGATCCACTCTAATTTACCTCTTCCTTTTATTCTTACCAGCAATCATTTTATTACTTTTTTCATTTCACTCCGAGTTCATGAATGTTCATTTTTTTTAAAGATTTTATTTACTTATTTGACAGACAGAGATCACAAGTAGGCAGAGAGGCAGGCAGAGAGAGAGGAGGAAGCAGGCTGAGCAGAGAACTGAGCAGAGAGCCCGATGCAGGGCTCCATCCCAGGACCCTGGGATCATGACCCAAGTCAAAGGCAGAGGCTTTAACCCACTGAACCACCCAGGCGCCCCTCATAAATGTTAATTTGTATACAAAAGATTCTTCAGTCTGTTGTTCTGAAGTCTGAATTTGAATCAGTGTCTGTCTTGCTAGCACACACTTGAGAGATTCTCCGCAGGACTTGAAAAGCAAGGAGCCGCACCACAAACTACCTGTTGAAAGCCCCACATGGAAAGAAACTTCAGGAGGCCTGGAGAGGCTGAAGACAGCATCCAACCAATAGCCAGTGAGAGGCTGGGGCTCTCGGTCACGCAACAGGAAAATGAATTTCGTCAATAATCTGAATGAGCTTGTGTTCTGAACAAAAGTATCACAACAGCCATGTTTGGTTTTGAAAAGGAAAGAACACTTTATTATTATTATAGAAACCTAGTAGAAACAGAGAGGAAAGGAATCAACACACAGAAGAAGGCAATGGCAGGCAAGCAATGAGAATAAGGCAAATTTACATCAAGTTACAATCTCCAACTGTTGGGTCCCCCAATAATGGGTCCATGGTCAAAGGAGCGAGACTGACACAAAGCGAAGGTCAAGCAAAAGCTTTATTTCACCCCAAGCATCAAGAATCAAACCGCCGGGTCAGGGCCGTGCCTCCTACAGAAAGGGTGACCCCTCCCTGCCTCACAGACTAACTTATATAGAGCAAAGGCCATGTGGTTGGGCCTGGCCACACACAGGTGGCCAATGAGATTGTAACACACAGAGAAAGCTGCACAGTCATGCTAGGTCCCGCACGGGTGGCCAACTGAATTACAATTCACCCCATAGTAGCTATTTGAACTAGCCTGTCACCTTAGTCAGAATCGGAGCCCAAAAGGCGGGACCTACACTCCTTGGTAGCTAGGGAGACAGTATGCGCGCTTTACTGATTGGCTGTCTCCACCTGACCTGACCCACCCTTGTATTTGGGCTTTGTTACCTGGGACTGGTTTCCGGGACTCATTTTTAAGTAAGTTCCCTGAAGGGGGCGGGACGCCAGGGACAGGATGGAGCTGCTCTGGCTAAACAGGCCCTTACACAACCTCATTAGCTGGGGAAGCCCCCGTGGAGACAGCCTGGCTGGAGTCCCGACTGAGAGGTCTGGCAGAGAGTCCCCCTCTCAGGCGAGACTTCCCACTGACCGTCTCCATAAGGGCCGTATGTATAGGGCAAATAACAGGGTTTGAAATTAAGCATTTGTTCACCTACGTGCAGTTAGGAGCGAGCTCCATTTCCATGTTATCATGTTTCTAGATTTTCAAGGAGTCTGGGCTACGTGTGCCCACCTCACCTCCTGATTCCATTCTGGGGGGCAGATAATATGTTTTAAATAGCCAGGCTCCCAAGATTATTCACACAGCACGAGTCCAAGAAACAACTTTCCTTACCCTGCCTGTGTGCATGCAGGCCCCTGTGGTCGGTTATACGGGACAAATCCCAGAAGCATCTATCCCTAAGGAATGGCTTGGAAGCAGATTCTTCCTAGTCAGGATTTTGGATAAGGCTGCAGTCCAGCTAACACTGTGATTGCTGTTGGTGAGACCCTGAGCCAGGGACTCAGCTAAGCCATGTCAGTCTTCCTGATCCGCCGAAACTATAAAATAACATATGTGTGTTTTATTCAGCTTCTAAGTTTGTGGCAATTTGTACATGACAGTAACAAATGAACACAGGAACCACTCTAATAATTACATCAGAGCATCTGGGTTTCAGTTTTACCACCAATGCCTGGTAAAAGGGACCATACAATTTGCTGGATGCTAAGATCAACTATGCAGCCTTTTTTTTTTCTCCAAGCTCTTCATGTCCTTAACAAGCAGACAAGTGTTATATTGTGATGTATAATAGGAATGTGTATATTTGGTCTTCTCCCCATTTCTAGAACAGAGCTTCTAAAACCCTTTGCATTTCCTGTGATGAGAACAATAATGGCATCTTTTGTTATGTTAATGAGGCAACTCTAGAAAGTTTAAGGACAGGAGCTGAATGCCAGGGGAGCCAACCAGGTGTTTAGAACTTTCAGTTCCACCTCTCTATCCCCCAAAACCTCCAGGAAGGGAAGAGGGGCCCGAATCAATCATCAATGACCAGCGATTGAATGACCAATCATTTCTCTGTAATGAAACCTCCATAGAAACCTAAATGGTCCATTAGGAGAGTTTCAGGTTGGTAACAAGTAGAGGTAGTAGGAGAGGGCATGGAAACTCTGCACCCCTTCCCACCTATCCTTCCCTACACATCTCTTCCATCTGGCTGTTTCTGAGTCGTACCCTTTTCTAATAAGCCAGTAATCTAAGAAGTAAAATGTTTCTCTGAGCTCTGTGAGTCACTCTAGCAAATTAATCAAACCCAAGGATGGAGTCATTGGAACTTCTGTCTATAGCCAGCTGGTCAGAAACACAGGGGACAGCCTGGACTTGTGACTGGCATCTAAACTGAAGCCAGTCTTGTGGCACCGGGGTGGCTCAGTCAATTAAGCATCCAACTCTAGATTTTGGCTCAGGTCATGACCTCAGGGTGATGAGATTGAGCCCTGCATACGGCTCTGCTTTTAGCACGGAGTCTGCTTCTCCCCTTCCCTCCACTCCTCCCCCACTCCTCTCTCTCTCTCTCTCTCAAAATAAATAAAATATTTTTTAAAAAATAGTGAGGGCAGTCTGATGGGACAGAGCCCTTACGTGTCGGGGTAGAGAATGTCAGAAGTAAGTTGAATTGTAGAACACCCAGGTGGTGTCAGAGAATTGCTTGGTAGTCCTGGCAAAATTGCACGTTAGAATCGGTGTCAGATTTATAGCAAGCATGCATGGTCTTCACCTCAGTCTGTTCAACTCACACTACCCAAATGGACTGAGTGAAATTTCTTTCTTTTTTCTTTCCTTTCCTTTTCTCTCTTTTCTTCCTTCCTTCCTTCCCTTACTTTTTTCTTTTCCTTGTTGCTACATAAACTAACTCATTTATGACAGAATAGCAGTGTTCAGACCATCGAGCGTCCACTGGTGTTTCAACTCCTTCAGTCCTCTGATGGCGGACATTACTGTGAGAGCAGAAAAGGTTGTTGTGGGTCTGGGTACCGCCAGCTACCATTCTCATGCAGGAAACACAGAGCCAGATCCCCACAACTTGTCTCTTCATCTTGGTTTAGTCACAGAAGGAGCAAGTGTACTTGGCATGCTGATTCAATTTTCTTCACCATTTTCCTGAGGGAGGAACCATAATGGGTTCCATATTTACTGATGATTCTGACCTTCTTGGTGCGTTTAGTCATGTCATCACAAACTAGGTCTGAGTCCAGAGAGCTGAATGGGATTTATTTCTATATCCCATTAAATTTCCCAGCTTTATTTTCTATTGTTCTTTATGGCCTTTAAAACTCTTATGTATTCATTCTTTTCTTCTAAAGGAAAGGAAAAATCCATTTGAAGGAACAGCTTAATTATTTTTAAAATTATGTCTTTAGGGGCTCCTGGGTGGCTCAGTGGTTTAAGCCTCTGCCTTCAGCTCAGGTCATGATGTCGGAGTCCTGGGATCAAGCCCCGCCTCGGGTTCTCTGCTCAGCAGGGAGCCTGCTTACCCCCCTCTCTCTGCCTGTCTCTCTGCCTACTTATGGTATCTCTCTTTCTCTGTGTCAAATAAATAAATAAATAAAATCTCAAAAAAAAAATTATGTCTTTAGAGCACACCAGGAAAACCAGATAAAGGGAGGAAACTGGCAACATTTTTTAAACTTTATTTTATTTTTCCAGTGTTCTAAGATTCATTGTCAACATTTAATATTAAATAAAAGATGGTGAGATGTTATATGCAACTGGGGACTTATGAAAAACACAAAAGATAGAAAAATTAAATTCAAACCATTAGTTCTTCAGAGACTAAAATAAATGTAGCACTAAGAACTGGTCCATTGAAATGAAATTATAATAATATTAAATTAAAGTACAAGATTCCATTCAGTGCTTAATGGATCACTTAGCCCTGTATCATCTGTACCATCCTTTCCTCCTTTATCCTCTAAGAAGTATGGAGAGAAAGAGACTTGATTTTAAGATGGCTTTTATTTCTCTCTCACAGGCCAAAGGACTTCCTAATGTCCTTATTGGGTGCTCACAATTCTAATTAATATGGAAACCAGTTCTTTTGAGGGTCAAAAGAACTCGTGAACAAAAGAAACAGATGCATGGTATTTTAGTTGACCACTTTACTAATCAGTACCCACTGAAGTGAGAGCAAAGTCACCCTCTGTTAGGAAATGAAATCTAAGGTGCCCCAGGTGCCAGCATCCTGTGCTGTGCCTCTGAATATACACATCTCTGTCCTGGGCGTCGGGTACTTTCCAGTGAAACCCTGAGTCATCTTATCTGAAGTATTTGGTATTTGAGAACTGGGATGCTGATTTTTTTGTAAGGCATGTTTCACCCATCCTCTGAACTCCTATTGAATTCAGAGGAAATCAAAAGTTTCTGTTTTGCTCAATTCGTGTACAGCAAGCCAAATTTAGCAAATGATAGAGAAATTGTCTAATGATGAACATTAACTCTTTGCTTCTAGAGTCTATGACAATTAGAGGAAAACTAGCAATGTGTTAAAGGGGGGTGAGAATGGGATCTGTTTTAAAAGCCATTCAGGAATCTTTTTTTTTTTTTTTTAAGTCCCAGTTTAATACTGTAGAGTTATATTACTTACCTGGCCAAAAAAAAAAAAAAAAAAAAAAGAGAGAGAGAGAGAGAGAGAGAGGATTATCTCCTATTTAAATAATGAATAATATAGAGACATATAAAGATTATTAAAAGAAATACTGAGACCACTGCATTGGTCAAATAAGTGAATGCTGGGTTTACTGACTTGTTAGGCAAGGAAATACACATCAGTGAGGAAATTCAGAGTGATTCACTGAAGAGGAAGAGTCAGGGACCCATACATCCCAGGAAGGGGAAGTTCACTCTGTGCTAATTAAGGACAAAAACCTACATACAGGAGAAGGTGAAATGATTCTGTAGCACTGATACAACTGATTATAGTAAGCCCCATTGTTCATTGACGGTGGAAGACTAGCCTACCAGTCCCTGATCATCTTTAGATAGTGGGTGCTTTCCATTCATAGCAGTTGACCAGCTGTGGCTGGTTAGAACCAATGGTGGGAGGTACAGCATCCACTTTCAGTATCCCCTGGGCAAGAGCTGCTGTGAATACAAAGTTCATTTACAGTCCCTCCTATGAATTTTCATTGATCCAGACAAAATACAGTGACTCCAGAAGACTAGGCAAATTGTCAGATTTTTAGGTCTACACCACTGTTTTGGTGAGGGGGACTAATTTTATCCAATATCACTATCTTTAACAGGGTCCCTCCAGACTCCTTCTGTTCTATAACCGTCAGATGTATGACCCCTGGAATAGTAACTGTACAATATGTATGATTTTGTTAGCAATCAACATGACAACAGCAATAATTAGGAACAAGGATAGAAAGATCATAACTACGTATAGAATACCCCCAGCTAGAATCCTATTTTGCCAAGCCCAGCCATGAAAGTAGATGCCATAGATTGGTTTGTTCAGTTTTAACAACCAGTTGTTTTGTTCTGAATTTTATGCAAGTCCCATGAACTGGTCCTAAAACTTTCCCCCAGAAGCAACAAAAGATGCTAACCAGTGTGAACACAGAACCTTGATTTGCCAGTAAATAAACTGGAGAAATTCTGCTATCTAGTACCATCATAGCAGGTACGTGGAGGCTCATGTATGAATTGTTTACTGCATGTATAGTTTCCTATGCAATGCCAGACAAGGAGAGAGGAAGACTTGTATACAGCTTTCTAATGTAGGTACTCTGAGCCATGTTAAAAAGCCTCATAAAAAATAAAAAGTGAAGCGTGTCTTCAATCTTCTAAGAAGGCCTACCTCTTCTCAAAAGTGTGTCAGAGAAATGGACCCCTAGAAAACAAAACCATGGGCCAGTCTCCACATATAGATGCAATAAAATACTAGCAACCCAAATTCAGCAGCACATTAAAAAGATTACACACCATGATCTAGGAGGCTTTATCCTGAGGATGCAAGGATAGTTCAACATACATGAATCAATCAATGTGATATGTCACAATAATAGGATAGAAGAAAAGAATCATATGATCAACTCAAAAGATGCAGAAAAAACATTTGACAAAATCCAGCATCCATTTGTGATAAAGAGTCATAACAAATTAGGCATAGCAGGAACACATCTCAACATAATAAAGGCATATATGACAAGCCACAGATAACATCCTGCTCCATGGTGAAAAGTTGAAAGCTTTTCTTCTAAAATCAGGAACAAGACAAGGATGTCCACTCTCACCATTCCTATTCAACAAAGTAATGGAAATCCTAGCCAGAGCAATCAGGCAAAGAAAGAAAGAGAGAGGGAAAGAGAGAAAGAGCGAAAGAAAGAAAGATCAGAATTGGAAAGGAAGAAGTAAAATTGTCTTGATTTTCAGATGATATGATTTTAAAATATAGAATATCCTAAAGATTCAACCAAAAATCCATTAGAGCTAATCAATAAATTCAGTAAAGTAGCAGAATACAAAATTAACATACAAAAATCAGCAGTGTTTCTATATAAAAGCTATCTATAGATTCAATGCAATTCCCATCAAAATTCTAATGGCATATTTTACTGAAGAGGAAAAGACACTCTTAAAGTTTATATGGAACCACACAAAGACCTCAAAGAGCCAAAGATATCCTGAGAGAACAAAGAGGAGGCATCACACTTCCTGATTTCAAGCTATCCTATAAAGCTATAGTCATTAAAACAGCTACAGTACTGGCATAAAAACAAACAAATGGACCAATGAAACAAAATCAAGAGCCCGAAAATAAAACCAAGTATATACTATGGTCAATTAATATTTGACACGGAAGCCAAGAATATTCAATAGAAAAAAGATAGTCTCTTCAATAAATCATGCTAAGACAATTGGATATTCACATGTAAAAGGATAAAACTGGACCCATATCTTAAACCACTCACAAAAATTAACTCAAAATGGATTACAGATTTAAATGTAACACCTAAAACCATGAAACTCCTAGAGGAAAACAGGGACAAAGTTCTTAACAAGAGTACGGGTAATGATTCTTCAGAAATGACATCTAAGTTACAAGCAACAAAATAAAAAATCGACACGAAACTACATCAAACTAAAATGCTTCTGCATAGCAAAAGAAACCATTAACAAAGTGAAGAGATAACCTGTGAAATGGAGAAAAAAAGTGCAAACCATGGATTTGATAAGGAGTTACATAACTCATACAACTAGAAAGAAAGAAAGAAAAGAATGGAAGGAAGGAAGGAAGGGAAGAAAGAAAGAAAGAAAGAGAGGGAAAGAAAGAAAGAAAAGGGAGGAAGAAGGACTGTTGGAAGGGGGAGGAAGGAAGGAAGGAAGGGGGGAGGAAGGGAGGAAAGAATAAGGGGGAGAGAGGGAGGAAGGGAGGAAGGAAGGAGAAAGAGGTGGGGAGAGGGAGGGGAGAGGGAAAAAGAGGGGAGAGGAGAAGAGAAACCCAATTTAAAAATGGGCAAAGGACCTGAACTGACATTTCTCCAAAGAAGATATATGAAAGGCCAACAAGCACATGAAAAGATGCCCAACATCACTAGTCTTTAGGGAAATACAAATTAAAACCACAATGATAGGGGTGCCTGGGTGGCTCAGTGGGTTAAAGCCTCTGCCTTCGGCTCAGGTCATGATCCCAGGGTCCTGGGGTCGAGCCCCGCATCGGGTTCTCTGCTCGGCAGGGAGCCTGCTTCCTCCTCTCTCTCTGCCTGCCTCTCTGCCTGCTTGTGATTTCTCTCTGTCAAATAAATAAATTAAAAAAAAAAAACCACAATGATATCACCTCATGCCTGTTAGAATGGCCATCATCAAAACACAAGAGATAACAGATGCTGGCATAGATGAGGCAGAGGGGAACCCTGGGTCCTACTGGTGGGATTGTGAACTGGAACAGTCACTAAGGAAAACAGTATCGAAGATTCTCAAAAAAAATTAAAAATACCATATGCTCCACCAGTTCCACTTCTGAAGGAAACAAAAACACTACCAAAAAGATCTCTTCATCCCCACATTCACAGCACCGTTATTTACAATAGCCAAGACATGGAAGCAACTGAAGTGTCCATCAATGGATAAATGAATAAAGAAGTTGTGGTATATGTACACAATGGAATATCATTTAGCCATGAAACAAGGAATTCCTACCATTTTTAAGAACATGGATGGACCTTGACAGCATTATGCTAAGTGAAATAAGCCAGACAAAGACAAATACTGTATCATCTCATTTAAATGTGAAATCGAAAAAAGAAAAAAGGGGGGGAAAAAAAACCTCATAGGAAAAGGAATCAGACTTGTGGTTACCAGAGGAGGGTTGCTGGGGAAGGGGGAATTGGAGAAAGCTGGTCAAAAAGTACTAGCTTCAAGTTACAAGATAAATAAGTACTAGGATGTCATGTACATGATGACCACAGTTAACACTGCAGACAGTACACAGGAAATTGTCATGAGAATAGATCCTAAGGGTTCTCATCACAAGGAGAATTTTTTTCCTTTTTTCTTTCTTTTCTTTTTATTGTACCTGTATGAGAAAATAGATGCTAGCTGAACCTATTGTGGAAATCATTTCACAATACATGTAAATCAGATTGTCATGCTGTATACCTTAAACTTTTCTCAATTAAACTGGGCAGGAAGGGGGAGCTGGGAAAGTATGGGCAAAGAATTAAAGAAAAGTATGGTCGGTGGGTATCTATTGATGCCTCAAGATAATGAGAAATTTAAATCTTAGGAAGGCTCTTATTAACACTCCCAGATTGACATTTCTCTTCCCCTGGGCTGGCATTAATAAATTGAACTTTCACAAAGGAAAAAAATAAACAAAAGTCTGTATACACCCATGTATGCTATCAGGAGGAATGCAGAGGTTTTCTGAAAGCCTCAGTGCTGATCAGAGTTTGCCTGATGAACACAGTGAGCAGAGGAAGAATCTGGGATCTGGGACATGAGTATAACTAAAGAAAACTTAGTTACAATGTTTCTCACCAGGGAGGCAGAATCTGTAACTGCAATCAAATGCAGGAAACTTTCACAAGGAAATTTATCAGTCACAGAATCTTGCTCTGATTTTTTTTTCTGTAAATGACACCCTCATTTTGCTATCCTTATTAAAATGTGAAACTGACTATTTCGTAAAACTAAGATTTGCAAGCCACAGAATTTAAGTTAAAAAAAAAAAAATCTAATCCTTAGCTCCAGAAAATACAACAGGATATATCCTAACACTTTAAGTAATCCTTGCTAACACATCTCTTCATCTCAAGTTTTGCTCTGGACAGTTTTGAATGTATATTTGGTCTATTTTATATAAAAACACTCTAAAGCCTTCATGTTGTATCACTAAACTTTCCTAGCATTTTCAAGCAGTGGTAAAGGTTCAGTCAGTTTTAGAAACATAGATTTTTCTTTTCCATCTATTAATATTGTCTTTTTTGAAGGATCTGAGTTTAAAGCTTCATAAAAGCTCTTTGGGCAAATTAGGTGGATTAAAATGATTTATCTCTGTCACTGGGGAAAGGGATAAATTCTTCCCGGAGAATTCACATTGCAGTAGCTGTGTGCTAAATACATCTGAGTGGATTACAACAAATGAAAACAGGGTCCAAACATCTAAATATGATTAAAAGGACATGTTGGGAGATGCTTGCATCTAGAACAGTTTCAGAAAAGCTTGATGTATTGAAGGAAAACAAGAGGGGAGGGGGCAGGGATTATGGTGACTATATTAGTCATGGCACAGAAGCACAGAAGATAGGAGGGGTGTGTGTGTGAGTGAGAGAGACAGAGACAGAGACAGAGACAGAGAGTGAGGTATTGGTTCATACAGTTGCGGAGCTAACGAATCTGTAGTTCAGGTAAAAGTTGCAGATTTATGTCTGAAATCTTTGGGGCAGGCCAGGAGGTGGGAAACTGAGGCAGGTTTCCATGTTGTAGTCTTGAGGTAGAATCACTTTGGGGAAGCCTGTCATGGCTCTTAAGCCTTCAGCTGAGCAGATGAGGGCCATGCAGGTCATGCTTTGCTTAAATTCAACTGACTGCAAATGATCTCAGCTAAAAATACCTTCACAGCGTCTAGACTAGCGTTCAACAAAAACGCTGGGCTCTGTCAACCAGTCAAGGTGACACAGAAAAGTAACCATCACAGCAGCAGTTCTGCTAAAAGGTTTTAACCATCCTGAAGCAAATACAAGTCCCCCCACTTGATGAAGAGCCAGTCAGGGCATTATGGTGTCTCTTTGTCCCAGGCTGGACTACTACTACTTGGGGAGCACAGAAGAACTCATAAGCATTCACTGTCTTGGCTTGTCCTGGCAAAACTCCTTTCCCGGATTTTCCCACTGTGCTGCCCAGGGTGCTGGGGGACTCTCGTTTGGAGGCTGACTGCAAATCCCCTCATGTGGCTTAAGATGTGTTTCTCCTCTTTTCCCTAGTGATACTTATTCCCACTGTGTTGTGTCACCTGTATTAATAAATACACAGAAAGAAAACTAGAATCTGGAAAATTATGGAAATAATCATTTTGGAAACGGTAGTCTTGATAGAAACAGCACATTTTAGTCCTTGATTCATGACTTCTGCCTGGGCTTGCCTAGGGAAACCAAAAGGCCATTTACTCGAATATAACTGTGGAAATTCCATGCTGTGTAAAGGACCTGGTGTAAGGGGCAATCGTATTTTTGTTCTATTGCTGGCACCATAAAATTCATATGCTCTTAGGAGGAAAATGTTCTCTTTCCTTACAAACTCCAAGGAACACTTTTTGAAAGAATTAATATGCCTTATAGGTTGAGCTTTCATTTTATTATTTAAAAAAAACAAAATTATAGAAACTATTACAGTATTATTATACCCACTTTGAATCACAGACCCAAAGACCGGAAATGACCTCAGAGATTGTACCTATCTACCTACCTACCTACCTATTTATTTATTTATATTAGTTTTATACCCAGTTTCTATTTCAGCATGTTCATTGAAAGATATGGGAGTGAAGCATTACCTTGAGATTTTATCATAAACCTCAAGGAAGCTACCAGATTGGATTCCATTTGGTATGGTACAGGCAAAGAATAAATTGAGAAATCTGTTTGTAATGCTGCTTATGGAATCACCATTCCTTATGTTCCAATTCTTTTAAATACAATGTATACAAATACTAACTAGTCTTCTAGAAGCTGGAAAGATCTCATGCGAACACAAAGATGAAGTAGAGATACAGGAGAGTCAGATGCGTGGGAAGGATAAGATAAAAGAAGCAGAGAGGGGCTTTAACAAAGCAAGCACACACACACACACATAGCAGGAAGGAATAAGTGTGAAGGGAAGACACAGAGAAACAGAAAGCCTATAGTTTAGACCACAGTCAGATTTCTTTCCACATTTGAATGTCTCCTGATCATTATACATAATGGTATATCCGATGTCAAATTCCACAGCAGCATAAATCAAAAAATATATAACCCAAAGCTTTCAAAACAAATATTGTCTTCATAAAATATATCTTCAGCTTGAATTGTTATGCTGAATTTCCCTTGCCATTACCACAGCAATGGGTTCAGTCTGTCACAGAGCTATTAGCTTGTCCTATTCTACCATTTTTTATTCTGTGGATCTATAGCATCATTCAATGTGATGCCTAACAGAGCCACGTCCATCTTCCATAAGGTTCTATAAGATTTATGGATCTGGCATTTGATTGCTTTAGTGGAACCCACTGGGACCATTTATACCTTGTGCTGTAAAAAAGGCATTTTTATTTCTAGAAAATAAATAGTTTGCCCAAGAGTTTGTAAGTTGAGTGGAAGTGTTTCATTTATCTAACAATTGTTGATTTGTGGTCTGGCAGAAAGAAATTGCTGACAAATGGAATGCCTCCCCGGGGCGGAGGGGGTAGGGGGTGGTGGCTAAACTCAGTTTATATTCTTTACCTGATAAGTGCTTGCCAAGACCTAGGCTAATGACATCTGTTGGCTCTCTGGCTTGCCCATTTTTATAATGCCTATATCATTATAATATAATGACGAACAACAGAGATGACACAGAGCTAGGCTGTGGTTTACTTTAACTTCCAAACTCTCCTAATTATTGTCTTGTCAGACCTTAAGAACTCTACCAGAGGTCATTCCCCATTCATTTAGAGCTTACTTACATGGTTCCAAAGTTTGGCCAAACCCACTCACAAGAGTGTGTGAATACTTGGTTCTACAATCTGGGCTATGATGAGAAGAACTTTATTTTTATGCCTCCACAAAACTTCCTTTTGACACTTTTTTCATGTGGCTCCTTCCTTCCCAACACTTACAAGTCATATTGCTCTTGGAACATTCTTATATCTCCTTTGAGCTAACTGTGGACATAAGCTGGGATGGGGATGTGACATTTATCTCTTTTGTTATAGGAGAATAAGTGATTCTAACTTTCACACTCACTATTTCAGAGCTGCTAGTCACTGACATTAGAGTAGACCCCCAGGGAGATGTACCCTGTGTTGAACACCTATAAGAAACTATAGGGGCTTAGGGTGCCTCAGTGGCTCAACAGGTTAAGCGACTGCCTTCAGCTCAGGTCATCATCTCAGGGTCCTGGGATTGAGCCCATCATTGGGCTCTCTGCTGAGGGAAGAGTCTGCTTCTTTCTCTGCCCCTCTCCCCACACATTCTCTCAATCTCTCTCTCACTTTTGCTCTCTCTCTCAAGTAAATAAATAAAATCTTAAGAAAAAAAAACTGTAGGAGCTTTCTTTGGTTAGGTGTCCCTAAGATAGAGCGCACTGTGGCTTTTCAGGAAATAATTGCTTTTCGTTATATATACATGTATAATTTGTATTATACTGTCTCATTCCTAATGCCAATAAAGCACAAATTTATATGCCCAGTGTGACGTGATCAGTTTCTAGAACATGAGCAGAACACTGGACTGTGGGGGGCAAGTTAAATAATACATACTATAGAAATGTAAAATAGTAATTTTCTTATTTTTTTCAAAGGTCTCTCTAGAACTAGACCCTCAAGCTTAAAGATCAGTTCACAGCCTGTACACACCGTATTGCATAGAAGATGCTCTAAACCAAGAGTATAAGAACCTGGAGTGCAGGTTCTGGTTCTCTTTCTAACTAGAATAAAACTACAGGTCTATACTGTGATATCACTAGATTTTTTTAAAACCATTATCGACATTCTTATGAAGCAAGGTAATATATTTACAAATTGTACATAGGTTAAATTATTAGCAGTGCTCATTCTGTTCTTCTTTAAATCCATATCTAAGTCAGCTTTTCTCCAGAAGGCATTCAGTCATTCAACAGGTATTTATTGAGCCCCTGTAATTTCTAGGCTCTGTGCCAAGCACTAGGGACTCCATGATGAAGAGCAGCTACTTTTGCAGAAAGACAACCAGACACAGAGACGATTCACGGCAGTACTGAGAGCAGCACTAGCAAGGAGGTAATGTGCTTGAGTGACATAGGTGAGCCATCACCCAGGAAATTTTTCCAAAGAGCAAGACTCTTACTGAGCCTTGAGGGATGACTGAGAGTTTTCAGAGCTGTGAAGACACACTGTTAGCTTCACAATGTGCCCGTGACTTAGAATAAGCTCTCATAGACTCCAAAGGTGGAAAGAGATGTAGGAGATGATGGGGAGGTAGCAAGGATCCAGATCCTGGAGGGCTTTGCACACTTTTAAATGTATCACCTAGTTCTGTGACCTTGAGTGAGACACAACTACAGAACCTCAGGGACATTGTTTGTCAAACATCATGTACGCACACTCCCACTCCTGAGGGTGGTGTATGCATTGGATTTTCACATGACATCACAGATATGAAAGGATACGATGATAATATGCAGATGGGGTTAAGGTCACACATCGGGCTGTTGCAGTGCTCCTCTGTCCCCAGACAGTTCATGTGCCTTCCTGAGAACTCATTCTCGTCATGTATATGTAGGCCTCCTGAGAGCTTAAAGTTCTCACTTAATTTATCAAGTTTATATGCCAACTTATGCTGAGTAATATTCTTTTCCAAACTGGGACATAATAAGTGTATATGTTTTCTTTATTGGTGTGACAGTGCCACCTGCCAGGTGGGTGGGGGCAGAAAACATTCTAGAATGTTAAACCTGGAAGGAACTCAGAGAGATCCCAATTGCATGCTTCATGGAAGAGAAGAGTAAGAAGGTTCTAACTAGGACCCAGTTGCTTTCTCTGGTTCTATCTAGATTGTTTCCAAAAATGAGAAAGATTATGCTGATCCCCAAAGAGGAATTTGCTGTATATGTTACATTGCATTACATTCTCGGGAAGGAAGACTATGCTTCAACATCCTCCTTGAATCAATCCCATACAGTCTTGAGAATGAAGAAAGCACAATTTTCTGCCTTCCAGTTAAGCCATGTGGAGCCCCAAATCCCAGAGAGAAATGGCCATTGCATATGATCATACAATCAGTATCTTTTTACTTTCCTAATAGTTGGAAACTTCTGCTAATATAGTGTTATCCTTTTTTTTTTTTAATTCTCTAAAATCTTGCTCTGAGAGTACTTTGGATAGTTTTGTTTTGTGTCAAGAGCAGAATGCGGTGCCCTTATTAAGGCATGTAAAAGAATCTTTTAAAAGCTTCTGGTCTATATTTTTTCCCACTGTTTCCACTGTGCTAATATTGAAGTACTCTATTTTAGGAAGGTGGAAAAGGGCACAGAAAACTTGTACTGTTATACATAGCAGTAACATGTTCAGTTTGTATTCTTCAAAATGGAAGCCAAATTTATCATCAAGACAGTTTGGGGACATCTCCAAAAAAAATATACCAAACACCTCTTTAAAACTGCATTGCACCTGCCACCCCTCCCCCTCCCACCCCACACCTGCTGCCTCACCCATCCCCCTACCCTGACGTTTCCAAAGATTGCAGAAGTAGATGTAGAAACATGGTCTGGGAGGTAACATTGCTGTAGCTTAGAGGAACACAAGGAGAGAAACGACTGCAGATGTCTCATCTGGGTGCTCTTCTTTAGTTCCCCCCTGCTTTTCTGAAAACCCTGCTCTGTGATTGCACAAAACAACCTGCTATTGTTTCTCAAGAAGAGAATGGACATGACCTGCGTGTTGGAGACACCTCTCCTTCCCAGCTTTGAGTTGTGAGTGGTTGCACCATAAAGCACTGAAGGGAGGATCAGGCAGGCCCGTGGAATTATTAAAAAGAAGTGAATTATGCAAAAGAAATGGGAGTGGAATAACATCCTTGAGCAGGAAGGGGATGTAGTGTCTCTCATCCAACAAAGCACATTTTTCAATTTGCTACCCACAGCTCCAGGAACACTGGAGACGGCTAGGGGAAGAAAACGGAGATCAGTCTGACATGCAGTTTGACTTTTTTTCTTACCTAATTTTGCTAATTCTTCTATCTCAAGGTCCTTCCTTTTCCCTGAAATTATAGCTCTACTGGGGGGAAAATGTGTTATATTTATTATATTTATATCCTGTAGACATGCAGCTTATCTGTACACCTCAAGCCTCGAATTCAGAATAACACATTTCATCACAATAAGGCACTGTGAAGCATTTTCCAAAGACAAATGATACTAACTGACACTATGTGACAACCAATAGTTACAGGTATTATGATGAGTAGGTGCTTAAGGAATTCAGATGTATTTTAAAGTTGGTAGCTGTAGAAGATAAATGCTTATGATAACGAAGCTATTTGAAAATGTCAGGGAATATTAAAAAACATAAGTATAATATTAGATTTTCTTTGGGTAATTATTAAACATTTAAGATCAAATATCCTAGTCAATTCAATTTTTTATTTATTGAAGTTCAAGGCCATGATCCGTTAATGTTTGACAATAGCAGCCAGCTTATCATTCAGTATTTTATTTTACTCATTTGAGAGTCAGCGTTTATTTATTTTTTATTTTATTTGTTTAATATGGAATACTTTACAAATTTGTGTGTCATTCTAGAGCAAGGGCCATGCCAATCTTCACTGTATCGTTCCAATGTTAGTGTACCTGTTGCCATAGCAAGCATGAGATTGAGCATTTATTAGCTGTATTTTTTTTTATTTCACACTAGCACTTTTTTATTGTTGTGGGTTCTTTAAGATTTTTACTTATTTTTTAAATTTCTTTTCAGTGTTCCAGAATTCATTGTTTATGCACCACACCCAGTGCTCCATGCAGTACGTGCCCTCCATAATACCCACCACCAGGCTCACCCAACCTCCCAAACCCCCGCCCCTCCAAAACCCTCAGATTATTTTTCAGAGTCCACAGTCTCTCATGATTCATCTCCCCCTCCAATTTCCCCCAACTTCCTTCTCCTCTCCAGCTCCCCATGTCCTCCATG
This sequence comes from Meles meles, assembly GCF_922984935.1. Lineage (NCBI taxonomy): Eukaryota > Metazoa > Chordata > Mammalia > Carnivora > Mustelidae > Meles > Meles meles. The sequence continues at coordinate 150,606,151 of NC_060067.1, forward strand.
TTATTCCTTATGCTCCACAAATAAGCGAAACCATATGATAATTGACTCTTTCTGCTTGACTTATTTCACTCAGCATAATCTCTTCCAGTCCATAATACTCCATCATGTATATGGACCACATCTTCCTTATCCATTCATTTGTTGAAGGGCATCCTGGTTCTTTCCATAGTTTGGCGACTGTGGCCATTGCTACTATGAACATTGGGGTAGAGATGACCTTCTCTTCACGACATCTGTATCATTGGGGTAAATACCCAGTAGTGCAATTGCAGGGTCGTAGGGGAGCTCAAAATTCTTAAGGAATCTTAAGATTCCTTAATTATTTTCCAAAGTGGCTGCACCAACTTACATTCCCACCAACAGTGTAAGAGGGTTCCCCTTTCTCCACATCTTCTCCAACACATGTTGTTCACTGTCTTGTTAATTTTGGCCATTCTGACTGGTGTAAGGTGGTATCTCAATGTGGTTTTGATTTGAATCTCCCTGATGACTAGTGATGATGAACATTTTTTCATGTGTCTGATAGCCATTTGTATGTCTTCGTTGGAGAAGTGTCTGTTCATGTCTTCTGCCCATTTTTTGATGTAATTATCTGTTTTGTGTGTGTTGAGTTTTAGTAGTTCTTTGTAAATCCTGGATATCAGCTCTTTGTCTGTATTGTCATTTGCGAATATCTTCTCCCATTCCGTGAGTTGCCTCTTTGTTTTGTTGGCTGTTTCCTTTGCTGTGCAGAAGCTTTTGATCTTGATGAAGTCCCAAAAGTTCATTTTCACCTTTGTTTCCTTTGCCTTTGGAGACATATCTTAAAAGAAGTTGCTGTGGCTGATGTCGAAGAGGTTACTGCCCATGTTCTCCTCTAGGATTTTGATAGATTCCTGCCTCATGTTGAGGTCTTTTATCTATTTTGAGTTTATCTTTGTGTATGGTGTAAGAGAATGGTTGAGTTTCATTCTTCTACACATAGCTGTCCAGTTTTCCCTGCACCATTTATTGAAGAGACTGTCTTTTTTCCAATGTATATTTTCCCTGCTTTGTCAAAGATTAGTTGACCATGAAGTTAAGGGTCCATATCTGGGCTCTCTACTCTGTTCCACCGGTCTATGTGTCCGTTTTTATGCCAGTACCACGCTGTCTTGGTGATCACAACTTTGTAGTAAAACTTGAAATCAGGCAACATGATGTCTCCAGGTTTGTTTTTCTTTTTTCAACATTTCCTTAGCAAATCGGGGTCTCTTCTGATTCCATACAAATTTTAGGATTGTTTGCTCTGGTGCTATGAAATACCCACAGTGAATATCATCTCAGTGGGGAAAAACTGACAGTCTTCCCTTTGAGATCAGGAACATGACAAGGATCACCACTCTTGTTCAGCATAGTGTTAGAAGTCCTAGCAACAGCAATCAAACAACACAGATAAATAAAATGTATTCAAATTGGCAATGAAGAATTCAAACTGTCTCTATTCACAGATGATGTGATATTTTATATGTGACGTAATACTTTATATGGAAAACCCAAAGACTCCACCCCAAACTACTAGAATTCATATAGCAGTTTAGTAATGCGGCAGGATATAAAATCAATGTACAGGAATCAGTTGCTTTCTTATACACTAACAATGAAAATACAGAAAGGGAAATTAGAGAATTGATTCCATTTACTATAGTACAAAGAACCATAAGATACCTGGTAATAAACCTAACCAAAGAGGTAAAGAATCTGTACTCAAAGAACTACGGAACACTCATGAAAGAAATTGAAGAAGACACAAAAAGATGGAAGACCATTCCATGCTCATGGATCAGAAAAATTAACATTGTTAAAATGTCTATACTGCCGAGAGCAATCTATACTTTCGATGTCATTCCAATCAAAATTCCACCAGCATTTTTCAAAGAGCTGGAGCAAACAATCCTAAAATTTGAAGCTGTATTTTCAAAATTGTGCCATAGCAATATATAATCTCTTTTTTACTTTAAGGGTTTTTATAATTTTTTTAAATTATTGCATTTTTAAAAGAAGAGATTATATCAGAAAACTAGAATTGGTAAATAAGTTACATCAAAATTAACTCTTCCTGAATATAGTATTTAGGTAAAATACTTAGTGTAGTTTTCCTTTTTTTTTTTTTTTTAAACCCAATAGCGGATAATTGTGAAAATGTAAATGCATTATTATACTCTTGAATTCAAGAACTTAGAAATTCTGCAGTTGGGAGTTTTTTTTTTTTTAATTTCTTTTCAGCGTAACAGTATTCATTGTTTTTGCACCACACCCAGTGCTCCATGCAATATGTGCCCTCCCTATTACCCACCACCTGGTTCCTACCCCCACCTCCCACCTCCCGCCCTTTCAAAACCCTCAGGTTGTTTTTCAGAGTCCATAGCTTCTCATGGTTCACCTCCCCTTCCAATTCCCCCAACTGCCTTCTCCTCTCCATCTTCCCAAGTCCTCCGTGTTACTTGTTATACTCCACAAATAAGTGAAACCATATGATAATTGACTCTCTCTGCTTGACTTATTTCACTCAGCATAATCTCTTCCAGTCCCGTCCATGCTGCTACAAAAGTTGGGTAATCATCCTTTCTGATGGAGGCATAATACTCCAAAGTGTATATGGACCACATCTTCCTTATCCATTTGTCCGTTAAAGGATATCTTGGTTCTTTCCATAGTTTGGTGACCGTGGCCATTGCTGCTATAAACATTGGGGTACAGGTGGCCCTTCTTTTCACTACATCTGCATCATTGGGGTAAATACCCAGTAGTGCAATTGCAGGGTCATAGGGAAGCTCTATTTTTAATTTCTTGAGGAATCTCTACACTGTTCTCCAAAGTGGTGCAGTTGGGTGTTTTTCTCCATTATTATTTCCATAGTTGATTTCTAAGCTATTCCCATCCCAAAAGTCACCTTTGTATTTCCCTTCTCCTCACTGTGCACTCATATCTTTCCATTGTCCAGACTGGTCCCATCAGTTCTTGTTCACCAACTCCTGTCTGCTTCATCTCATTTATCTCTTGTTTTTCTTTGTCTTTTTTACTGGCCTATTGCACACTTCCTAGCCCAGCACTCAGCACATATAAGACACTTGGTACATGTTGGTCCCTCTTTACCCCCATCTTCCATCCCCCATTATGAGCTTATAGGTTTCATTTAGAACATTAAACATTAATTATGTTTTACATAGTTCTTTTCTCAACAATTCCTTCTCCTGACTCATGAAGGAAAAAAAGAAACTTAATAATATTAGCTCAAACCATCAAAATGACACACCCACACTTCCCTACCTACAAGGCCTCTCCCATCCAGTACCTCCTATGTACCTCTCTTTACCTCAGTCTTACAGATGAGGGAACAGGGCTGCAGGCACATGCCTAGGGCTTCGAGATCACATGTGGGATGGCAGCCTCCAGTCTTCCCTCCTAAATCTGATGACCTCGTGTGTGCTTCCTCTTTAAAAGCTGCCCAGGAATAAGTGTGATGGGAAACCAGATCCCATGAATAGAGCTCTTGTCCCCAACTTTAAACTCTGATTTTCCCACAGGAAAAATAGTTTTAACGTTCTTGATATTGTGGCCTTCTAATTTTCCTCAGATTGACTGAGATCAGGCTAAACTCTGAAGCCAATAAGAAATGTTAGATGATGAATGCCGAATTGAAATCCAAAAAGGTTTCTTTTGTCATTCTCCTAAAATAGGAGCATGAGGCACAGGAAGACTTTTATCAGAGATGCCATCAAATCCTTTACACCAGTGGTTCTGAATGAGAGGTCATTTTTCTTCTTCGGGGACATTTGGCAATATCTGGAGACAATTTTTTTTTTTTTAATTTTTGTTATAGTTGCATTTGAAGGGCAGTGGTGGGTGAGGGACTGCTGTTGGGATCTAGTAAGTAGAGGTCAAGGATGCTGCTGAACTTCCTACAATCCCCAAGACGACCTCTCACAACAAAGACTTCCCCAACCTAAATGTCAGTAGTACTGAGTTTGAAAAATGCCACCCTAGGGTATAACTAGATATCTAGCTATGACAGTTTGATAAAGCAATTAACAAGGTATCATCCTTGGATAAGAAGATTATAGTTCTACTTGAAACTGTTCTTTTTTTTTCCCCTCTAGATGATAGTCTTAGATCAGACTTCCACACCACGATAAAACTAACTTGCAGCCTTCTTATTTTCCATTCTATTACTTATTTTCCAGCACTGGCTCCCAAGTGCAACTGTCCCCAGAGTTTAGTTCTTGGTCCTCTTTGTTTAAGGTTATTTCCTCATTGAAGTACAGAACTCTGTCTATGCAAAGTCTTGTATAAATTGGACTTTCAGGCAATCCAGACTCTGCACTCTTATTCATTATACATTAAACCACATCTCATTACCTGGAATGTAATCATTAATGCATCACCTGGCTGGCTTCCTGCTTCTCGGTGCAGGGAAGGAGCTGCACCTGTGAGGAGTGCGCTCAGTGGAAGCCTGTGAGGGTAGAGCTAAAGCCTAGGAAACCATGTCTCTGCTCCCCACTGGGAGGGCCCTCAGTCATGTCCCCTCAGTCATGTCCCCCTCCCCTGCTTCCCCCTCAGAACTCCCTGACTTCAAAAGCCAAGGGCCCTGAAACTGACCCTCACAAGTGGGGCCTCTATCTTAGCAGGAGTCCCCTGGCCATTCCAACTCCCTCCTCTGTCTCATATTGCATTCCCTCCTCCCCTCTACCTCCAACCCTTCCCCAGCAACAGATGGTGCAGAGTCAACCAACCCAGGGAGACTAAATCAGAGCCACACCTCCAGAGGCAAGATGGCTGGTAGAGATGGAGTCCTTCCCTCCACGTCGCCCTGGCTTGGAGTTTCAAAGTCCAGGGACAGTCTGGTCTGAAGGCAGAAAAGGGCAAGGCCTGAATCAGCTTCCTCAGGGCCCCAGGATGCCTGCTGTCAGGTGCTCATTTAACAGGTTCTGATCCACTTCCACCATTGCGTGGCTCCTTTGAGTGGCAGTGCCTGAAAAAAACAAAGATAGTATAAAATGTACTTAGCTCTCTATTGTTATGCTTCAAATATTGGACTTTAAAACGCCCTTTCAGAAACTCCATGTATCACAGTACACCCAAATATATATTTCTTGGCTTTGTCCCTCCCCCAGACCTTTTCCCCCATACATCCATATATCCAAGTAGCTGGTGGACTTTTCCCTTGGACTTCTTACCACACCTGCAGAGCCAAATCTGAAATTAAACTCTCAAGCTGTCTTTCCCTCCTGACTTCTCTCTATCTGCTCGCACTACGCAGTTCCTCCAGGCCCCCGATTTGAGCTCTGAGTCGTCTCTGACAGCCTGCCTCCCACGTGCTGCTTCTCCTCTCCCAAATTTGTCGATTCTCCCTTACTTCTCCCTAAAACCCACCTTTTCCTCGCCACTGTCACCGCCTAGTGCTTAAGCCCTTACTGCCTCATGAAATCTGTCCACATCCTCTCTGAAGAAATTATATCTTGTGTCAAATGACAAAAATAATACAATCGGGCAACCAGTCTGATATTGTTTATTCAAGGGGAAGCAATACATGGACTGGGGGAGACAGAGCCTCCCAAGCAGCGGACCACTGTTCCCGAGGGACCTGGGGCAACAGCAAGTCTCACAGAGCGTAAGAGGCAACTCAGAAACAGAGTGTGATTGGCAAAAAGTTTGGAGACATCATTGCAAGACTTCAGCAGGCTCTAATTTCTAGAGTAAGACAGGCTAGGTAGAGGTGAGATGAAGGCTTGTGATTGGTGAATGTTGGGTTTCTTTGACAGGTGCTTGGGGTAAGCACAGGCTGACTTAGGTTTACCTTTGTGATGTGGATTGGGCCACTGGGGGGGTATCCATGTTGTGGGTCCTGATGCACAAATTCCACAACATTTAGCCTAATGCTAACACTATGTCTACTGATTGGCAGGAATGTAGAGTCATTATTTATAGGATATATAAATGAATATGTAAATGGTCCTCTGTACCTAATTGATTAATGCATTAAAAAAATACTAATTTGTATTTATTTTTTCCTGCCTCTCCATCAAAATGTGTATGTGCATGTCACAATAACCTTCATGTGACCCGTTTCTTGAGAGCCTACTGTGTGCCAAACATTGTGCTACTCATTTCCACCTTCACTCTTCAGAGTAATCCTTACCATTCAGTGATGAAGGTACTATTCTTGTCCTTGTTATTGTTACTGTGCTCATTTAACAGTCAAGGAATCTAAACCACAAGTCTATATCACTAATTAGATTAAAGTCCCTGCTATTTCCATGTCTCCTCGCTGCTTCTTTGTATTATCCACATATTTTATTTTCGGAATATGAGTACAGAAAAATTATAGGAGACAAGAATTTTAAAGGGCCCCTCTTCTATTTTCACCTCGTTTTGGCATCTTAATATTAAAGATAAGCACCATTTAGGTATCTCTAGTTCTCTGAGTCCTCTTCTCTGAGAACTGCCTTCCTCCTCAATCTCACATGGCAGCAAACTACAGCCAACACCACCATAAACCAGACCCAGACTCAGCCACTGAGATGCCGAGATGCGTCTTTATCTCTGCAGATCATGTGATAGAAAGATAAGCAAACTCAAGATGAGTGGGGCCATATGCATGGACAAGTGGAGAAAGCCAGTAGGTCTTCAGAGAACACAGAACGAAGCAAACATCTCAAGACAAATCTTAAGAAACCATATGGCTCCAGGAGGCAGAGACTTAAGGGAGCTTCTAGGATCTAAAGATTTTCATTACTTATGCCCACTTTTTTGAGAAATCTGTGTCATATATATTTGGGATCAGAAAATGGTTTTGTCTCCAATTGCTGATTCTTTTTTATCATGCATGTGTTGAATCAAAGGGTCTTGTTTGCAATAGATTTTGCCTAGTTCCCTTTTGAGGTATTTGGGCTGCATTGATCTGGGAGCATTGATCATAGGAGCGGCAGCTTGGAGTCAAAAACCGAACACAGAGTATGAATACCCTACTTTTGCATCAACATGGATGGGACTGTAGAAGATTATGCTAAATGAAATAAGTCAAGCAGAGAAAGTCAATTATCATATGGTTTCACTTACTTGTGGAGCATAAGGAATAACATGGAGGACATTAGGAGAAGGAAAGGAAAAGTAAATTGGGGGAAATTGGAAGGGGAGATGAACCATAAGAGATGGAGGACTCTAAGAAACAGACTGAGGGTTTTGGAGGGCAGGGGGGTGGGGGGTTGGGTAAGCCTCGTGCTGGGTATTAAGGAGGGCACGGATTGCATGGAGCACTGGGTGTGGTGTATAGACAGTGAATTTTAGAACACTGCATCCAAAACTAATGATGTATTTTATGGTGACTAACATAACACAATAAAAAAAAATAGAACACAAAAACAGAAGTCTGCAGTCCAGAAAAGACAGGACCTTGCCACCACCCTGCATGAACCTGGTCAAGTCACTTCATCGTCCTGAAACTGTTTGCCTAGATATACAATGAGACTAGTTACTTACCCTACTCTGTAGTGGCATTGTCAGAATAAAATGGAGATCACATCAGAGAACTTTGAAAAAGAACAAGTAAACATAAACTGTTATTTTTGACTCATGATTTCAAAATCCAAAAAACTGTATAGTGGAAGAATTAAAGTGATTTTAAACTAGAAATAAGACCAATATCATATTTTTTAATAACATGAAAGGATTTCTGGTATATTCATCTTATATTTTTTCTGTATTTGTCAGATCCACAATAATATCAACAGTGTTACCTCTAAAGAGAGAATACAGATGGAGAGTAAACACATGAAATCCAGCAGGTGCATTTACCCTGCAATTATACCTCAGTGAGGTCCTGGGACACCAAACGAGCATGATTTGTGATATAACCAAATTATAATTGGAGCTGTCTGTCCTTTTACTTTGCAGTTATGTTGTTGGCAGGCACGGGGTACTTTCCCTCCTCCTACAGTGGAAACTGGGGCAGGTCCCACAATTTTTCTAATCACTCACAGATAAAAACATCTTACCGTCATATTATATCAAAAGCAGTGTCAATCTGGTCATTAGAATTCACAGCCCCAAGCAATAATTAAAATTCAGAACTTGTTCTGTGTTAAGCCTTCTCTGCCGCTATTAGCCAGAACCTGTGCCAGTGGGGGAGGGCAGACGCCCCTTCCGCTCTCTCCGTGCCGGTGCTTCCCCTGCCTTCCTACCAATCTTTGGATCCTTGGGTTGGCCCCAGAGAGAGAGGAGATGGAGGACAGAGCACAGTCTGGTAAAGGAAGTATTGTTGTCATTTCATGTTAGGGCCCCTGGATGGCAACTAATTAACAGTGACTTTTTTTTTTTAAAGATTTTATGTATTTATTTGACAGAGAGAGACAGTGGGAGAGGGAGAAGCAGGCCTCCCACTGAGCAGGGAGCCAGATGCGGGGCTGGATCCCAGGATGCTGGCATCGTGACCTGATGAGCCCAGGCGGCCCAACAGTGTTTTCATGAGTTCCTTAAAGATTCCTGACTCTGGAATCTGCAGTTCCTAATCTTTTATGTTTCTGCAGCTGACGATAGAAATCTGGTGGTCAGCTTCCAGCTTCCCTCCACAGAGATCCCACTGCCTCCTCAACAGTGTCTGTTGGAAGATGACCCACCCCCAGCCCACAGGCATGCTTTCTTTGTCCCAGTCTTGTGGATACTTAACTACTTCCCAAAGCCAGGTCCTGCCACTCTCCCTGCCCTGCCAAGGCCACATAAGCTTTTTTGAGAATGCATTAGTCACATGGGCCTACAGTTACAGAAGGGCTTATCAGCTCTCCACAAGGTTGAGGAAGCCCACACCCTCTAGGCTGGGTGTGAAGACTGTAGCCTTACTCCATGCCCACATCTACCTTGGGCAGTGATAGAGATTCCCACCAGCTTTTTCCAAAGTACTGTCTTCACAAATCCTCCTTTCTTTTCTCTATGTTGTCCTTTTGTAATATGCTTGATCTGATTTAGGGGTTCAGTCGTTGTAGCCCTGGTTGGTAAAGCTTTCTGTTGTAAATTTTGCGTACGGTAGTCTGCCCACGCTCACTTCGTCATCTGGTATCTATCACACTGGTGCAGCAGTTGAAACTGAGTCGCAGAGAATCCCCTTTCAACATCCTTTTACAAGTGGTTATTTGTCATGCCTGATCCCCAGTTGAGGTAGACTTCTTCTTTCTTCCTATCCACACACACTGCACAGCCCCAATACAGGGCTAGACTGACTGTCATCAGAAAGGTCTGTGACCTAGTGTGGACAGGAGCGAATCAGATAGAGTCTTATATCCTGTCTCTTGTTCTCCACTTGGACAGTTTTTAAACATTAAGAATCTGAGTTCCAGACACCATAGCAGATCCTCACAGTGGTAAAATAAGGAAATATAATGGGAGCACTGTCTTTAAGGAACTTGTACCTTGTCAGCAGAGCAAATGGATATGCGAACAATACAAAGGACTAAATCACAGGGCGGAGGAAGGAAATGAGGGAAGGAGGCAGGGAGAGAGGAGGCAAACAGAGCAACCAGTGAGCAAAGGATAGAAGTACTGAATATGAGTGGAATTTTTAACTACCAAGGTTTGACTCTTTGGAACTCTAGTGCATAAGGACTTTTAGGAATAGACCCAGATTAATAATCCCATATTAAGCAGGGAGAATAGGGCTGTAGATAGTGCTCATGACACTCTCTAGAAAAGCAAAGCACTTCTCCCTCTATTTAAAAAAAAAAGCATATATTTTAAAACCCTTGGCTTTAGGAGCAAAATGAAAACCCTGCATTAGATGATTTTCCCATCTAATCCAATTTTCATCCAATGTCTTCTCTACCCCTATCAATTGCAGAAGGAAATAAACTAACACATCAACCTTTCCATCTGAACTGGGCTTGGATTTCTTTGGAGAAAGAGTACTACATTGTGGATGAAGACTCCACGTTTTTAGAAGTGACCCTCACACGCAGAGGGTATCTTGAAGAAACATCCTTTATCAGTAAGTAAACTTAGATTGGTTGTGGGCAATAGGTAATGGAATCTAAGCTTAAAAACAATGATGAGAGAATTCCTTGGAAGAGACTTGACGACAGGTGTGGGGGAATCTCTAAAAAAAATTGTGTGAATCTGTGCCATAGTTTTTACTCCACGTTAGTTACAGGATTAAATACACACTCCAACTTTTCATCCTCCTGCTCTTCCTGTTTGCCTCCTTCTGGAAGGTCACAGTCTTTCTGTTTCAACCCAAATGATACCAGGAAAAATACAACATTTCATAGCCATATACCACAATCCCCAAGTCACTCAGTTTCTATTAAAATTGCTTTTATGCCTACAATATATGATTATGCTTCGTTCTAGCTATTTCCTTTGAAAAATTATTTGTGAATACGTGATATCTTATTATGTTTTGTTGTAGCCACTTCCTTCAATTATACGTATCTGTTTTTACCCTGCTATTAGGTTCTAAATCCTTCTAAAACATTTGCAGGATCAAGTTTTTCTATGTTCTACAAAGACCTATGTCTCCTTGGGGTAAACAGATATAAACGCCTCTGTAATACCTGTCATCATCATCATTAATAATTAGTAATAATGGTTCTAATAGTGCATTAGATTTTTATGACATCTTTAGCTGCCACCACTCCCACAGATCATTTTGTCTTTATTTTCATAACCTACTGAGAAGACAGATAGGAGTGCGTTATCTTCATTTTACAAATGAGCATTCTGAGCTTCCCAGGCATTTGGAATCTAATCAGAGACCTGCCAACATATCGAAGCTGTTGGAGAGAAACCAGAAGGAGGTGGCTGCGAACAGGCGACCAAGAAAAGGCAAGCTTTTCCCCAGGCACCTCCTCAGGCCTGAGGCTCTGGGATAGGACTGTTCCCCTAAAAGAGGTCAGCGAAAGAGCACTCTGATTTCTGGGTGGTCCCTAGCCTCATTCTACACTGCAGGTCACTTTGTTAACCCACAGTGGCATTTGCCAGAGTAACTTGAGCTGAAGTATGCTTCCTTTCTCTGGTAGGGTTCTATCTTTATAATTTTTTACCTCAGGGATTTCCCAGAGGCACAAGATTTGGGTTACTATGTCAAGAACTATTTTCATATCCTACTCAAGAAAAAACTCATCTCTCTTCCCTGGACCATTTGGATAGTGGTAGAGTCAACTCCTGAGAGAGGTGTCCCCAGCCTCCCTACCTGAACCAGCCCCTCCACAGGTGCTATCCCCAGGCCCTGCTTTATTGTTCACAGCGCTGAGCATCCCTGGCAGGCATCACCTGTCCATCTGTCTTCTGTCTGTCCTCCTCAGTAGATTTCCAGCTCCACTATGGCAGATGCTACAATCTACAATGCCGAACTCTGAACACAGCACAGGGTATACAGTAGTCACCCAATCTGTGTTGTTAAGTGAGCGACATATAATCCACTCTTCTGTCCTACAACACACTCCTTAATAAACCACATCAACACCACACTAGAGAACCTTACTCAGTGCTGCAAGAAGCCCTCCTAGTCCCGTCACCCCAGCCTGTGCTGGGTTACTTGTGGATGAAATATGATGAGTGTAAATCAATCTAGCATAGTCGCTGGCCTACATTAAATACTCAGTACATGTTAACTATCATTATTGTACCATGGCACTCACCAAATAGAGTTGAAATCATTTGTTTCTTTCTCCTGGTAAACCTCTTAGGGGTAGTAGTGGCTCTGCCCAATTCAGCTTTGCCTCCTCAGCACCTCACACTGAGCCGATGTTCACCAAGTACTAACGGTCATGGACCTACCCTGTTTACACAGCGGTCCAGGACCTACACTGAAGCTGTGGCTAAGGACACCACTCTCCTCCTCATCTTCTCCAAGTCCGACACAGGGCCACAGGAGGCGCTTCCTCAATGTCTGACATTCATTCTCAGCTGCCAAACCAGTACTGATGCAAGCCTTCTTCCAACAGTTTTAAGAAGTCAATGTGCGCTCTCTTATCTTGAAAATTATTTTCACACTTTATAGGTTTGGGTATCTTTTCAAGACATCAGGTTCTGAGAGTGAGTGGAGGGAAGGACAAAAGGAACTCTGCAGCTCGTTTTATATAAAGCTTTTCACAGTAGCTGGTACCGGGCCAGGGTGGGTGGCAATAGTTGATTTCACCCATTCAGACAGCGGCAGAGTCTTCCTCTTATAATGAGACCCAAAGAGATGAGGTACAGGTATTCTTGCTTCATTAGACATTCATTCAGAAATCACAGCCAAACAATCTAGAATACTATGGAGCTTTTTGTGGTGAGGGGAGCCTCTCTTCAGTCTGCAGGGGGTAGTCCCTTTCACCTTGTGTCTCACTTTGGGTACTTTCAACACTGTGTTACTGTCCTTCCATTTCTTTAGTGAGTCATTAATTCCTTTTTCCTAACAGACCTCAAAACTGTCCCCCCCCCTCCATTTTTACCAACAGCACGCTACGTGTCTGCAAATTGCTATCAATCCTCTTACAATTATAAATTACTAAACACAGGAGGATTCAAGCCACCACAAGTAAAGATCCACATGAGAAAAAAAATTAATTTTGTTAATTAAAACTATTGAAATTACTAGATACAAAATAATCACCCCCAAAAATGTTTATGGAATACTGATTCCATGCCAAGCACTGCTGTGATCACCAGGAGTGCATCAGTGGACAAAACAGCTGAAGATCTCCACCTCCATACAGTGCCCATTCTAGGGGCTTCTTTGGAAGCTGGAATGGTTTCGTACTCATCTCTGAATCCTGAGCACCTGGTAGAATTTGGCATATCAGATGCCCTCAGTAAATATTTATAAAATAAATAAGTTAATGACTGTTCTCTGTTCCCTCTTGTCTCCTCCTTCCCTGCTTCCCTCTCACTTCCCTCCTCTTTTGCTTATATACACTCTTAGCCAATAAGTATAGTTTAGAAATGTGTTTCGGGAACATTAAAAGAAGTACCTTCCACTTTATCCATTTTTCATCAGCAAAAGAATCCATTTTGAAAGAATCTTTCGTCTGTCACTTGGCTTTACATTCATAATTTCCCACTTTTTTTAAGGCATTGAAACCAAAGATGAAACTGCAAAAAAAGGTAAAGATTTTAAAGGAAAGTCTCAGAAACAGGTCCACTTCAATCCTGGACAGACTACTGCCACATGGAGAGTGAGAATTATATCTGACAATGAATACGAGGCTTCAGAGACCTTCCAGATCGTTCTGTTGGACCCTGTCATGGCTGCACTGGAGTTTCCAGAAATGGCAACTGTTGAAATTGTCGACCCTGGGGATGGTATGTGGTTCCTGCTGATATGATTTATTAACCAGTACATGTTCCTGCATCCATTTCAGGCATTCATACCTCCCTGAGGCTCCATAAGCCATGGAACATGTTCATACCATTTAGTTTTTAAAGTTAAGTGATCGCTTTAAGGCAGTAATTTTTCTTTTGCGCTTAGAATTTTTGCAAGGGAATCTAGGAGATTGAAATAGACGTGACTTCATAAGCATTACTTTAAAATATGCACAAGCCTTCATAGTTTGCTCTCTACACACACAGTATGGTGCCTTTTGCCCCCACATCCTTAAGACTCCTTCCAGGCCACTATCTTCCCACCATTTTCAGGGAGCACCTCACAGATCAGGGAGGGACTTTAGATATCCCTTGTCCTAGATGTGGCTGCTGGGCACCAGTCAACTTGTTGGCTTTACCACGCGTCCCACAAAGTTCTGTTAGAGTTGGGCATCATATTCTTGAATTCACAGACACATTTGATTCATTTATTCTTTCATTGGTACAGCAAATACCTCCCAAGATAAATTAAAAAGGGAAAAAAGTTTTAACTAATAATTGTGGCATTGGCTGTCCCTTTTCCTGAAAGGAGAAGAATACTACCTTAAGGAAGGTTTTAGTATTCAACTTTGAATTTTAATTAGACACATTGATTGTTGTAATAGTTGAAAGAATTCAGGCATCCCCTAGAATTACATGACTTACTACCAGAGCTTAAGGCTTAGTTAAATTCACAAGAATACATGGAGAGTCCTCTCTCTTCTTATGTTCCAAACTGCATTACAGAGAACAAGAGTATAATAGAATTTCTACAACAGGATCAGAAAGATTTCCATGAACCAAATAAATCTAGAAACTGTTTCAAACATCTTCCTTCCTAAACATCATAATTTATACTAGCATATTAAACTTTCTAAGAAATTCTCCTACAAAGAAACCTGTTTAACTTTGTTTAATCAGTTTTCCCAAACTAGACCATAGACTTTTTTTTTTTTAATCATGCTGTATGACCTTTAATTAGGTATAAAGACTTCCAATCACGTCACCTAGAGACCATTCTACCCACTGCTCTTTTTGGCCGCCAGTCTCTTGTCTCTCTCTCCAGCAATGGTGAGGCGGATACCCTTTCCATGGGGAAGAGAAATCCATGGTTTGTTGCCTTTGCCAATAACAAAAATGTTGGAGAGTCGGGTGGCAAAGCTGTTGCCATTGGCATCTTTCACATGAACCACATCAAACGAACCAGGGTGTCTCTCTCTGTTGGTGATCACACCAATTCTTCCCAGGTTAGCACCCCGGGTCACAATACCCAGATTACCAGTGTCAAACTTGATGAAATCAGTAATCTTTCCGGTCTCCAAATCAATCTGAATGGTGTCATTGACCTCGATGAGGGGATCAGGATAGCGGATGGTGCGAGCATCGTGAGTCACCAGATGGGGAATTCCTTTTGTCCCCACAAAGATCTTTCTCACTTTGCACAACTTGTACTTGGCCTCCTTGAGTGTAATCCGATGAACAGCAAAGCGACTCTTGGTATCATAGATCAGACGGAAATTCTCTCCAGTCTTGTCAATGCTGATGACATCCATAAAACCAGCAGGGTATGTTATATCAGTTCGGACCTTGCCATCAATCTTAATAAAACGCTGCATACAGATCTTCTTTACTTCATCTCCTGTTAGGGCATACTTAAGTCTGTTCCTTAGGAAAATGATGAGAGGAAGACACTCTCTCAGCTTATGGGGACCAGTAGATGGGCGAGGAGCAAACACACCAGTCAGTTTATCCAGCATCCAATGCTTTGGAGCTGCTACACGCTTCAGATGTTCCTTGGGACCATGACCCATGGCTGCACTAGGAACCGGCCATAGACTTTTTTTAAATTTATTGTCCCCAAGGAGCATCCTATAGTTTCTTATAGTCTCTTAGAGTCTCTTATAGCTTTCTCTAAATACAATTTGGGAAATACTGTTTCTATACACTTTGGGTTTTGGTAGACAAAAGTAGAAAATGTTGCCCCATTATCCAATGAACAAGGTATGTTATCAGTTTTGTTGATAACAACACTTAGACACATGAATCAATTAGGAAAGCCCAATGTTAGGATCCACAGGGATCACCATAGTCCTGAGCAGTTAAGCTTCCTGGAGGAGGGAGGATTTGAGCTGAGTCTTTTTTTTTTTTTTTTAAAGACTTTATTTATTTATTTGACAGAGAGAGATCACAAGTAGGCAGAGAGGCAGGCGGAGAGAGTGAGAGGGAAGCAGGCTCCCCCCAGAGCAGAGAGCCGGACGCGGGACCCGATCCCAGGACCCCGAGACCACGACCCGAGCCGAAGGCAGCGGCCCAAACCACTGAGCCACCCAGGCGCCCCTTGAGCTGAGTCTTAAAGAATGAATGGGATTTGGATTCATAGATGAAAGAGAGCAGGCTTTTCAAAATGGGAAAATAGAGAACATGTCTGAACATCTCCGTCCATTAATGTATTTTTCCAGTTTTTTAACATGATACTAATAACTTTAACTCACTTTTAGCTTCAAAAGATGTCAAGACAGTAGACTACTATGGAAGGCTAAAATGGCAGAAAGAAAAGTATCACTGGTCTTTTCCTCTGTAAATCAATACCAGAGGTAAATACCAGTATCTGTTGAAACTAATTTAGGCAGTAAAATAAAGAAGAAAAAAATTAACCCATGATAACTAGACAATTCAACATAGAATTCTGTATTATAACTTAGTAATAGCTCCAAAAGAAGAAACGATGTCTATTACAATACTTTTCCTTCTTGCTCCCAAGAGGAAGAATCTATGTGTATATATGTTATGAAGGAAAGAACTGAAGAAGTTAAATGTGGTTTGATTTATTTATTTATATTTAATTGCACAAAGCATGCTTAATGAATAGCCTTGGCAAATGTTGAAAAACCCAAAGGAATATACCACACATAATTCCATCAACAAGAGATAACCAATATTCATATTCATATTTCAGTGAACATTCTGATGATGTGTATATATGCAGAAATATACACACGTGTGTGTACATACAGATGCACACACAGAGCTCGTAGATCCCAATGGGAATGTTATTTTAAAGATTAAAGGTAGGAATATGTTAACTGTACAAGAACTAAAATAAAAAGCTTAATAAGAAAATTAAGAGAAGGGCGCCTGGGTGGCTCAGTGGGTTAAAGCCTCTGCCTTCGGCTCAGGTCATGGTCTCAGGGTCCTGGGATGGAGCCCCGCATCGGGCTCTCTGCTCAGTGGGGAGCCTGCTTCCCTTCCTCTCTCTCTGCCTACCTCTCTGCCTACTTGTGATCTCTGCCTGTCAAATGAATAAATAAAATCTTAAAAAAAAATAATTAAAAATTTAAAAAAAAAGAAAATTAAGAGAAAACCAGTAACTTATTTTTCTCAAAATATTAATTGGTCAGTGTCTTCCACACAATATCAGTACAATAAGTGTTGAATAAAATGTTTGTTCAATAAAGCAGGAAAAACAATTTTTTCTGCATTAATTAATTAGATTACCTGACAGTTAAAAGTGTCGAAAAATTATATATACGCAGTAAAAGTAAAGCAAGGGTAGAAATGTGTGATCTCTAGAAGACCTAAAATTTTATTTCAAAAAAAAAGACACACTTGTTGCAAGATTTTCCCTTCCATTTTAGTGCTAGCTTTCCTTTTAAACCCTTCAAAAGCCTCCCAAACTCAATTCCACTGCCTCTCTAGCTCCACTTAACTATGAAACAATTTCTATCCCAACTACATCTCATATAGTTAATCATGTTTGAAAAATGTAGGGGTCAAAGACTATGTACATTTCTTTTTTTTCTTTTTTTCTTTTCAGCATAACAGTGTTCATTGTTTTTGCACCACACCCAGTGCTCCATGCAGTACGTGCCCTCCCTATTACCCACCACTGGCTCCCCCAACCTCCCACCCCCCGCCCCTTCAAAACCCTCAGGTTGTTTTTCAGAGTCCATAGTCTCTCATGGTTCATCTCCCCTTCCAATTTCCCTCAACTCCCTTCTCCTCTCCATCTCCCCATGTCCTCTATGTTATTTGTTATGCTCCACAAATAAGTGAAAGAGTCTATGTACATTTCTACTCAGTTTAAAATATCACCAGTATCACCAGTCCACTTGAAGTCTTGCTGAAGTATCTTCTACCATCTTTTCTAGAATCAACGGTTTATATTCCAGAGGCAGAATACAAAGTAGAGGAGCATGTTGGAGAGCTTTTGATTCCAGTAAGACGGTCTGGGGATGCTAGCCAAGAACTAACGGTCATTTGCTCTACACATGAAGGTAGGAGGCTTTGCAGGGTGCTGACATCCAGGAATAAGATTCTTCGGCAGGACTGTGGGGCTGTGGGGAGTAGCTGGGTGGTAAGCCAAGCGTGTGGAGGATGGAAGCCTGGATCAGCCCGGTCCCTGCCCTGCTGCCTGAAAACCTCGCAACCATATGCAGGTGCCCTAATTCGGCCGTAGCTGGTCTCTTAAACCAAGGGTAAAATTTCACTAGAAACTGGGACAAAAACATATGTTGTAACTACCTCATAAAGTTGTTTGAGGGTCAAATGAGACATTTTATGTGAAAATAGTTTATATATGCTGGTGGAAAATATAAATAAGGGATTCTTATTTTTAATAGCCCACATTGCACCTAAGAAACAAGGTAAAATAGTCTGTATGTGCTACTCAGTCTCTTCTTCTCCTCCCTCTCCACCCCCAACAATGAAAAATGTCCCCTAATCATGGGCCCAGGTGACCTTACCCCTCAAAACAATGTCCCATTATTTCTGACCTCTCCATTTCTATACAGTCAAAATTTAGCTGTCCTCTGTCCAGTCTGTCAAGGTTGTGTTTTTTTCACTCATTAGAACTAAGTAATAGACAAAAATGATGGACCTATAAGAAGACCACACAAATGAGAAGAAGAATAAACTATAAAAGTAAACTACATTTTTCTATACTCACACCAATATTTCACCTCTGACATCAGAAGTGTGCAGGTTTTTCCCATACCAAGCAATTCTCCAGTTTCTGCACACACCAGCTGGGTGTCCTAAAATTCATTTTGGATGCCATCTACCTGGAGATAACACAGACCCTACAGGGTAAGGGCTCCATCCCACCAGACCACCTACCCCAGGTTTAGTTGTCACTGTGTTTCTGACCTACTGGAGGTTCCCACTACCCTTGTTTGGGTTTGATAATTTTCTAGAACAGCCTACAAAACTCAGGAAACCGTTTACTTACTAGATTACAGATTTGTTGTAAAGGATACAACTCAGGAACCCCCAGATAGAAGAAATGGATAGGCAAGGTTATGTGGATGGGGCACAGAGCTCCCCCTTGTCCTCTCTGGGCACGTCCCCTTCCCAGGACCTAGAGGTGCTCAGCAACCTGCAAGTTTTCTGAACCCCTTTGGTTAGGCTTTTTTTCTGGAGACTTCATTACATGGGCATGGTTGATTAAATTGTTGGCCATTGGTGATTGAATCATCCCCAGCTCTCCTCCCTTCCCTGGGCCTTAGGGGTGGGGCTGAAAATCCTAGCCCTCTAATCACTGGTTGGTTTCCCCAGCAACCAATGTCCCACCCCCAATGCTATCTAGAAGCCCCCACCACCACTCATCTCATTAGCATGCAAAAAGACATATCACTTCAAAGATTCTAGGGTTTAAGGAGCTTGTGTGCCAGGAAAAAGGGACAGAAACCAAATATATATATTACTTATGTCCCAGGCTAATTTATTCAGAGCTCACTATAGCTATGGGGTCAGCCATCATCGCTTGCATTTGGCAGAGACTCAAAGGGAGGCAGAGGAGTACACAGCTTCGTAATGGGAAAAAGGGAAGGCATCCCTTGATTGGAGGCTCTTGGCTTAAGGAAGCTGGAGGCCTACATGTTTGATTAGAGAATATGTTTGGCTTTCTCTGGTTGGTCCTAAATTGGAAGCCAGGGCAAAAATTAGAGAAGCTGGCTGTTACTAAGTCCTGACCATTTGCAGCCAAATGTCACAAGAGGTGGTGGTTTCACATCACAGACAGGTGGCTGTAGAGGGTGGGTCAGATTTCTGTTTTTATATATGGCCTGACCATGCTCCGTTCATTTGTGCAATCTCCAAATCTATGCTCACACTTGCTAAACATCCAACAATTCAGGGCACAGCCCCCACACTTGAGAATCATCTATCCAATCTATTAATAGTGCCAAGGTTGAGGAAAGGAATGAGAATAAATTCTCCTCTGCCCTGAGGACAAGGAATTTGGCAGTAAGCAGGTAATTCATTTCGAGATTTTTCAAAGCCAACTACAAGGACAAGACCTCTTCAAGATGTTCACGTTTGTTTTTGGCTTTATATCCAGAGATAAACGGCCCTGTTCATTAAAGCCTGTTCTTTTAACTAAGACTCCCCTCTTCACTCTCCTCTGGCTTCAGACACTGCCAGCTACATGTAACTTACATTTTAACCTGATGTTACCCTGCACAGGAAGTGAAAAGGGAGGAGAAGAGGTTACAAGGTGAGGCAGTCCTTGAGGTCTTCTTTGCCAGGTGATCCCTGGGAGGGCGTGCTTTACGCTCTCTTCCAACTCCAGTCTGGGTTCTATTTCAAGTCTTAGAATGAATGAGGACCTGGGCATGCAGGGGAGGGGCTGCAGCTAGGCAGAGACCTGAGCTCATTCTCTGCTCTAGACTTAGAGCTGGGCGTCTTCTGATACCAGTGGCATATTCTCTGCCCACACTCATACTGTCTGGAAGACAAGGGTTCTAGAGTTTCCCAGATATGAATGGGAGAAATGAGGGGGTAAATAGCCCAACTTGGAAGATCAGTTGCAATTGCTAAACTGGAAAGGACCACAAGGTCTGCCCATCCCTCTGCTTCTGGAAAGAGCTGCACTGAAGAAAGATCAGCAGAACAAACTAGGAAGTTCAGAAGGTTTGGCAACGAGTCGTTTAGAATAAAGGGATGCGTCCGTTCCACATGGGAGAAGCTACACCCAGATCTAGCTTCCCATAGAACTCCTCAATGGAACCCAACTTCCGATAAGCTCTCTAGGTTCAAGACGGATATTCCCAGAAAACTCCCTACTTAGCTGGTACACACAATTCAGACTGCTCAGTACCTGAGTCTTGACCCACACAAAAGATAGTTCTCATGCTTTCAGTAAAAAATAAAAAAAAATAAGTTTAAGAAGTATAACAGGGCCAGGGTCCTTCCCTGGAGTACAAAGCCTCGGTGTTTATGGTCACACCAATTCTGGCACATCTCTCTGGAATCACAGGAGACCGAGAACCTGTAAATTTCGTATGCACATTTGAGTGCCATAGTGGTATTTATCCTCACCTAATCCCCACAGATACTCAAAAATCTCAGAGAATAAAAGTTTAATTTGGTTAGAGCATGGGGGAAGAGGCAGAAGGAGAGGGAGAGAGAGTCTTAAGCAGACTCCTCACTGAGTGCAGAGTCCAATCTGGGGCTCGATCTCACAACCCCAAGATCATGATCTGAGCCGAAACCAGGAGTCTGACACTTAACCGACTGTACCACACAGGCACCCCTTAATTTGGTTATTTAAACTTTTATGGAATTTTTATTAAAAAT
The DNA here is from genome assembly GCF_922984935.1 of Meles meles. Taxonomy (NCBI): domain Eukaryota; kingdom Metazoa; phylum Chordata; class Mammalia; order Carnivora; family Mustelidae; genus Meles; species Meles meles. Next base: position 150,627,052 of record NC_060067.1, read on the forward strand.
TAACCTTTACCAATTCTTATTTTCATGAGTAAAATAAGCATAAACTGTATGAACAGTTGAATGGAAAGCAAATTCATGCTTTTTAACTTAGTCGTAATTTACAAATACCAAATGCATATGACACCTACCGCTAGATAAAGGGAGTGACTCATTTTATGTTGGGCTTTGATGGGAATGTCAAGGTCCTACCATTAAAGTTTCAGTCTGCTATGGAATTGCCTGTCCTTGCTACCTGTCTGTAAGGTCCATCATCAGTATTCTGGGACAATGATATAAGAGCATTGTATTTTTTTTTTTAATTGTTTGGGAGAAGAAGAGCTGGAGGGATTAACTCCCTCCGTGATGGAGAACTATAACTCTCTAGTGAAATGTTTTAACCTCAAGGATCCCTTGGGAACAATGTGTGCAAATCAGTTCTTGGCCCTGCTTTATTCTTAAGATAGATGCCATTTATCTTTTTCTTCTCAATAGTCACTTCCTTGTTAGGAAACTGCTCGTATTGGGAAAAAAACAGCCAATGAAGAGCAAACCACAGAACCTAAAACCAACCATCCAGGAATGGTGCCGAATCATCCCGTGGTTTTGGTCAGCCGCAAGTCAAATAGTTTGAGGTTTTTAAATGACCAACTTTATCCATTTGCAAAGGACCGTGGGGTGAACCACAGGCCATGGGTCCAGCCCACTTCTCTGATTGGGCTGTTTCTCTGGGTCATGTTAAGGAGGAGGTAGAAAGCACATGATTCGGAGCAGGTTCCAAGCACATCCAAACAGAAGACTTTCTCCTTTTTTTTTTTCCCTTGGGAAAAAAAAATACTCTGTGTCTATTTATTTGATTATAAGAGTGTTCATAGATTATAGAAGCTACCCCTTGGATCAACTAAAAGGTTTTTGACTGGAGGCTTGCTGAGGGCAAACTCCTTCAGTTTTTATTTCAACCTCAGTCTTGCAGTTCTAGATTGACAGTTATTTTCTCCCAGCATTTTGAATTGTCAGTGTCTTCCGGCTTCCACTGTTGTTGTTAAAAAGGCTGCCCATGATTTAAAGTCATCTTTGCAGATCTGTCTTTTCTATGCATTTAAGATCTCACATTTATTTGACGGAGTCTGTGAAAGATTTGAGGGGTTTACGTGAGGAGGCTTTCCTCCAAGGAGGATTTGTGTTGCTTCTTCCAGGATTTAAGAGCAGTGCTGACCCAGAAACACTCCTGCTCCTCTCCATCCCCAGACTTAACTGCAGTTAAGTTTCCGATTCTGTTAGCGGATGGAGCCTAGGGCCAGGGCGCAGCGCCCCCTGCAGGGATGATGCTGTACTTGCTCTCACGACCCCACTGCTTCTATGTGGAATTCCCTTCTCTAGCTTTATGACATTTGGGGTTTAGGGGTTTTCGGATATTGTTTTTGTTTTATTCTGGTCCTTGGTGATTTTCTTTATTTCTATGAGCACAGAAAAGCCAGAATAACATTTCTTCTGCACGTTTTGTGCTGGGAGAGCTTCCCAGAGTATCTAATCAGCCACAGTACTGGGAACAGTGTCCCGAAGACTCTTCTAGACAGCGCTCCCATGCCGCTCCAACTCAGCATTGCCCACACTTCCTTTCTCTCCACTTTCTCCTCCCACCTGTCCCAGTCACAGACTCTCCCAGCCATGACATGGACTGTGCCTGGGGCTTCTGACAATGACCTGTCCACCGGGAGTTAAATGCTGCGTTTTTAAAGAAGGTGATTTCCTGTCGTGCTGCCTTATAAAAATCTACACTAAAGGGAATCTGTATGTTTAAAAGGCTGTATAATTAAGTAATATAATAACTAAAGATAATGTGAAGTAAAAATGCCCCATCAGGAGATGGATCTTTGACTCACAGATAAGTCTCCAGGGTGTTCTCTGCCTCAATTTTCTCATTGATAAAATGCCCTTGCCACCCCAAAAAGTTATCAAATACCATAATATAGTGATGATTCCATTGCCCTTTAGTATAGTTTCTTGAGAGGGCTTTCTCTGACTTTAAGTATGATCTATGATCTTTATAAAGCAAATGTACTATGTGGCCACAGAAACTGAGCCATATATGCTCTCTGTAAAGAGAAAAAAAAATTTTTTTTAAATAACTTCATAGATTCTCAGACTCCCAGTAACAGAGTCTGAAATGGGCTTGGATCGGGGAAAATCTATGCCATCATCATCAAGGATGCAGCAGCATGCTGGATCCCGCTAGAAACTGAGGGTAAGAGTCAGTTGTATATGTCGTCATCCCAAATCTAGATTCTGACTTCACACTGATATTTACATGGCAAAAATCGGCAAAGGCTACAAATCAGGGCTTTTGATATTCTGTTTATTTGGAGAGCCAGTTGTTAGACATTACAAGCAACCCTTCTTGCTGGTGGGAGGAGGGGAGAGGGTAGTTCTTAGGTTAGTATGAAATGAATCCTCAGATCTAACCTTAATTTTGGAGCACTAAACAATACTCACAAGACAGTCCATCCTGCCTCATAATCTACCTTCACAAGCAATAAGAGACCTATTATATGAGAGCCTTCTCTAATGTTCCCTGAAAAAATGCTATAGAACAACCACTGACTAGTGGCCCTGTAAGACTTGAGGCCCAGTGGCTAAAGCATCTTTTTGAAAAGAACCAGGAACACCATTCCTACTCCTTGGACATGCTTCACTATTACATAAGAGATATGTGCAGACCCTTGCCAAGGACCTGTTCTTATACCTCAGGTTATAGTTAATGTTTTCAGAACAGAATTTTCTCTCTGAATTCCTGGGAATTCCTAACTTGCTACCAATAAAACAGTGCTTTTGATTTAAATTGAAATAATTTGTAGTTTCTATTCTTGACTACTACATATAACTGATCATTGGTTTTCCAAAGTAAAAGTTCCAGAATCCTAGGAAGACTGGGTCATTTCATAAACTGAATTTTTTTTTATTAAATGAGAGGTAAATTAGACTCTTTTCTATCAACACTGGTGTTTTAAAAAAATTTGCTGGGGGGGTCTGGGTGGCTCGGTCATTTTAAGCAGCAGACCCTTGATTTCGGCTCAGCTCATGATCCCAGGGCCCTGGAACCAAACCCCAGGCTCGGGCTCCATGCTCAGCCAGGAGTCGGCTTGAGGTTCTCTCTCTCTCTCCCTCTGCCCCTGCACCCACATACACACACACACTCTCTCCCTTTCTAAGAATAAATAAATCTTTTTTTTTTAAACTTGCTAAAAAAATGCTAAAATGTATTGTTTTACTTTTTGTTTTAGTAGAGTTCCACAGCCAAGTGATTTTTCAATAAGAATTATATTTCAGTCTTTCACTGAAGCCAGAAAGCTACCTATTTAAACGAATATGCTTTCATATTAAACGAATATGCTATCCACCAAGTGGATCAATCAGCTGAAAAAATTGAACAGAAAAGGGGAAAATCCCACTCACTTTTGTTTTATGAACTATGATAAATCATTATTTGACCATTCACCAGACAAAATATATTGCAAAAAAGATTTAATAAAGATAGTTGCTATTTAGTAAAGATAACATTAGATACTCACTATGCAAGTTCAGTGTGTATCTGCTTTTGGTATTTATCCTGAGGAGCTAAATGTGCAGTTTCTGGTAAAGTGGTTTTCTCACATCGGCTGTCATATCAACATTCTGTGCACCAGATGACTAGGGGAAAGAAAAAAGTGTATTCTCATGGATCATCCCTTCTAAACTTTGCACTCTTAGAAAAGCATCCCAAAAGTTGTTTGTTATCTAATCAAATTATTGTAAGACTTTATGTCCTTTTTCCCATTTTGTGTGTATATTTTGAAGCATAAAAAGTCTCCCCAACAGGATGTCATCGTGTCCTGTGAGCATCCTGTCTTGGAGCCACTTACCTCTCCATTTAACTGGGAAATGCTTCTCTCTAGTCCTTGTTGATGGCCTTCCTCTGACATCCTAAGGACTAGCCTCTCCTTCCTGACTTGGCTCAGAGAGCTTTTCAATGCATGGATTTCACAGGACTGAAGCAGGTGGGAACGTCATAAAGGGAACAAATTTCAAAACACAGGCTGGCACTGGGACTTGACTAGCTTCCCCAGAACCTGCTCATCCCCCCCCCCCCATCCCTCGCCATAGCTATCCATGTCTAGCAGTTCCTGCCCTCTGCCTTTGTAAACAAGTTTTCTTCTCATGAGTCCCTCTGACTCTAACCTTTTTTTAGGTTCCTAGAATAACCAATCAGTCCATTTGTTACTACCTGATAATTCTAAAATTTGTTCTATTGAAAAGTCATCCTGAAACATTTTGCGAGTTAGTGCCCCTCACAGCAAAACCTAGAAAGTCAATTTGGAAAGCATTTTCATTTTTTAACAAGTTGTACGTAGACATGCATGTAGATATCAACTTGTATTTATATTGACTCCCATTAGCGAGAAGACAGTGGACGTTGGTGTTAGCCCTCATGTACGCATATACCACGGCTACAAGAAAGAGAGACCCTTGCAAGACTAGAGTGTCGGTCCAGAGGTTCACTGCTGTATCCCCACTGCTTCTCAATAAAAGAAGTGTGGTGGGAAATATTTAGGCTTTTCAAAAATTGCTTATTTAATAAATTGAGTTATTTTACAATAGTTTTTGTACTACCTCAATTTGGTCTGCCTAAATCATTTAGGTTACTGTGACTACTTTCTACTCTTTCAGATCTCAATCTGTGTGTTGCTATTTTTTTAATACGGCAAAAAAAAAAAAAAAAAGAATGCACTGACTTGAACTCTTGGGTTCAAGGTGGGGATTATATGATGATACAGTTACTATGGAAGACAGTACAGAAATTGCTCAAAAAATTAAAAATAGAACTGCTACATGGTCCAGCAATCCCATTTCTGGGTATATATCCAAAGAAGTTAAAAGCAAAGTTGAAGAGATATTTGCACACCCTTATTTGTAGCAACATTCATTCACAATAGCCAAGGTGAAGCAACCCAGGTATTCGTGGACAAATGGATGGATAGACAAAACATATACACACAATGAACTACTAATCAGCCTTAAAAAAAAAAAAAGGAAGAAAATCCCATCACATGCTACTACATGGATGAAGCTTGAAGACACTGTGCTCAATGAAAAAGCCAGTCACCAAAAAAAACTTAATTTAAAAAACAATAATTCCACTAAGATGAAATACCTAGAGCTGACAAATTCATGGTGATTGCCAGAAACTGGGAGTGGGGTGGGAAGAAGAAAATGGAAATTTGTTTTTATTTAATGAGCATATAGTTTCCATTTTGCAGCTCTGCCACTGTGGGAAGGGTCTGCACCATGACCACCTCATGGTTCTCTGGTCCTCATCTCTCCACACTTCAGTGTTGCAATCTGTAACATAAACAAATTGAGATAAACCAGGCCTAGGATTTTACGATCCTTCAGTTTATTTAGTCCCTAATCCAAACAGACCTTATTCAATACATACCCTGTTTAGAGACCACTAACTGTGGATCATGTCAAAATACCAGGGTCAGTTCTGAAAGCCTTCTAATTACAATATTAATATCCGTGACTGTCAGAGATAGTTGTGATTTATAAGTCATACAACATTGTGCTCAATGCTATCACCTCAAAACAGTTTGAAGTACCAGTGGGGAAGAGGTTTCCCACTTAATTCCATTTCTTCTCACCTTCTCTGTTCCATCTCATGTTCCTATAGGTTCTGCCACAGGCTCCATTCCTTCCACAGCGTTATCTTTCTCTGACTACATCTCTCGTCCAGAAGGTCACACCAGCATCATCCACTTTGACAAGGATGAGGTTGAGAAGAGCTGCCGGGTCTTGATCATCGATGACTCCCTCTATGAACAGGAAGAAATCTTTAGCGTTTCACTGAGCCTGCCGATGGGAGGGCGACTGGGAGCCCAGTTCCCCACAACCAAGGTGGTTATCCTAGCCGATGGTGGTGATGGTAAGTCCATTTCCTGCTTTCAACTCTTGGCAATAACTGTCTTCTTCTTACACTGTCCTTCAACAGTTGAGAGACAAATCTCACTTAAATTATCTATTAAGGGAATATTTGTTGTTCCTCTTTCTCCAAAAGCTGTGAATGGCTTGTCAAATATGTAGATATCACCAACACCAAAAACAAAATAGCAGTTCAGGGAGATAAAATATCTGTGTATAACTTTACTAGAAAAAAAAATAGCCTAAGAAGTGACCTAAGACTTGAAAAGAAGCCAAGAAGAGGACCAAAGTTTAGTATCTGGTTCCCCAAACAGGACTGCCCACAGAGACCCTCATTTTGGTAGCACAAGGGGGAGGGGGGGTGCTCACAGCAGGAGGTACGTGAGTAATCAGATGGTACAAGTGTCCCATGGAGCACCCATGTGTAGGCTTCCAGACTTCTCTTCCTACCCCTATGTGCCAGGGAATTTGGCTCCAAATCCTAGGGAACCCAGCTGAAATTCAGCCAGAGAAGGGGGTGGTGCTCCTCACACCTCAACACCAACCCCATGCCCCAGATGTGGTAAGAAGTAACAAACCCAGTATGATTTTCCTAGATCTCCACTGCCCTTTCTACCAGAGGCACTTTCAAAAGAGATAATGTACGTCAAGCCAGAGGCAGGATCAGACTAGTTTATTACTATTTCAGACTGCTTCATCTCTCAAAAGTGCCTCCATCAGGATTGGAGTGGCCATGAGGTGCCATGTTCAGATCTAGGCAAGATTAAACTGGCTGTTACCTCAGACCCAAACTTAGGGTGACGCTTTATGGCTACGCACAGAGCTTCTGTAAAACCAAGAGCTGAGCCAGGGGACAAACAGAGTCGGGGCTGGAGAGTGCAAACACCCTAGCTGGTAGGGTAGATGTGCTCCATGTTCTAGGTGGCGTGATGCTTTTCTAGCCACCAGAGCATGAAGGAAGATATGAGTGTGATTAAAGGTGATTTTTTTTATTTATTTGATCTTTTAAGTGGGTTTTTTGTTGATGTTGTGTCCTATGGACAAAATCTCAGAGTTGTGCAATAGACTAATTTGGCTCCATTAAAAGGATAAAAAATCATCATGAACTAAGGTCCATTCCAAAACATATTTTCACAAGTATCAAGGGCTAAGGATAAGTATAGACCCTGAGGTCTAGGATTCCTTCATTTTGTACTTTTCTTTTCAAAAATTTCTCCACTAGAATTAAGAGAATGATTGTTTTTCTTCAAATGTATGAATTTTCACTGTATGGAAATTTAGAATCTGTATTATCTTCTCTGCTAAACCAAAAAGTTATTAGGAAGTGTCTATTAAGAATACCAATATTGATTATCTAATTGTTCTGGAAAGAGAAATGTTATTCATAGTCTTAGATGTAAATTATCTCTTGTCGTCCCAATGGAAGAAAAGGAAAACCTGAGTAAATTTAACTAGTTGAGACTTGAAAAATCCAATACCTCGAGTCTATTTGATAAATACGAAGGTCAGTCTGAAAGGAAAGAATGATGATATAGTGTTATGTGGTTTTTGAAGCTCAAATGAAAGATTGGATTCTTCTTAATATCAGGGTTATGATTATTATTAGGGCTAGAGCACGTAACTCTTACTGAGAACTAGGAGAAATTTGCAGGCCTGAGTTCTAGAGACTGAGAAGTTCAGGGCAAAACAAGAAGAGAGAGAAAAGGACTTTTTAGATTATTCTACATACTTTTTTCTTAGTAGCTCTTTCCTTTTCCAACCAATTCTCAGTTTTCTCTAGTGAACATGAACATGATGTGTGAACATGTGTGAACATGAAAAGATGGAAATCTATAAAAATAAAGCCTCAAATTCCTTTTCCCTTCACTATGATACCTCTGTCTATTGCCGGAAGGGTGATGTCAGTACAATCTGAGTTTTCTTTGCTGGACCTAGTTATTGTTCCAAGTACACAAGGAAAAAGAAAAAAAAAAAAAAAGGCAGGAGAAAAACGAAATAGAATCAGGAAGTGGAATGCCAAAGTGACGAAAGCTTGCACTGGGAGCTTAGAGACTTGGATCCTGAACCTGGGCACCACTACCAATCCAGGTGACCTTGGAGCTCTTGGACCCTCGCGCTCTCTGGGGCTCAGTTTCCCAAGTCATAGAAGAAGGAGGTTTAAATGTGTCATCTCTAGGGACCCTTCCATCTCTAGAATTTGATGGTTCTTGAAGTCATTTTAAGATGAAGGTTTTAGTTAATTAATACTCCTATCAATAAAATGAAGTGTCCTGTAGAAGATTTGAATATTTTTTAAACAAAATTTTCTCATGGACTTAAAAACTTGTGTTAAAATTTTACTCCTAAAAATTCGGATAAAGAACAGAACTAATCACTGAACTTGAATGGTCTTGTGATTCAGGCTCTCCATTTTGTCTTCTATTTCTCCAAGGCTTCCCCCAAATAGATAAATTCCTATTATTTGACTCATGATATTTTTTCCTACTTGGGTGTTAGGAGACCCCCAAAAGTAAAGCTGTATAGTTTTCTATGTTTTAACATTTTCCAAGCATATAATGAGTTACACTTTGATAAGGAAATACATTATAGTCTCACCCACATATTTAGGAAGACATGTTTATTTAAAATCTTCCTGAAAAACTAAAGCAAAATTAAAGAATAAGATTGACTTTCAATGATTCTCTTTTTTCCCAACAAGAAGTATGTTTCCTTCAACCTCTTCACCTAACACTTTCTAAGACTTTATCAAAAAACCAGAGTGTGCCCTAAAACTACAAACACCAGAAATGTTCATAAATGATGAGACAAACAAGAAAATTCACAGGTCTCAGCATGGACTACAATTTTGTTGGTGAGCTCAAAACTGAGTTTACTCTTGGAACTTGGACAGAGCTTCTGACCCAAATGTCAGTGTTTGTATGTACAGTAAGAAATGAATGGCTGTCAAGGGGTTGGACATGCAAGTTCATCGGTCAGTGTGGTAGGTAGAATAATGGCCCCCAAATGAATCCATGTCCTAATCCTAAAATTCATTAGTATGTTACCTTTCTTGGGAAAGACTGTAGATGGGATTAAATTGAGGATCTTGAGATGGATAGATTAGCCTGGATTATCCAAGTAGGCCCAATATAATCACAAAGGTCCTTATACTAGAGAGGCAGGAGGATCAGTGAGAGAAAAATGTGGTGATGGAACCACAGATATCAGGGCTTGCTTCATTAATTCTCTGCATAACCTGGTAACCCACTTTAGCTACATTTTTCTCTCTCTTTGACTGTGTCATTTATATTTCAAGTAATAAATTTACATCTTTAAGTCATGGTGGTCATTGATGCAATAGATTGACTAATCAATTTCCAGTAGTGAAAGCCAGAAATGCCTGAGATGAATTTTATTAATGTCACGGCATTATATGAACAACAGAGTCATTATGTGAACAACAAAGTAAGATGAACCAAAGGGGAGTAACCTGTAGGAGTAACTGTGCACAGGAACATTGCTAGGTGAATTGGGGAGACCCCGGACCCTGAGGCCTAGACCTACCCTGTCCCAAAGATGTTGCCAAAGGCATGTGGTCCTATCACAAGAGAGAATTCAAGGACAGACACAACACAAGGGAAGAGCAACACAAGGAGGAATGTTTATTAAAGCAAAATTGCACTCAAGATGTGAGAGTAGGCAAAGGAGAGGGACAGAGAGACAGAGGCAGAAAGAGATACACACCCCACGGTTTGGGTTTCTACCTTTTATTGAAAATTGTTAACAAGGGGGGTGGAATATTCGTTACTTAGGGTGGAGTTTCTGGGAAGCAGGGTTTTGTGCCTTATTTGTCTTCCTTATTTGGTCAAGGATTTCCAGCCTGCCTTGTCAGCCATCTTGTGTCTGTCTGGGCTGATCTGACTTCCTGTGCTTTGTTTTGGAGCCCTGCCAGAACTGGCCTCTGACTCCCCCAAAAGCTGGGCATGGCTTCCTCTTTGCTGGCCTCCAGGAATCTTGTTAGACCTAACAGCCTCTAAGAGGAATGTGCAAAAATAAATAGAAGTGTTAGTATCTGTTTCTTGAAGAAATATTTTCTCTTTGAGTACTGACATATCTCCACTTACTTTTTACTTTAAAAACCATAGTAGTTTTAAATTTTCCCATGGTTAGAACAGAGAAATTGTAAATTCTCCAATACCAATATTTTAAAAAAGGAGAAAAATAGAACAAAAAGGGAAGAAAATCAACACAACGTCCAATATATGATACAGTTGTTAACTTGTTGTATTATTTGAAATGATTTTAGTAGATACTTAAGTAATTAATTCATTCAAGAAACATTTACAGTGGCCTATTGTGCACTTAGTATAGAACCACAAAGCCATTAAGGTCTTTCTCCTGCCTTCTGTCACATCTGACTTGAACTGTGATTAGACTGTTCTCAAACACATGGAAGCTTTGGAATGGAGGGGAAATCATGTGCAGAAATAATGGTGGAAGATTTTTAGGTCAGTATAATCAATCGTAATCACTACACATTTTTCTGAGCAAGTCACTGTTAATAAGTGTTGAATCCAGGAAACCTGCTTTCAGATACTATAATATTTATTGAAGATTGAACACTTAGCTAAGCTTAAAAAACTCCAACACCCATCGTTAACATATCCTCTTTTTAAAGGAAACTCTACAGGGGTAGCAACCTTTTAAGCAGGAAATCGTTTGAAAAGCATGGGATCTTAGCAACGCCGTCAAGCTACAGAACCACCTCTACCCCTGGGCAAATACTGCTAGAGATTTTGGACCCTCAAGGTCCATGGTCAGAATACTCTTCCTTTTAACATGGCTGAAAGGAGGCAGCCCATTCCTTCTTCCTCCAGCTGCTTTCTCTTTTCTGGGTTCCACACAGAGTGAACTTCAGCTAAAACAGTTTTGCTACAGATGTGACCATACTAATCTTGCCCCACTCTCCCAAGGCAGCCTGGTCATGTTCCCTGTAGCCCAAGATTGACTCTACTGAGTCATTGCCCTAGGACATCCTAATCTTCATGGTCAGAATTAATGATATTTCTGAGAAGGCGTTCTGAAAATTCTAAAGAGTGGCTTCCTCCCACTTCGGGTCCCCAGCAGGCATTCATTTAGCAGCTGCCCTTGAATGACTACTGTGAGTACTATTTGCGCTTTGGTCACTAGAGTAAAGATATTCAGAGGTTTTGCCATTCGTGATGCTAATGGTTCCTTCGAATATTACCACTTCATCTTCTCCTTGAGAAAACATCCACAGTGTTATTAGCATACCTACCACATGATTATAATCTTTTGAAATACTGATGTGAAACAGTAATTCCCCTAATTCGGTTTTAAGCATTAAACTTTTATCAAACTCTAATGTGTAGTGTATCTCAGGTAGTAATAAGGTTGTCATTTCAATCAAGAATAAAAATAAGTGTCGTACAAAATTGACCATTTGGGGAAATATGGAGGAAAGTATATGCTCGTTTTCTAGGATGACGATTTTGTATGTAATTGGCCATAGTCTGGGCACTTATTAAATACCAATAGTGCTTTCCCTTTTTTTGATGTGTCACGTCCATCATCTTGTGTCAAAAGCATGTTTTCCTTTAGGCCAAATGGTGACACAGTGTCCGGCAATCTAAGGATGTGCTCAAGTAAGTCGAAGGAAAATATTCTTTCTTTCTAGTTAGAATTGGGATGAAATGGGTGTTTTTTTGTTTTTTTGGTTTGGTTGGTTTGGAGTTTAGATAATTTTTTTTAAAGATTTTATTTATTTATTTGACAGAGAGTGATCCCAAGTAGGCAGAGAGGCAGGCAGAGGGAGGGGGGAAGCACACTCCCTGCTGAGCAGAGAGCCCGATGCGGGGCTCGATCCGAGGACCCCGAGATCAAAACCTGAGCTGAAGGCAGAGGCCTAACCCACTGAGCCACCCAGGTGTTCCTGGATAATTTTTTTAATGGAAGTATGGTATGTTACGTTAGTTTCACAACACAGTGATCTGACAACTCTGTGTTGTTACGTTCATCGCCAGCATAGCAGCCATCGGTCACCAAACACAGCTATTACAATACTAATGACTATATTCCCTGTGCTGTACCTTTTCAGGGATCAAATATTTTCATTCTGTTTAGCTAGATTCTGAGAAATGTTTTGCTTCCTTAAACAGAGATCAGATATCCCTTGTCGAATGTCAAATATCCCTTGTCAAAAAAGGAATACATCTGTAAGGGCAACTACTGTGGAGTGATGCTAAGAAAAGACATGCGAACCTGGGTGGCTCAGTGGATTAAGCCTCTGCTTTCCGCTCAGGTCACGATCTCAGGGTCCTGGGATCGAGCCCCACATCAGTCTCTCTGCTTAGCAGGGAGCCTGCTTCCCCCTCTCTCTCTGCCTGCTGTTCTGCCTACTTGTGATCTCTCTCTCTCTCTCTCTTTCTCTCTCTGTATCAAATAAATAAACAAATAAATCTTAAAAAAAAAAAAAAAGGAAAAGAAAAGAAATCGTACAAAAGCAGAAGCAACCTAACCACCCAAGATCTTGGCCCTACCTGCCACAGGAACCCTTTTAAAAAACATCAGCTGCATGAGGGCAGACACCAGGGAACACGGCCAATAAGTTAGCTGAATGCATGGCAGGCTTCATATGCATTCACTAGGCTTCGGACTTTAGCTTCCAGGGGCTGTACATGGGTCAGGAGGGAACTGAGGACACTTGTTAATTAGCAAATTATCTCTGTTTTATATATAAACACTTAGAGCAGGTTTCTGCTTTTCTACCAAGGATGGTTTTTTTTTTTTCCATTTTTAGCGTGTGCTTTGAAAACTTACAATCTGCTACAAAAAGAATTAATGTCCAATTTCATAGAAGTCTGTTACTTTTGTCCTGAGGCAATAAGATTTGCATAACATGCATAAAATTTGCCTATAAAGATTGCCAGCTAGATTAGTATCTTTATCATTAAAAGGGTAGCTAACAGAATAATGACAGATTTAAGAAAACATTGTAAAGAAAAGTGGTACATAATCCAAGTGTCATTGTGGTGAAATCAGCACATCCAACTTCTTTTTTTAATATGGTTAATACCATTGCATGGACTAAGATAAACTTCAACACATAAATGGTTTTAAAACTTGAAAGACATATTGTGGTGCTGTAAAACCAGGAACCATTCAGAAGGCAGAGCATCGCTATTGGTATGACAATACAATTGCCATAGGCTTTACAAGTAGGAAAAATTTATTTCAGGTCTTATTCTTAAACTTGGGTGCCATAGTTCACCTTTTGAAGCTTTAACTTTCATGAGATGTATTTTGGTTATTTTGCACTGATTGCCACTATTGGCTTGCACGTGTCTTTCTGGACACGCTTGCTGCATTTGACATGGTGACCCCTCATTCTTCTCACTACTCTCTGCTCTTAATTTTCCTGGTTCTATTCCTCTTTTGCTATCAGTTTTGTCCTTCCCTTCCTCCCCTCTCCCCTCCCCCCCTCCTTCTTTCCTTCCTACTTTTCTTCCTTTCTTTTTCTTTCTTTTCTTTTTTTGTCTCTCTTTTGAGCTCTTTCCCTTCTACCAGTCACCTTAAAGTTTTATGCCACACTAAAATTCCCTTTATTTATCCATGTGGAGGATTATATCACCTATTACAGGATTGACTCCAACTTATGTGCTTAACATCTCAAATCCTATCTCCAGCCCTGACCTGAATGGAACCCCAAATTCACACATTAAAGCCTTCCTAGACCTATCTACTTGGATATCCCATCACATATCATCATCTACTCTCTTTTACCCTATTAGAGACTATTTCCCCTCCTATATTACCAACTAAGTTATTGACAGTCCCACTCCCATATCCCCAGAGCATCCTAGAAGCCCCCTAGGGGCTTCTATCCACTAGGTGCTGCTCAGGACACTTAACACATTCATCTCCCACTTTAATCTTAATACTAGTGCATAGTTCAAACCATGCTCATGGTTTGAACTGGATAATTGCAATAGCTTCCTAATTGGTAACCTTAACTCTTCCTTAAATCTGTGGTTCACACTGAAGTTAGACAGATGTACAGAAACAACAACAATAACAACAACAAAACTGACCATATTTCCACTGCTTAAAATTGGTCCCCATATGCCATAGAGTCTAAAAAGTAAAGAAAAAAGTAAAGACCCATACACTTCAAATGGATCCATGTTCCTGCCATATCTGGCTTCTACCTTCCTCTGTGACCAATTCCCAACATCTCTTTACTCTCATCTCATACATCACTTAGAAACAAATGCTTGTTTTTCTCCCCAGACACTGGGCTTCTTCAGTCTTATATGACTTTTCCATATTAGCCACTTTGGAACATTCCTCCCACCTTTCCCATTGGTCCATTCTCATTCATCTTTCAGATCTAGCACAGCTTCATTTCTCTCCGTACTCCTCTGAGCCTTGAGGTTGGTTCCTTCTTTTGTCAAAGCACTCAGGAGTTAACTGATTGAAATTGATGTGGCCGCCCGCTCATACCGAAAACACCTCAACAACAAAAACTGCATTTTTCTCTACATCCCTAGCAGCTACCACAGTGCTTAGAGCATAGAGAGGATGCTCAGGAGATACTTAACCGAACAACAAAAAAAGTTGAATTTGACCACATGAAGCCTGATATTAAAGAATTAGTATTGATTCACAGGCATCACCTCTTTCTTTTCTAAGAATTCAGAAATCATTTTAAATAAACTATTCCAGAATTCTTCTAGAGAGTAAGCTTACCAGTTTGCTTCTAGATTTTATTTTATTTTCTCTGCTGAGGTAACTGAAAAAATCATTTTCCTAGCTTCCATCTTTGGACATCTATCCTGTCCTGAGTGGTTTCTCAAAGTTTACCAATAATGTTCCTGTCACTTCATCTGCAAGTCCCTTTTGTATCTTGTCATGAAATTTCTCCGAATCTGGACGTTGAGTTAATATTAAATGATGCTCATATCTCTTTTGAGAGCTTCACTTCCCAACTTGTCATATTCTTTTTCCTTATTTCCATTTGAAGAGCATTCTCTTTGAAAGGAGATTAAAAACACATTTATGGCTGTGGAATCAATTTAATGTAAGTATGATGTGGTCAAAACATCATATACTCATAAGTGCCCACTCTTAGGGATTACTACCCCTGTCTCGGTTCTTCAGAGTGAGGCCAAAGAGAACTGGAGATACTGCTGGGCAACGTACAGGAACTGTTTCCTCTATTTCAACAAATCCCCTCATGCTCAAGACACAGAGCATCTCAGAAGAGTTTCATGACTTTTTCTGTAAGTGACACCATCCTCCTCTTACATCTGGTATCCGACTATATTCATAGAGACTTGATCCATTTTTTTCTCTGCACAGCAGCATAAGTGACCCAAATATGTTTTCCCTTTCTTACTTCTTGCCCTTCCCTGATACCATAGAGAATAAGTTCAGTGCTAAAAATCAGATCACTTTGTCCCAAACTTTTTAAAAAAGAAAACCTTTGTAATAAGTTCAAAATATATCAGAAGTGAGTTAAAATTATCCATTTGACAAATTCTTGAGTACTTATATACCGGCCTCTGTATCCCTAAGGGTGTAATGACACTTGGACTATGGTCACTGACCTTGAGAAGTTTGTGTCGTTCTAAGAAAAACACAGAACAATATGTGAGCTTGTTCGCTTTAGTATTTTGACTTTTCCCGGAATTCATAAATCGAGAGAAGGAGTTCTAAGGAGACCATTTGAGAAGTAATGTGCGTCATGTGCAATATGGAGGACACAGTGAATGGAGGTTAGGCTTTATCTGGAACATCACAACATAGGAGGCAAGCTGGTTGGCTGCTCTGATGGATGAACAAAAAAGAGGAGCCGCATCAGGATTAGGCAGTATTCCTAGAGTTGATCAAGGCAGCGGTGGCAGGGGTGTTGCCATGGACCAAATGTGAGCCTTGCACACAAGAAAGAACCGGAATAAATTTGTCTTGGGTGTTGCCTAAAAGCGCCATCTAGAGGGGGTGAACAGTCCTCAGCAGAAGCATTGCCAATGTTAATGGGTTGAGGGAGGTTTAAGTGACCAGCAAGAATAGGGAGGCATCACCCTCATCAAAGAAGCAGCCGATGAGAACTATCCAACTATGGGAGTGAGGGGTCTCCATAGAACACACATAAGTGGCCATGAGAAACAGAATCCGTTTTCTCCATCATCTAAGACTAGCGAATGTGATCCCCATGAGAATACCCACAAGAAAATATTTCCCTGCTCCTCTTGCCTCTCCTCCCTCTTTCCCGTCCCACGCTCGGAGATATCAGAAACATTCGTCAGCAGCAATGGGGAGATGCTGTAAAAGGTCTTGGCGAGAAGAAAAGAGAGGACGCCACCCCCCTTCTCTGAGTGCAGAGATGGTGACCAGTAGCACGTGTGGCCCCTCACGCAGATATAGAGCTATTCAAAATGTTAGGAAGCATGGGGTAAAGAAGGCCTGATTTCTTGAGGGAGTTATATACAGCTTCCCAAAGCAGGTATCTCTTACTAACAGTCTTAAAGAATGAGTGGAAATGTATAAAATTGGCACTTTGAGAAGAGAGTTCCAGCTCAGAGAACATCACCGCAACAGTGGAGACTCGTCAACACATGGTGTGTTGGGTACATGGTGAGCTGTTTGGTGCAACAGGGCACAGGACCAGTTGTGGTGCCCAGTGATTCCAGAAAAAATGGACTCCAGTCAGATAAGGAGAGGTCTTGTCCATCCTGGTAACACTTTCAGTAAACTTTCCTCATCATTAAGAGACCTACTAACATACATCCTGAGCAAAAAAGACTTATTACCTTGATTTGTACCTTCCAAAATTTTTAATTTAACTCAGATATGTTTTCTATTGCATTATACTTGCAAAGTTGTCATCTCAATGATGTTAACTTTCCATTCACCATCAAGGGTCGTTTCCTCTGTGGTGAAACTTCTTCCTAGTTTTTTCATCTTTTTGTCTCCATATTTCACAGTCTAAACAGACACTTGTTTCAAATCTTTGCATGGCAGCCATCTAGTATAACAGCTAGATCTTGTGCAAGGTTTAAATCGTCATCTAGGTTCATAGGCTACTTTCTGAAACACAGAGAACTAGATATAAACAGATATCCCTGTAAAAATCCCAAATAATTGTCAAACTTTCCCCCCTTCAGCCCCCCTCCCCCCCAAAAGTCCGATGCCCACTCTGGCTTCCTTCAAACTTCTCTTTCTAGTGAGTCCCTTCTCTGCTTCCAGGGGAGCCTTCTGGCATCTCAGCGGATGGAACCCTGCCTCCTCCCAGATGTCTGTCCATTCCCCGTGATTAACAAATATCATCAGAAAAGAAATAGCAGCAGTCTCAGAATTCAGAACCCTGGTCAGACTGTCCCTCAACATAAAGAGCAATTTCTCCTGAGAAAAATCCTTCTAAATTCCCCCACCATCTTTTCCCAAATAATAGCTGACTTGCCTGAGTTACAGCTAGCTGGCCAGTTTTCCCCAATAGGGAAGTTTCTTTATATGACAGAAATCTCTTGACACAGAAAAATGAACAGAATTCTAACCAATGCTATCTCACTGCACCTCCTGGAGTCCGATTTGTGACACTGTTTGTGTGTATGTGTGTGTTTTGTTGTTTTCACCTTGAGACTGTGGGGTCTGTCAAGTCTGATGATTGTTACAAATACCTAGGGTCACAGGAGCCAACAAGATAGTTGGCCTGGAGGGCTGAGGTATTCTTAGTTTGTCTTTTGATGCCTCCCCAGAGCCTACCCTGCACTTTGGGAATGCTGAGTATCATGTCGAGGAAAGTGCTGGCTCCGTGGAGATCTGTGTCTGGAGGACAGGCCCGGACCTTTCCCAAGCGTCGTCTGTCACTGTGCGCTCCAGGAAGACAGAGGCAGCAGCAGCAGAAGGTGAGAGGGCCATTTAAAAATTATATCACTATCAAGATCGACGTATAGGTGGGGCAAAGGCTGTCAACAAGTCTGTCAAGTGTAGTGTGCCTGGTCTGTGTTGATAGACTCTGGTTTTAAGTTTCTCTTACCTGAGCATATAAACCGTCCGCATAGGTAATGACTTTTTATATTTATTGCTATTTATAAAATAGACTATTCAAAAAGCAACCTCTATGATTTATTCAGTACCCACTGGCTTGTCATGGACCCAAAATAACTTTCCAAAGTTCAGAATATTTGTAGATGTCGTAGGTTGCTCATAAACAGGATTTGAGACCAGGCTACCCCTTTGATGGCTGAGCAAGGCCCATCTCTGTGAACATCCAGGCCCCTGTTAGATGCGAGAAGGATTGAAGGTTTGCACTCCAGACTCAGGTGTTTTCCTTGGCTTCAAGCAGCATGTCCTCATGTCCCACTCACCTTAGCCTCTCTTGATACAGGCAATCAAGGCCTAGCCATAAGAGGAGCTAGACAGTTCTGAATAATACTTCCTCTGGGGAGCCAGTCAGCTTCTCTACCAAAAAAAATAAAAATAAAAGAACCCCAAAGGCAGAAGAATGCAACAGGAAAAGAAGGGGAAATTTCCACCTACATTGACACCCACATTTTCTCATTTGCCACCTGCGACCTTTTAGTCTTCCGGGTTATGAACAGTCAGTTAGTTCAGGACTAGCATCATCTATATCCAAGACAATGAGGATATTTTAAGAGAAAAGTACAAATCCTGCAAATAAAACCCAGCAATATAAAAGCCTATGCTAAGTAATGAGGCATAAAGAGAGTAAAGTAGGCATTTACCTCTGAAAATGTAAACCCAATTGCTGCATGTACCCAGAAAGTTAAGGACAATAAAGAGAGCCAGTTGGGTTTAGAGCACAGCACTTTCTCTTAGAAGAATTTGCAGGTTATAACTCCAGTGAATATATGATAGCATATGCTACATGAAGCTAGTAATGATGCTTACAAGATTTTTTTTTTCGCTTTTTTCCCTTTTTTTCTTTTCCTTAATTTTCAGAGAAGATCATTTTTTACTCTACGTTTGTGGAAATGAGAATAAATAGATTAATTGGCTCATTGGGCTATTTGGCTTGTGCTTGGGAAAATAAATTCGAACTCATTTAGAAAACTACCCTTGCACACAAGTCATGATCCTTCTGGGAGCTCTCAGGTAGGGACAGACAATCGAAGTAACGCATCTGCTCAGCTTGGTTAATTCACAATAATAATTATGCATACATAGGTAACTATATCATTAAAACTTGTTACATAAATAATAATGATAATTTCTTTGTACCGGATGCCTACTATTTGCCAGACTCCATGATAGAATCCTTGCTGTATTATCTCTAATCTTCTCAGCAACTCTGTAAAGTAGCAGTAATTATCCCCATTTTGCAGTTAAAGAAACTGAGACTCAAGGAAGTTAAATAGTTTGTGCAAATAAGCAATGGACTCAAGATCCAAACCATAGCGCAGAAGATCCCAAGTTCTCTCTCCCTTACTCTTCTGCCTTGGCAATTTTCAGTGTAATCTTGTTTTATTTTTCTTAACATAATTATTTAATGACTTTCTTTAGAAGTATTTTTGTGGGTGCCTGGGTGGCTCAGTTGGTTAAGCATCTGACTTTGGCTCCGGTCATGATCCCGCATCAGGCTTTGTGCTGGGCTTGGAGTCTGCTTGTCCCTCTGCTCCCCCTCACTGCTCTCTCTCTCTCTCTCTCAAACGAATAAATAAAATCTAAAAAAGAAAACATATCTTTGTAACAATCTCAAACTTACAGAAAAGAGATAAGTACAGTGAAAAAACACTTTTTTTTTCCTGAACCATTGAGAGCAAGTTGCCAATAAATTTGGAACCATCTCTGAAAACTTAGAAAGCTGTGCCTCCAAAGACATTCTACTCTGTGACTCCAATGCAAGCATGAAGTCAGGAAATTACCCTGACACATTACCACACTCCAATCCTCAGACCTCATTCGAGATCTGCCAGGTGTTGCCCATTCTCTACAGCGAAAGAGTCCAGTGGAGACTCCCATTCCGTTCAGTTGTCATGTCTGTTGAGTTTCCTTCAGCCTGAAACAGTTCCTTGTCTTTCCTTGATTCTCATGACCTTGGTATTTTTGAAGACTATCAGGTTTGGTAGCATGTAAAATGTCCCTCTGGGCTTGTCTCATGTTTCCTTGTAATTAGATTCAGGCTCTGCATCTTTGGCAGGAAAGTTTGCAGACTTGACATGTGTTCTCCTTGGATTCTATCAAATGGCCCACGGTTTCCATTTAGCCCATCAATGGGGTGTTAACTTTGATCACGTGGTTAAGGTGGTATCTGCCAGATTTCTCCACTATGAAGTTAATTTTTTTTAAAAGATTTTATTTATTTATTTGGCAGAGAGAGAGAGATCACAAGTAGGCAGAGAGGCAGGCAGAGAGAGAGGAGGAAGCAGGCTCCCTGTGGAGCAGAGAGCCCGATGCGGGGCTCCATCCCAGGACCCTGAGATCATGACCTGAGCCGAAGGCAGCGGCTTAATCCACTGAGCCACCCAGGCGCCCCTGAAGTTAATTTTTTACAATAAATAAGTATTTTATTTGCAATTAATAAGTTTTATGGAGAGATATCTTGAGACAATATATTCTGTTTCTTGATTAACATATTTATTTATATCACTTAAGGGTTTCTATTTTATTCCACTGCTTATAATTTATTGCTAATTATTCATTACACTTGATGACTTTTTAAATTACTAGCAAAGAAGCTATAGGACCATGTGACCCAACTTACAAAATAATTAATAATTCGGGAAGTCGCAGAAACTCCATGTCTTAGTAAAACCAAGCAGAATGTGGTAAGATCAACCAAGTATCTGGCAAAGGTGAATGAGTGAAATCTAATGAAAATAAAATTCATGATAGTGACCTTAAAAATTAAAAATTTAAAAGTAAACTTCTTTATTACAAATTGAAGTTGCCTTCAGGGAGCCTTCAGTCTCTCAGTGAGATTTTTGGGGAAGTGCTTGGAAGGTGATGTACCCGGTCTCAACATGGAGAGCCCTGAAGAGGACGGCCCATGGTCATGGATGAGTGACTATCACGGCATTTGGTTGAATATGGAGACTCCCCCTTTCTGGGGATCGAGCCAACAAAATATGATTCTGAGGGTGCAGTGTACATAGGAGTATGCTATCTTTCTCTTATGACAATGAATCCTACAGTCTCACTCTTGACTTTCCCTTTCCCACTAGCTGGAATAGATTATGTTGGCATTAGCCGAAACCTGGCCTTTGCTCCGGGAGCGCATATGCAGATATTCCAAGTGATGATCCTTGATGACCTGGGACAGCCCATCTTAGAAGGTCCAGAAAGGTTTGAATTAGTTCTCCAGATGCCAGAGGGTGCCGTGCTTGGAGAACCACATAAAACCACCGTTTTCATCAATGACACCATCTGACTGTAAGCAGAGTGCTTGTAGTTCATTTGAATGAAAGACTTTAAGGACTTAAACACCCAAAAGCATCTCCTAACAACAGAATGAAACTGTACATATTTAGGGCTTAGCAACTCTGGGATAGCAATGATATTGTACTGTCATTGGTGTTGTATATATTCTGGTGATGTGTGCGAATATAGTTTATGTGATTGTATGGATATATATAGAGAGAGATGTATACAGAGAAAGATTGAGTCCAGAAAAAATGAGGCTCCTTTTGTTTTCCTTTTCCTATTTTCTCTTACTTTGTTTCTAAAGCTAGTGAAAGCCATTGTCACCAATTAAATCAAAAGTTAAGAATAAAAGGGTCGGCTTCTCTTTGCCAATTGGAGCTGGACAGAAAGCACCTTTCAACGATATACATACTGTCACATTCTTTCAGTGTTTCAGGTTATTGTGATAAGAGTTCCCTAACTGAAATTTGCAGAGAAGCCCAAAGCTCCATGTTGCCAATTACTCGATTTTCCACTACAGTTCTTACTCAGAGCCACTTAGGTAGTAGGGAATCCTTTCATCAGCTGTCCCTTCCTTTGCAAATTCCTTTATAAAAGAGGATAAAAGGGGGTGCCTGGGTGGCTCAGTCAGTTAAGCATCTGCATTCGGTTCAGGGATCGAGCCCTGCATTGGGCTCCCTGTTCAGCGGGGAGTTTACTTCTCCCTCTCCCACTTCCTCTGTTTGTATTCCCTCTCTCGCTGTCTCTCTCTCTGTCAAATAGATAAATAAAATCTTTATAAATAAATAAAGAGGGTAAAAATAAAATGATTTTTTAAATCCAAGTATCATGAAGAAGAATGAAAAGTTGAAGAGTTGTATAAGCTCCAAACTTCCCAATTTGTTCTTAACCAAGTTGAAGTTGGCAATGTAAATATCATCAGCATGCCTCAGCTAATACCACTAAATCAGAGTTTCCAAATTATTTTGAAAACCATATCTTCAATCTAGTCATTATCATTATGCAAATCCTTTTTAAATTTGTGTTTCAGACATGACTTAACCTATTCACAAGCCAACATGGCACATGATAAAAACCACTTCAAAAAAAAAAAAAAACTATTTCAAGAAGCCTTCCCCACGGATGCTGAAGAGAGAACAAGGAGGCTCTTAGCTTCCATGTGGTCTGCCTATATAGGTAAAGAAGTCCTTATCTATCATCAGGCTGGGTTTTGCTTCCTTGCTGGAAAATATCAGTTTCCCCTACCAGAGAGATTTTTCTAAGCTACCTCGCAACTCTTGACCTCACTTGCCCTTCTATAAAATGAGAAATCTGGCCTCTATTTCCAGTTCTAATTCCTGTCCGAGTACTTATCTGCCAACAGGAAATCACCCTCCCTCATCTTATAGTTTGCCCAGCTATCAGGATCAAAATTCTTTTAAACTTGGGATGCCTGGCTGGCTCAGTCAATGGAGTATGTGACTCTTGATCTGAGGGGTTGTGAGTTCAAGCCCCATGTTGGGTACAGAGATTATTTAAAAATAAAATCTTAAAAAAAAATCTTTAGACTCAATTCAATTCACCATATATTTGTTGGACTTCTCCAACATGTCAGAAAGATATGGAACCTTCACAAATGTCAAAAAAAAAAAAAAAAATGAGAAAACGACATACAGGCTAGGATAACTCTCAGACACATCCAGCAGTCCCCAAATGAAGCAACCATCTGAATTTCCCACTGAGTACCTCTGTGCCTAGGAAAAAATCCATATTGTCAGCTTTATAGAGAAAGCCACAGTGGATAAGTTGTGTTTTTTTAATATTTTATTTATTTATTTGACAGACAGAGATCACAAGTAGGCAGAGAGGCAGGCAGAGAGAGAGGGAGAAACAGGCTCCCTTCTGAGCAGAGAGCCCGATGCAGGGCTCGATCCCAGGACCTTGAGATCATGACCTGAGCAGAAGGCTGAGACTTAAACCACTGAGCCACCCAGGCGCCCCAGTGGATAAGTTTTGAAACTGAAATTAATCCCAGTCTATAGATGTTTTTCGGACAACCCCTTTCCTCTCACTCTCTTGTTCTGCCTTTTGTTAAGGAACTCCATTCAGAAGGATGTGGTATTTACACATACATCTTTCTTCCTGGGTGACATTACCAATAGTGCTTTCTGTGCAGTCTGTTCCGTTCCTAGTTTCCTCCCAGGAGAACATGCCAGGGAAGGAAAACTACATTTTTTAGGCTTCTAGGATAAAACCCAGTATATTCTAAGTATGACTTTAATTGTACTAAATGAATGTACATTCTGAATGAAAGTGACCTAGTGGTCTAAAGGTGTGAAAAATGCCCAATTTCCTACCAAGAATGGACTTCAACACTACGGAAAACTGGGCTCATATTCATTCCTCACATATTCTTCCCTGTGCTAACATTTTTATGGAATAAAAAGTATATACATTGTTTTTCTCATTAATACTTCAGTTTTCAGGGACCCTGGGTGGCACAGTCACTTGAGCAATTGACTCAGTTTCTGCTCTGGTTGTGATCTCGGTGTCATGGGATCAAGCCCCACCTCAGGCTCCATGCTCAGCTCAGTCTGCTTAAGAGTCCCTCTGCATCTGTTCCCCCCACCCATGCTTGCTTGCTCTCTCTCTCTCTCTCTCAAGTAAGTAAATAAATGCTTGCTTGCTCTCTCTCTCTCTCTCTCAAGTAAGTAAATAAATCTTTTAAAAAAATACTTCCATTTTCTTAGGGATTTAGAAAGCATCATGGAACTATACCAGATACACCATGATGTCGCTACTACTGAATAAACTGTATGTGGAAAGGTGTTGTATATTTTATTCCAGGATCCAGGGCCCAGTTTAAGAAGCCCATTTCATTCACCCACAGGGTGAATGAAAAACACAGGCAGCCAAGAGCAGTCATTTACTGAAGTGAACAAGACACCAGGCATGAGTCCTCCATGCACTGCTGTACCCACCAGGGCTCAGCCCAGGTGACAATGGACCATGAAGGACAGCCTGACACTGATGACTCCACAGTGTATTTTCTACTTGGCAAGCACTCTAATATTTTTTGCCCCAAGGCACTACAATGTTTTACTCATAAACTTATTGTATTATAATAGTGAATAAGTCTAAGCAACCTAAATATCCCATACTAAAGGAAATTGTTAATTGAATTGTGGGATATCTACTTGATAGAATGGTATGAATTCTAGATTACCAGTGATAATGTTGCTATTGCAATCTTTAAAAATATGGAAAAAAGTAAAAGGACATGCCTAGGAAAGAGAATAACTTTGTGTTAAAGTCAGCATATTATCAGCCATTTTTTCCCCAAACTTTCTCTATACTTATATTGGTAAATATATGTGTTCAAGAGCAAGTTTTTGCTCTTTTTTGCTTAATTTAGGAAATTAAGCAGGTTATAATGACCTCACTCTTTTATATCATCACAGCTTATGACGGAGTCAAATGGGGTCCACATTACCCCTGAGTTTAGAAAAAAGAGCTGGATACAAAGAGGTATCACCAAAACTATACACAATAGAAGTGAAAACAAAAGGAAAATGTAAGTGGGGTTGAGAAATGGGGTTTCATCAAATGTCTCTCTAAATATGATGAAGTAGAGACAAGGAAACGAAACAAACAGAACTTGATAGGTGTAGTCGGCTGAAAATGGCCTCCAAAGAATGCAGGTCTCCCTGGAACACATGAATTTCGCCTTCCCTGGGAAAAAGGATCTTGGCACATGAAATTAAATTAAGGATCTTGAGATGGGAAGTCTCTCCTGAGTGGGCCTAACTGTAATCACAAGTGTCCTTATAAGAGAGTTGAGGGAAATCACACATAGAAAAGATTGGGTGGTGCGGCTACAAGCCAAGCGAGGCCAGCAGCCACCCGAGCTGGGAGAGGCCAGAAGTGGATCTTCCTCTACAGCCTCTGGGAGGAGTGAGCCCTGCCAACATCTAGACTTTGTCCCGGTGATACTGATTTCCAACTTCTATACCTGTATCCCTCTATAAGTTGAATTCATAATGCTCAGATGAAGGGCAAGTAGTGATGTGATCTTCATACCCTTGAAAGAACATTTTCAGAGCAGGGGGCATATATGCAGCTGTCTTCCTTTCTCTTTACTCATTCAGGAATCTCTCTGGACCTGAGGTTCATGTTGGCATTTGAAGGACCAGGGTCTCAGACCCTTCCATTCTTAGTTTCGTGGCATATCTTGACACTAAGAGATATCAGCTGGATCCAGATGAGCGCAAACACAAACATGCCGGACTTGGTGCAAAGCCTTGTTCTTTGACTCTACAATGGAATATCAATTTAGAAAAATGATAGGCAGTCAGAAATCATCACAAAACCTTGCCTCTTCCACCCTTCCCCTGCATTTATAATGTTAAACTAGGAATTTGATTTCAAAATTACAACCCCCCAAAAAGTCTATCATAATTTTGTGTTAAGAATATTTTATTGTTAAAAAAAAAGACTATTTTATTGTAATTCCTTAAAAATAGGTGATTCATGCGGTGACTCTCTACTGACCAAAAACTTTAACCAGAATTACTCAACCGTCTTTCTAGAAATTCAGCAATTTACTTACTATTCTTAATATGAACTATTTGTTTGGTAAATGTTAGAAAGCATGAAGAAAAGACAGTTTGCTTCTATAAAAGATGAGCAGTGTGGATGAGAGAGAGTTCTATAAGGAAATGCGATTGGGGTGTCATACATTATGTCTCTTTTCTTACTGTAAGTAGCACTAAGCACCTGCATTAATGACTGAACGCAGGTTTTGCATTTGGCATTTCTAAAAGCATCGTCAGTGAAAGAAAGGTGGAGTCGATGTCATGTTACTCTTATTATGTCCAGCACTTGACACCACACCTGACACGTAGGATTGTGTTTCAAGATTACAAATACAAGAGCAAACAAATTAACAATCCCAAGTCTACGACTAAAGTGCTCTTCTTCCTAAAGGAATTTTTACTGGGTCAAGGTCCCAGCAGGAAAATCACAGCACAGTCAAAAGTATTTAACTGGAGCATGTTCAATGAGGGGAATATTGCAAATGTGTGAATCAAAAGGGTTGCAGAAGCACCAAGAGATCAATGACAGTGTAGAGTCATCCCCACCATGAGGCCTGAGGGGCAAGCACAGAGCGGTATTCCAGAGCCTGGAAAGGACAGTAGCTGGAAACCTATGGAGAGAGGAACCACCGAAGGAGCCATGTGTGCAGAGCAAACCAGGAAAGCTCTCTGCTCCTATACCCTGCTCTCCTGAGGGCACTTCCCATCAGGCAGACCCAGCAGGAAGCCAGAGGAAAAGGGAACTCGGTTGCCATGGTCTATGGGACTCATGTCCTGGGGCATCAGAGAAGCAGGGACAGCGGGTCTGGTGGAGACAGACCGAGATGATAATCAGCTCACAGGGGAACCACAGGACTTCCAGGCCTCCGAGTCTGAGGAACCTCAGTGCACCATTCCCAGATGGGTGTTCTACATCCAAATCTGAAGGACAAAAGGACAAATTAATGCAATAAAATCAAAACTACAGTTTCTTTGGCAGAGTCCCCTCAGGATTGTCCTTAAACATCCCAGAGTGGAATACTGAGATAATCTAATGGAAAATATGGCAAATATACTGGGACCACATATGGTCCATTTTGCTGTTTGAGAAATGACATTTGTATATCTCTATTTCAGATGGCCAGAGCTATCGTGTACACTGAAAGAAACCAAGAGCATCATGCGTGTCACCTTTTCTTTCAGCTGTGCCCCAAGTGATGTCTCTTCTCACACTTCTGCCACAAAAAAACAAAGACAGACATCTGCTGGCTTTCCGCTTGTGTGTATGAACGTGGGACTCACTTTTCAGTGCTCTGTGCAACCCAGCGCACATCAACCCTCAAAATGGTCACTTGCCTTCCAAGCTAACAAATGCCACAGCTTGTGATGTAGACAAAAATCCGTGAACCTCTCATTTTAGCTTATTCTTACTTCTTTATACTCAGAAATCCTTTAAGCCTCGAATTACTTTAAAACCTTGTTGCTGGGGTTTCAGTCTGTAAATAGAATCCAATTCTCCTCAAATTGGAGTGTGGGTGCTTCCCAGTGGGTACCTGCCTGGGTGCCAGGACGTGCCAAACCATACTGTAATGAGAAATTTGATTAATGTCCCTCAAGCATTGTTGGTATGTATTTGAGACCCTTTACTGTAAACATATAATATGGGAAAAATTTTTCCTTACTGAGACAAGCCTCAAATTTTAAAAACGTTTTGTCATTTTAGCTTCTTGCTCAGCTCCCCAGGGTGACAGGTATGTGGCCTTTTTGCAGTCAGAGCTACTGTCAGTAGAAACATTTGATCCATCCAGACGTAACCTAAAAGAAGGCATCTTTTTTCCTGCCATTTTGTTTTGTCTCATTTTAAGCCTGTAATCCCAAATCTTTCAATTATGAGAAGACAAGAGCCATCTGCTCGGCCAAGAGCATTAACGACACCCTGACCGTGTGTGGCTCGCTGGCCGCTCCCAGCACCAGTGACAGGGACCACAGGAATCAGACCGCAACACTTTCTTCACTGACATGAAATCAATCACACTTGACCCCATCTATGTCCAAGCCAGCTCAAGACTATAGTGTGTAGCTCGAGCTGTCACTACCATCAGGGGCTCGCACTTCTGAGTCCAGTTGTCATCATAAACAAAAAGGATGGGGCGTGGTAGTAGCCCAATGGGAAATTCCTTGGCACAAGGGCTGCAGAATGAAAAGAGAAAATTAGAACTGCTTGAAACCTGTGGAAGTTGGTCCCCATCATGTTCATTCTTTACCACGGAAATAATATGATTTCCAATATATGTAAACTATCTAAGAGCACAATAAACCAGATTTGGGGGTAGGGACTTTTTTTATACCCATTCTGCATTTTGTTTCCTGTACTGTCATGAGACAAATGGAAGATAAATGGATAAATTGGTGCAGCCACTGTGGAAAACAGTATGGAGGTTCCTCAAAAAATTAAGAAGAGAAATACCATACAATCCAGTAATTCCACTAGTGGGTATTTATGCAAAAGAAATGAAAACACT
Source organism: Meles meles (assembly GCF_922984935.1). Lineage (NCBI taxonomy): Eukaryota > Metazoa > Chordata > Mammalia > Carnivora > Mustelidae > Meles > Meles meles. The sequence continues at coordinate 150,655,442 of NC_060067.1, forward strand.
AATTCAAAGATATATGCACCCCTATATTCACTGCAGCATTATCTACAACAGCCAAGAAATGGAAGCAACCAAAATGTCCACCCACGAACAAATGGATAAAGAAGAGTCCAGGGGTGCCTGGATTTCTCAGTGGGTTAAGCATCTGCTTTTGGTTCAGGTCATGATCTTGAGGTCCTGGGATTGAGCCCCATGTCAGACTCCCTCTGCTCCTTTCCCCAACCCCTACTCATGCTCACTCTCTCACTCTCTTTCCCTCACTCTCAAATAATGAAAATCTTTAAAAATAAATAAAAATAAATAAATTCTTTAAAAAAAAAGATTCCACATACAGTGGAAAATAATTCAGCCATTAAAAGGAAGAAAATCCTGCCATTTGCAACAAAATGGATGCTCCTACAGGGCATTACGCTCAGTGAAATAAATCAGACAGAGAAAGACAAATGCCATATGATTTCACTTATATGTGGAATCTAAAAAAACAAAACAAATAAGTACAGAAATAGACTTATAACTACAGAGAACAGAGTGGTGGTTTCCAGAGGGGAAGTAATAGGGGGATGGGTGAAATAAGTGAAGGGGATTAAGAGGTACAAACTACCAGTTACAACATAAATAAGTCACAGAGATGAAAATTACAGCATAGGGAATATAGTCAATAATATTATAATAATGTTATACGGTGACAGACACTAAGTACTTGCATGGTGAGCAAAACCAAAATGTATAGAATTATTGAATCACAACGTTGTGCACCTGAAACTAATAGAATATTGCATGTCACCTATAGTTCAATAATTTAAAAAAATTTTTAACTTTCCAAGGTGTTATAAGTTTTGTAAGTTCAAGTCCAATGCATACATCCACATTAGCAGAACTGTATGACAGGCTCTCTCTTTATTTAGAGTTGACCATCGGCCAGGAACTGTGTTAAGTGCTTTACACACATTCTTTCATTTCATCTGACAGCATTCCTCTTTGGTATGTATTATTATTATCTTCAGGTGAAAGTTGAAAGAACGCTTTTACAGGTAATGAGACTGAGGTTCTGAGAGGTTAGACGGTGTGTCCGAAGTCATCTGGAGAGTCAAGATTGCAGCTCAGTCTGGTTCTAGAGCTAGAGCTCCTCCCAACTCATCCAGCACCTCAATACTGTGCTGCACATAAATAAAAAGCAAATGCAATAATGTCCCCTAAGTAATGTAAGACCAATAAGGATCTCCTAGACAATAATTTTTAAAGGTTATCGGTATTGCCCTTACAATATCAGGATCAACACATTTCCTACATCTACTTAATAAAATTCATTATATCTGTTACACACAATATGTACAGACAAAGGTACTGATTTCAGTTGTAGAGGTATCTACAACTGAATTGCTTAACTCAAATAGATACAAGGCTATTAGGAATACATTAACTGAAGAGACTCTTGAAATTCACAGCTTTTATACTCATGAAATGAATGGAAAGCAATGGGATAGACATCTCCAGGCCACAGAATGCATGCCCAGTCTCAGTGTGTGAGGTGGACAACAGCTTTCTCTAAAACAAAACTCCCCACTGGTGCGATGGTGTGGGTACAGTGTCCAGGTCAGGGCTGGGTGGATGGGACTCCTCATGAGGGGGAAGCCTCTACAAACCACCTGGACCTCATATCAGTTCAAACCCCGTGTAATAATTTTTAGCACTAATAAATCATTTTTTCACTGGGTCCACACTCCCTTCCCACCCCTCAGCAATCCCCAGCCAGCTGGCCATTGGAAGCAATAAGTAATCCTCTCTTCCTCCTTTTTATTTTCTTGAGGCATTCTGAAGATGATCTGTTTTGCATTTCACATAAAAAATCAACAAATAGGAAACAATTTCACTAAGCACATATTTGTGAGCATGAGTATTTATGATTTTTTATGTCCACAATCAGATCCTTCAGGGACTAAAGAAACCCATCGGACAGTCAGCTGAGTGCCTCCATGAGGAAAGTGTTTCACAGGTTTGCATCTAGTAGAAACAAGAAATCAGACCTGTTTGGATGAGGAATTATTTGACAAAAATACATTAAAAGAGGGGCACCTGGCTGGCTCAGTTAGAAGAGCATGTGACTCTTGATATTGGGGTCATGGGTTCAAGCCCCATGGTGGGTGTAGTGATTTCTTAAAAATAAATAACTTTTAAAAAATACATTTAGAGATTATTGTTACTAGTCAATTTATTCCAAGCTTTTCTCCCTTGTAACAGAGAAGTCAATGATTTACAAAGACAAAATCATGTCACTGGCTCCATTTTCTCATCTGCAAAATGAGAATATCTCCTTTATAGGATTGTTGGGAATAAATGTGATGATGTATGTACATTGCTACTTAGGAGGCACTTGACAAATTGTAACTACCATTTCTTTCCTTATTCTTATGAACCCTGGCCTAGCCCATCCCGTAGGTCTTCATTAGCTTCCATTTCCCCAGGCCTTGGTCAGCCTCGTCTGCTTGGCACAAGTGGAGCTGAAACACCTCAGCCAAGAATCAATATACAGAGCCTGATGGGGCCTGATGACCCCCATCTGATCAAAATAACTGTGATGAGGCCAAACACAGATGGTAAGCATCACCATAAAACTAAAGGTTAATAATTGCATTCACTGGGAGGAGAAGGGGGAATCTCGGGGCCATGCCACAGGCAACTGGAAGAGCTAGAGATCCAGGTGGCCCCCAGGTGCCCTGGTCCCTAAGCCCTTCCCTAGGCAGGCCACCTCTCCGTGTTCCGGGAATGTTGCCTGTCATCTCCTCATGGCTTTGGGCCAACTTCAAGCTCTTGCTCAATGGCACCTGTGTGGGCAACCACAAGTTCTCCAATCCTCTAGACAGCAGTGAGCTCTATACCAAGCATGGCTTCACCACAACACCTGCCAGGCACGGACAGAGCACCCCTGACCAGTAGTGTAACTCCCAGAGACCGATCCCAGAGCCTGCTGGGAGTTTTTGCTCAGGTTGTGTGGGCCTCCACTCTTATCAGAACCCCCACCTGGAGTCCTGCCTCTGGGAAATGAGTAGTTCCTATGACACCCTGGAACCGTTGGCTGAGCATGGTGATGGCCAGGTATGATTGTGAGGCTCTCTGCTGGAAGGGGCACAGTGGTGCTCCAGGCTCTGGGACTGAGGACAGGCGACCTCAAGCAAGGCTTGGAGAAATCCTGAGAGTGGGCGATCCCCAGCTAAACTGGTTCATGAGTGAGGCTTCTCCAGAACTAAAATCCCAAATGAGCTTGGACATCATCGTCATCCACTACCACTAGTTGCCTTATTTGAAATTGACAAAATGCCTTTTTTTCATTTTCTCATTTAATCCCTAGTCCCATGTGAAATATTTACAAACACCCCACAACAAACACAAAAGCACTGGGAGTTCCTCAGGCAACAGGGCAGAGTTAAGACTTGAACCCACATCCTCGCACTCCCAGTTCTACCTTTGCATAGCACGCGGGATAAATAGAGCCTCTGTGCTCAGGCGCCAGTGACAGCAGGTGAGCGCATCCACATTGCTGGTAGGGAACACGTTGCACGAAGAATCCTGGTGGCCCAGGACAGTGGCCGAGGCTTGCACTGATTCACCTGAAATGTACGGGCCCAAGTGCTGTAAGATGGTGAGCTTGATGCCGGCAGCCGAAGGGTTAATGAGCCTACTAAGCACAGCTGCAGCTTCTTACTCACACCTCTTTCCTTTTTGCCTTTAAAGGTCCCTGACTCTTGATGAAGTCCCAAAAGTTCATTTTCGCTTTTGTTTCCTTTGCCTTTGGAGACATATCTTTTTTTTTTTTTAAGATTTATTTATTTATTTGACAGAGAGAGATCACAAGTAGATAGAGGGGCAGGCAGAGAGAGCGAGAGGGAAGCAGGCTCCCTGCTGAGCAGAGAGCCCGATGCGGGACTCGATCCCAGGACCCCGAGATCATAACCTGAGCCGAAGGCAGTGGCTTAACCCACTGAGCCACCCAGGCTCCCCTGGAGATGTATCTTGAAAGAAGTTGCTTTAGCTGATATTGAAGAGGTTACTGCCTATGTTCTCCTCTAGGATTCTGATGGATTCCTGTCTCACGTTGAGATCTTTTATCCATTTCAAGTTTATCTTTGCATACGGTGTAAGAGAATGGTCGATTTTCATTCTTCTACATATAGCTGTCCAGTTTTCCCAGCACTATTTATTGAAGAGACTGTCTTTTTTCCATTGTATATTTTTTCCTGTTTTGTCGAAGATTATTTGACCATAGAGTTGAGGGTCCATATCTGGGCTCTCCACTCTGTTCCACTGGTCTGTGTCTGTTTTTATGCCAGTACCATGCTGTCTTGGTGATCACAGCTTTGTAGTAAAGCTTGAAATCGGGTAACGTGATGCCGCCAGTTTTTTGTTTTTCAACATTTCCTTAGCAATTCAGGGTCTCTTCTGATTCCATACAAATTTTAGGATTATTTGCTCCAGCTCTTTGAAAAATACTGGTGGAATTTTGATCGGAATGGCATTAAAAGTATAGATTGCTCTAGGCAGTATAGACATTTTAACAATGTTTATTCTTTCGCTCCAAGAGCATGGAATGGTCTTTCATCTTTTTGTGTCTTCTTCCGCTTCTTTCATGAGTGTTCTGTAGTTCCTCAAGTATAGATCATTTACCTCTTTGGTTGGGTTCATTCCCAGGTATCTTACGGTTCTTGGTGCTATAGTAAATGGAATCGATTCTCTAATTTCCCTTTCTGTATTTTCATTGTTAGTGTATAAGAAAGCCACTGATTTCTGTACATTGACTTTGTATCCTGCCACGTTACTGAATTGTTGTATGAGTTCTAGTAGTTTGGGGGTGGAGTCTTCATCAAAATCAAAAGCTTCTGCACAGCAAAGGAAATAGTCAACAAAACAAAAAGGCAACCCATGGAATGGGAGAAGATATTTCAAATGACAGTACAGACAAAAGGTTGATATCCAGGATCTATAAAGAACTCAAACTCAACACACACAAAGCAGATAATCATATCAAAAAATGGGCAGAAGATATGAACAGACACTTCTCCAATGAAGACATACAAATGGCTATCAGACACATGAAAAAATGCTCATCATCACTAGCCATCAGGGAGATTCAAAGTAAAACCACACTGAGATACCACCTTACACCAGTTAGAATGGCCAAAATTATCAGGACAGGAAACAACGTGTGTTGGAGAGGATGTGGAGAAAGGGGAACCCTCTTACACTGTTGGTGGGAATGCAAGTTGGTGCAGCCACTTTGGAGAGCAGTGTGGAGATTCCTCAAGAAATTAAAAATAGAGCTCCCCTATGACCCTGCAATTGCACTACTGGGTATTTGCCCCAAAGATACAGATGTAGTGAAAAGAAGAGCCATCTGTACCCCAATGTTTATAGCAGCAATGGCCACGGTCGCCAAACTGTGGAAAGAACCAAGATGCCCTTCAACGGACGAATGGATAAGGAAGATGTGGTCCATATACACGATGGAGTATTATGCCTGCATCAGAAAGGATGAATACCCAACTTTTGCAGCAACATGGGCGGGACTGGAAGAAATTATGCTGAGTGAAATAAGTCAAGCAGAGAGAGTCAAGTATCATATGGTTTCACCATATCATATGGTTGTGGAGCATAACAAATAACATGGAGGACATGGGGAGATGGAGAGGAGAAGGGAGTTGAGGGAAATTGGAAGGGGAGACTATGGACTCTGAAAAACAACCTGAGGGTTTTGAAGGGGCGGGGGTGGGAGGTTGGGGGAACCAGGTGGTGGGTAATAGGGAGGGCACGTATTGCATGGAGCACTATGTGTGGTGCAAAAATAATGAATACTGTTATGCTGAAAAGAAATTTTAAAAAAAAAACAAACAACAACAACAAAAAAATGTCCCTGACTCTCCTCCATCCTTCCGGGAGGTGGATTGGAGGCTTGTCCTCCAGTCTCCTCCTTTGGCTGCCTCTCCAATATGCCCTTGCTTTGCTGCATCCTTGCGGCAGCCTGGACCGCTCAGTGGCTGGTTCCGTGGCGCCTCGGGCTGGAGACGTGGGTTTGGTTACAAAGCTGAAGAGCCGGCTGGGAGTTTTTGCCTGGGTTGTGTGGCCCCCAGCTGGTAATGGGAGTCCAGTGGCCAGGGCGAGCGTAGGCTCTTCGTCCTAGGGCCGTCCCGGGGCCCCACCCCGCCTGGATGCCCCTGACCTTCAGCCTTCAGCTCTGGCAGCAAGGAACCGGTTCAGGGTTTCAGTGTGGACAAACCTGTTGGTGAGGTTTGTCCACACTGTCCACACTTCGTGTGCAGCAGCCCCTGATACCTTCTTCACTGGTTTGGCTCTCTGAGCTTCCTTTTTTTTGCTTGATGCAGAAAGGGGTGGCCAGGAAGCTGCTTGTTCGTTAGGGAGCCCGGGACTTTGGGGGAGGAGCCCAGGCTCGCAAAGGTCCTCTGGGCTTCATTTGTTTCCCTTGTCCCTGATGCTTTCCATATCCTATGATAAAACCAGACCTGTTCTAACTGGAAAATGGGAAATGACCATTTGATTCCCGAATGTAGCCATTTGGGCCATATCCTGCCGACCCCTAGACTGGGGAACATTGAGTTACAACCTCTGAAAAGAAATTAAGGTGGTCTTTGTTCTTGCTGCTACACTTCTTGGCCACAGTATTCCTTAGACTCTGGAGAAAAATGACTAACGGATCCGTAAATCCTAATACTGTCTTGTAATTAGATTTGTGAAAGGGAATATATGAAAATTAGGCCTTTAATGTGTTCTCCACAGATACCACTAAAACAAAGGCTTTAACATTTTGTTTGCTTCTTGCTTGCGAATTTGTTCGTGTGTCCACATGCGATGTAAATGGAGGATAATTGCTCTACCTCCGGATGATACTGCTAAAATTAATTTGTAGAAGAGCTCATTTTAATTGGTTTAAAGGCCAGCTCTTGTGAGAATTGGGCATTCTAAAACTCAGAAAAATGAAAACTAACCCAAACATTTAAGTTTATGTGATCTAGGAAAATACTTTAATCAAGGATAATTACAGCTGTTTAATTAAAATGAACAGGTCTTTAGAGGGTCAGCATTAATTATAGAAGTGCCTGTGTTTCCTGGAAGTCCATTTCATGCTAAGTTTTAGGATTACTGGAAATAAGGGAAACAACTCTGTATGCAAGGAAAGCAAGATTGGTTATTTAAATAGAAAAGTTGGAACAAACTCTGAATATAAAAGGAAAGTTGTAGAAGGCTTTTGTACAATGGGCATCTTTGGAAAAGGAATTTTGTGCATGGTCATAGGGAGATGATGGAGATTAGCGTGTAAACAAGTTAACTAGGGAGTGAGCCCCACCTGCAGAGGAGAAGGGAGAGTCTGAGAACAAGATCAGGTGAGCCAGTGGTGGTCAACAGAAGCCTTAGTTGACTCTCGGAGAGTTCCAAGCATTGGATTACCCTTCAGAACCACCCTGAATTGGGACAAAAGGCTGGACTTCTCTACCCTCCTGTGGAACAGTCTTTGCATGTGACCACCTGATGGGAGGGCAGGCCCTTGGCAAAGCCATTCTCTTGGATCAGAGCGTTCCACTGGCCTCACAGAAGTGAGTACTGAGGTCGTCTTCCTACAGCTGAGAGCCTTTCATTCCTGTTGGGGATTCTGGTCCGCACATCCCAGCACCCACAAGAACTCAGACCCTCAAAGTGCCCTGGACGTCCTTGTCTCAACATCCACATGGGAGAGGACGGGAGGAAAAAAAGGAGCAACCGTGTAATTTTTCAAAATTCACCTTAGATTGAATGGGTCTTAATATCAGAAGTACACTTTATGAGATGGAATTTGGTTTTTCTCTGTTAAAATGACAGTTTTCTTTCTCCGATTGACTTATTTCACTAAGCATGATACGCTCTAGTTCCATATGATCTCCCTGATATGAGGACATGGAGAAGCAACATGGGGGGGGTAGGGGGATAGGAGAAGAGTAAATGAAACAAGATGGGATTGGGAGGGAGACAAACCATAAATGACTCTTAATCTCACAAAACAAACTGGGGGTTGCTGGGGGGAGGTGGGATTGGGAGAGGGGGAGCGGGCTATGGACATTGGGGAGGGGAGGCGAACCATAAGAGACTATGGACTCTGAAAAACAACCTGAGGGTTTTGAAGGGTCAGGGGTGGGAGGTTGGGGCAACCTGAGGGTTTTGAAGGGTCAGGGGTGGGAGGTTGGGGGAACAGGTGGTGGGTAATGGGGAGGGCACGTTTTGCATGGAGCACTGGGTGTTGTGCAAAAAGAATGAATACTGTTACACTGAAAAAATAAATAAAATGAAAAAAAAATGACAGTTTTCTTAGATTGGTCTAAATTATAAACAAAGTGGGTTCTCTTATCTTTAATAGAATCTGTCAACAAAAACGAAGTGCCTGTTTTGTCTTTATTAGGTCTTTGATGAAAGCTGAAACATCTATGGAACCCCTGTACTTGCCTTTAGAATCTTATTAAAGCCTTCAGGTATCTCTGACAAACTTTCCAGAATTCAACTTGTAAAGGAAATCACTTGTTGATTTGGTATATCAAATTACATGGGAAGCATTGTCAAATAAATGGTGATAAATTTCCTTGAGTTATATTATATGGTTGATGCCTAACTGTTCCAGAAATTATATAATTCCTAAGGTTCTGCTGTGTCCTGGGATAATGTCCTCACCTGCAATTCTAATTATTGAAGTGTGTGCCACAGAATTTCCTTGTCAGATGCACTGTAATGACAAATACAGATCTCTGATAGCTTTAAGATCCTAAAACTACAGAGAATAGGTATTTCCACAACCAGGGGGGAAACTGCATCAAATAGAACAAGAATTAGTAACACGGGACTGCATGAATTGAGGCAGATGTTTATATGACTCCTGTTCGAAATGTTGCTGGTTCTCTAACATTTGCTCTTCCAGATTTAAGGAAACTTTTCCTCTTAAGTGACCTGACTTACTGAAATCTGGTAGAATAATCCTTTGTAAACAAGTATGAAACATTTATCTTTTTCTCCCTGCCTGATCTCTCCAGAATTCAGAAATTCCTAGTGAATATTCTTCTGTTTTCTTGGCAGCGTATTTATTGGCATAAGTTTAATAAGAATCTGTTCTCCTTATGTCAGGATACAATTGGAAACACTGGTTTTATTACCAAGGCTTTGACCAGAATGTCCTGTTTGAGGGAGATCTGCATAGACTTGGATGTGACCAGACCCCTTTAAGGAACTAACCTCAACTTTATAAAGCCAATGAAACCCCTTGGAAAAATCTGCCTGGTACCTTGCTTCCATGGGTACCAGCTGCCTTCCAAGCGAGTAAAGAAGATCACTTCCTCGCTGGTACAGGAATGTCAGGCTATTCTGGGGACCCCTAGAAGGGAGGAATTCATCCAAACCTCTAGGTATTACAGATGAAGTTGGATTCCAGGAAACAGATTTTTTAAAAAACAACTACAAAAACTTGTATGGTCAGTCGTTATTGCTGTGCTTACATGATTAACTAGGCCAGGTTAACCATTGGGAAATGCAGACCTTGAGATGGTCATAGATGGGGTAGTTTTACAGATGCGGGAAAACCAAGAGCTGGATGCGTGGTGAGCCCTCAGCTATTATCCATTGCCAAAGACATTAGAAATTGGACCATTTGGGAGAAAGACAACTATCATACGATCTCCCTGATATGAGGACGTGGAGATGCAACATGGGGGGTTAGGGGGATAGGAGAAGAATAAATGAAACAAGATGGGATTGGGAGGGAGACAAACCATAAGTGACTCTTAATCTCACAAAACAAACTGAGGGTTGCTGTGGGGTGGGGGGTTGGGAGAGTGGGGTGGGGTTTTACACACTGGGGAGGGTATGTGCTATGGTGAGTGCTGTGAAGTGTGTAAACCTGGCGATTCACAGACCTGTAGCCCTGGGGATAAAAATACATTATATGTTTATAAAAAAATAAGAAATAAATAAAAAATTTTTTTAAAAAAAGAAACTGGACAGTTTGATTGTTCCTTTGGGCAATTGGCAGATGAAGCTGGCAGCCTGTACAAAGACCCTGTATAATGGCTTTAGTACCGGATCTAGACTTAACTAAGTATCTTCTCTGTTTTTTTTTTTTTTTTTTTTAAGATTTTATTTATTTGAGAGTGAGAGAGGGGGAGAGAGCATGAGCGTATAAGCAGGGGAAAGGGGCAGAGGAAGAGAGAGAAGCAGACTCCCTGCTAAATAGGGAGCCTGGGATCATGACCTGAGCAGAAGGCAGATGCTTAACCAACTGAGCCACACACGCGCCTATCAACTCAGTTCTGAAGAAGAGCTGAAGAATGGGGATTTGAATACAATGCCAGCATTAAAGCCAGCAGAAGGGTGGCTGGGTGATTCAGCTGGTTAAGGATCTGCCTTCGGCTCAGGTCGTAATCCCAGGGTCCTGGAATCAGGTTCCCAGCTCAGCAGGGAGCCTGCCTTTCCCTCTCTGTGCTGCTTGTTCTCGCTCGTGCTCTTCTTCTCTCTCCCCCTCAGATAAATAAATGAAATCTTTAAAGCAATAATAATAAATTTTAAAAGCCAGCTGGGAATATAATGAACAGGGGATAATCCTTATCCCAGAACATCTTACCGGAAAAAAAAAAAAAAAAAGTCATATTTACCAAAGCACCCATCATGAGTGAGTTGCTACTCTTCAGTGGATCCAGAAATCTACTGTGGGTCCCAATCTTCATAGAAGTATTCAAAAAAGATTGTCTAAAAATGTAACATTTGTCCTAAACACAGTCCTAAGACTGAGTCTTCACCAGTTCTAAAAGGATATACAACTTCAAGGTACCAGACATGGAGAAGAATGGCAGGTAGACTTTACTAAAGAACAACGGGTAATCTTCAATATTTTCTAGTATTTGTAGACCCCTTCTACAGGTTGGGTTGAAGCTTTTCCATACCCTTCAGAGAAGGAGGCGGCCTCAGAAGTTGTCAGAACACTTTTAAACAAAATTATTCCTAAGTTTGGATCGCTGCTACTAAGTCAGCAGCATTTGTGACGAAAATCACATGAGCAGCATCCAATGCCTCAGACATTAACAAAAATGAAATGCTTCCTAGCAACCCCAATACACTGGAAAAACAAAAAAAATAATGGTGGTAGGGGAATTTTAGCAAAAAGTTGCCAAGAAACCAGCTTGGATAAAGCCCTCGCTAATTGCCCTACTTTGAGTAAAAGTGGCCCCTCCAAATGAGCAACTACAGTGAGCATCCCAATTTCCTCAAAAATCAGGAACAATCAAAAGATGGGGAACTGAAACAAGTAACCAAAGCCTTACTGATAAGTCGATTAACATGGTTTTTATGTTACATGTATTATCTAATACAATATTACAATAAAGTAAGCTAGAGAAAAATGTTCAGAAAATCATAAAGAGAAAATACATTTACAGTATGCACTAGATTGAAAAAAAAAAATCCACGTTTAAGTGGACCCATGGTTCAAGGGTCAATTGTATAGCGTTCCGAAGAGCTCAAGTGTGAAAGGCAAGCAGATACCAGGGAAGATTCTGGGTCCGTGAGGCTGAGATGCACCTGTGTGCATTATCATGCGTTCAGAGCTTTCCTGTACTCAACTCTGGGGCAAACAAGCAGCAGGTCAGACAGACCTCGAGAATTAATATCCAGACACAAAAAGCTTTGAAAATTACCTTAGATGAGTTATTTATAAGGTAACCAGGAAATACTTTTTATTTTATTTTATTTATTTATTTGACAGAGATCACAAGTAGGCAGAGAGGCAGGCAGAGAGAGAGAGGAGGAAGCAGGCTCCCCGCTGAGCAGAGAGCCAGATGCAGGGCTCGATCCCAAGACCCTGGGATCATGACCTGAGCCGAAGGCAGAGGCTTTAACCCACTGATCCACCCAGGGACCCCAGGAAATACTTTCTTAACCCCTTTCTATGTTGGTTGCCTGGCATTTAAAATGGCAAGAAGGTGCTTCTCCTAGAGGACCACCTTTTCCTCTTAGGAAGTATCCAGAACTGAGATCTGCAAGTCAGAAACCAAGCAGAGTCAACTGCTTGAGAAAAACGTGCTTGCACGCGCGCTCATTGGTGTCAACCTCAACCCATCATATGAAACTTAAGCACTGGAAAAAGCAAAAGAAAGCAAAAGCATCAAGAGATTTGACGTGAGGGAGAGTCACCGGTAACCAAAGGGATGGATTATCTCCCTGTATTTTAAAGTCTTGGTGCTAGAAAACCAAAGATATTTGAACACATCGTTCAGAGGGTTTGACCCTCTCTCCTCACCTTTTCAGGTGTTAAAGCTGGTCCAGGCCTTTTTTTTTTTTTAATTTTATTTATTTATTTGTCAGAGAGAGAGAGGAGACGGGGTGGGGGTGTGCCCAGAGGAAAAAACCTTTTTGCAACCAGAAAGCAAACTCACGTACTCTGATCAAAAAGAATCCAAACTGAAAAAGTGAGTTAAGTTTCTCCCTGCAAAGTCTGGATGACCAAATGGCCCCCAGCTCCTAGAAAAGAGAAAGTCTGCTGTTCACCAACATACTCGTGAAGGAAAGCTGGTAAAAAGTTTTCCTCTTCACAGTAAACCTGTATCAACCATATTTCTCTTTCCCCTCTGCTTGGGCACTATATTCCCAACCAGTGTGCGCCTGAATGAGGAAAGCAGACCGACAGTCAACCTCGGGACGGAGATTTGCTTCCAAGCGTAGCTGGAATGTCTAATCAAGGTAAGTTTTGCTTTCAGGCAACACCACCACCTGACCCAGAGAAGTTGCCAGTCTGAGAAGCTTTGACAAACATTCAAATATCAGCCACAGAGAAACACGCATGGTCTGGAGAAGCCATGTTGCTTCTTTGTGGGATTTCTCTAGGCTTTTTGAAACCAGAGCATATCTGATGTGTAACAGTGATGCTCACTGTAACCGAGCTCTAGAAAGATGCTGCTATTGTCTCGGATCTCTCCTTTTCCTAACCACTCGGCACATCTCCATCCTCTCAGGGGCTGCCCCCGTCCCAAGCTGATATCCCCTTCCCTCCGAGCCTCTTGAGGAGTACACCCACCTTCCATAGACCAGCACAGCACTGGAATTTCCTCTCCGATTTCCCAGTGAAGTTGATTTGCAGGACCAGATTTAGTATGGGATGGGAATGAAGTTTCTATCATGATCAAGTATGGCATTAAGCTAACCTGCTGTAGCAAGAAAAATACAACTATAATTGATCGGCCTTTGCAAGCATTAATTAAAGCCCTTTTTGTCCATATAAAACTACCAGCTTTATTTAAATTCCAAGAGACTTTTATGGTACTAGAAATACAAGCTATGCTGTATTAAACATTAATGTCCTAGAGATCCATCCATCTTGGGTGCCATAGAATTAGAGACAACCACCTAGACCTTTAGTCATCTCATAGCCTCGATACTCCCAGATGAAGTCTGTCATCAGGGCTCGGGGACATCTCCAGACACAAAGGATCCCCAGGTTGCCAGTCTTGAGGTGGGCAGAGAAGCTGAGATACCAGTCCACTTCCAAAATTCTACTCTCCCGTATTTTATGTTAACCCACTATCAAGAAGTTATCCCAGTTCTTTATTTTCCCATTTAGAATCCCATCATTTGTCTTTCTTTCACTACAATATTGGTTCTTACAGCATAATCTCTTCTGATAATCACAGTCAAGCTAATGCTGCAAATCCTGTTTAATAAAACTTGAACAGATCCGAAGGTATTCTGGGTTGTCGACAGTAAAGTTAATTCCCTGTGTTGCTGATTCCACACCAAGAATGTCTTATCTATTATCTATTACCTGAAGGATCCCATCACCTTTGACCTTGACATCAGGTTGCAACAGGTAAGAATATTTTGGTAACAACTATACATTTCAAGGTTTCTATTAGGTTAATACATGCCTTCTAGCATTTCCTTAGTTTGGATATATCAGTTCATATTGGGTTATCAATTCACTCATTTAAATCTCCTCCTTAAATCCCTGTATCTTTAGCTGTGTCTAACCACACACGTTCTACCCCAAAGCAATTGACTTGCATATAACACATCCTCTCAGGAGGATTTTTAAGGCTAAAAGGGGTAGAAAAATAAATGAACTTTTTTTTTACCCAATTTTTCTGGAAAACCAAAGCAGTATTTCATGTTTTTAAAAGTTGAGATTCAGAAATGCACGTAAGCCAAAGATAGTTTATGTAACTAAATATAGATCAGTTCATATAACCAGCCTACGTGAATGTTCAAAGTACTCCACACCTAGGGTTGCCTCTCTCTGCTTTGTGAAGGACTTAGAAATACAGTATAGCTTTTTGGTGTGTTTCAGCAACTTTTATAGAGTATATAACCCAGGGTACATTCAGTTTAATTTGTCAAAGTGTTTCCAAAACAATATTTTATAGTTTGTAGTAGCTCCCAGCACTTTACTTTGCTAGATGTACAATTAAGCAATATATAAGGTGTCCTTAATCACCGTTTTAGTATTAAGGCTTTGCAGCAATCTTAGTAATTTGAGAAGTCATAAATGTTTTTGAGGAAAAAATATAAATTATACTTATTTTAGAATGATTTAATTTTGAAGACTAAAAAAATTTGGTTTGAGAACCACAGATAACTCCTACCGCTCTTTTACTCAAAGTTCAATTGTTTTTCATATTACTCAGAATGCAAACCAATCTCCCACCATGTCCTACAAGACCCTACCCTATCCAGCCTCTGTCCCTCCAGCCTCAGCTCCACTCTTCCCCCGGCCTTATTCCTTTTTAGCCACAAAGGTCTGGCTTGCTGTGTCTCCATAATTCTAGCCTCCTCTGACCTCACAGTCTTTACACTTGTTTCCTCTGCCTGCAGACTTCATGCAGTGACTCACACAGAGCTCCATCCCTCGCTTCATGTCTCTACTTAAATGGGCCCCCTCAGAAAACATCCTGTCTGGAAGAACCTTTGTTCCCTAACCTTTTAAATCCGGTTTGATTTTTCTTCGTAACGTTGACCACTTCATGAAAACCTTACGTATCGATGGCTCTCGGTCAGGAATGATCGTACTTTCCAGAGGAAGCTGGGCAGTGTCTGCAGATGTTTTTGACTGTCACAATCGGGAGAGTGTTACTGGCATCTAGTGGGTAGAGGCCAGAGTTGCTACTGAACACCCAGCAGTGCACAGACCTGGCCCTGTCATAAATTACCTGCCCAAAAGGTCCATGGAACTGAGGTTGAGAAACTCTTCTATACAAATCCTATATCTCTCCAGGATTAATATAAACTCCGTGGGATTTGGTGTCTATCTAGCTCACTTATTCCCAAAGCCTAGCTTTTTATGTATAGATGCTAAAAGGCATTCAGATCCACACAACTTTCCAAAATACCATACCAAAGACTTGCAGGGCTTCCTTACTGTTGTCTCCACCGACTAGAAAAGTACCTTTCACCCTAGGATCAGAAAATCCTAGATCAGTGGGAATACTAGCACTCATACTCTGGAGAAATCTTATTCTTTAAGAAATTTTATTCCCCAGGTGCCTGGGTGGCTCATTTGCTTGGGCAACTGCCTTCAGCTCAGGTCATGATCCCAAGTCCTGGGATGGAGTCTGGAATCAGGCTCCCTGCTCAGCAGGGAGTCTGCTTCTCCCCTGGCCTTCCCCTTCTCATGCTTCTCTCTCTCTCTCTCTCTCTCATTATCTCTCTCTAATAATCTTTTTAAAAAATTCTGTTCTCCAATATACATTAGTCTGTAATATGTATCTATTCTTTATAACTCACACTAGGATAGGAATTCTCAGATACTTAACATGATGCTGTTAGTCATGTCATTAAACCTCAAGGTCACTTGGTCTATTCCTTTCACCGTGTTGCTTGGTAAGCTTTGTGTACTAGAGTAGATCTTATTGCTTACTAACTTATTTCTGATTTATAGATCATAACTCTTTTATTTTGAATTATCTGGGTTTCATTACATAACTGTCTTTCTCCTATTAGGTCAGTGACCTAGTTGCAGCTGAATTTGATCTCGATACCCAGATGTTCCTCTTCTCCAAAAAGGAGCTCTGGACGTCTGATGGGCCCATGGATTTCGAGTGTGGTCTTTTCTGAAGGGGAGGGCCCTTCTATTTCTAAGGTACGATTTAGAGTTACGTTCGTAGTTACATACGTCTGTAGTCTCTGGCCTAACGGTGGCAAATACATGGCCCAAGGAACAGTGTGACATCATTGTCTTTCCAGATGTAAATGTGTTATTCAACTATACTCTCCCTTTCCTGTTAAAACCCCCCAATCTCCAATTATCTCTAATTATCAGAAGTGTTGTGAGTGGTAAAACTCATCCTGATACTATTTCTGATTTAAAATACCACAGAAGCTGCACCCATGACTGTGCTGCCATTGTCCATGTATCCTTCTAGATTTTTATTTAAATTTGGTTTAAAAAAAAAAAAAACAGGGGCGCCTGGGTGGCTCGGCGGGTTAAAGCCTCTGCCTTCGGCTCAGGTCATGGTCCCAGGGTCCTGGGATCGAGCCCCGCATCGGGCTCTCTGCTTGGCTGGGAGCCTGCTTCCCCTCTCTCTCTCTCTCTGCCTGCCTCTCTGCCTGCCTCTCTGCCTACTTGCCTACTTGTGACCTCTCTCTCTGTCAAATAAATAAATAAAATCTTTAAAAAAAAAAAATAAATAAATAAATAAATAAATCTTTAAAAAAACAAAACATTTAGTCCGTATGAATGTAGGCACAAGAATATCACTTTCAGTAATAAGACTTTGAAAAGTCATTTCTTTGGGGTAAGTAATCTGTTTAAAAAATAAAACTTTGAGGGCGTAATGGCATCCTCTACCTCAGTAACTTTTATAGTATTTCACAGTTTTATGAGGACATTCCAGGAGAATCTTCTATTCATCATCAGATGTATTGGCTGCTCTTAATAAAATCTGGAAAATGTCTCCTTTAGGTCTTTATGATTTTTTTCATTCTTCAACACGTGCAACCACTAGCTTTGCATCCAGGAAAGAAAATCTAAGTGCCAAACTCACAAACACACTTTAGCACATGACTCTCATCTGACTTTCCCTTATGGTCAGCATGACACCAGATTTGTGTATTTTCTTTCAGGTTCAATGATCTCAGGTAATGTAGAGGTGGACCCAGTTCAACACTGCAACATTGAGAAGGTGTTCTATGTACAGAAACAGATAAACGTGTCCCCAAATATTCCAGAATATAAGAAATATGGCTGCTTGGCTGACTTACCCTCCCTACTCCACACGTTCAATATCCTGGTATATGATTTTTGTTTATATGTTAGCATCTACTCTATGGTCAGTAACATGCTACCTTAGGGAAAGAGGGGAATGACAGGGTATATCATTGCTACCAGTGGACAATGTGGCTGGCCAATTAACATGTCAAGCCCAGTTTCATGAGCTTTATTTAATGGTGATTCTTCAAATGAAAAATTTATACTGTAGTCAGAAAGAAACTTATGGACCATTCACTTTTTAATACCAGTGTTTAAAAGCTAAAGCAGGGGGGCGCCTGGGTGGCTCAGTGGATTAAGCCGCTGCCTTCGGCTCAGGTCATGATCTCAGGGTCCTGGGATCGAGCCCCGCATCGGGCTCTCTGCTCCACGGGGAGCCTGCTTCCTCCTCTCTCTCTGCCTGCCTCTCTGCCTACTTGTGATCTCTCTCTCTGTCAAATAAATAAATAAAATCTTTAAAAAAAAAAAAAAAAAAGCTAAAGCAGGGGCACCTGGGTGGCTCAGTCAGTTAAGCATTTGCCTTCGGCTTGGGTCCTGATCTCAGGGTAGGGTCCTGGGATCGAGCCTTGCATTAGGCTCTCTGCTCAGCGAAGAGTCTGCTTCTCTCTCTCATATAAATAAAATCTTTAAAAAAAAAAAAGCTAATACCAAATATCTCATGTCACCTTCTAAGATAAAGCTCATACCCCAGAGACTCCAGTTAGAAAGAGTGGCAATGTGGATTTTGATGCCCAAGGAAGCACTGCCTCTAGGGAACCGGCCCGCGTCTGATGCTTTCAGCCAGTCCTCTGCTGTCCTCTGCTCTCCTCTGCAGGTATGTGACAAGCAATTCATGCTAACAGTAGCCTCCAACTTCCCTGTTTCTTCACTTCTCATACTTTATAAACTTCCTCAAAGCAGAGTTTTATTTGCTTCAAAGGTGACCACTGGGAGAGAGTGGTATATCCACTCAGTTTATACTATCTGATCAAGACAGCATGCAAACAGCATTTGGAAAGAGGAGTCTGGAGTATCATTCGCCCATAATTTCTTTTGCTGGGGGCAAAATGTGGAAACACAGGGGAAGGGCCAATCCTGGGTGCCTGACCCTGTCTCAAAATGTGCATACTGATAAAAATGGGCACTAATATTCAACACGTCATCCTGAACCATTCTCCAAACTAATTTCCAGGTGACAAGGCTCATGGGCAAATGGGTCTAGAAATTGTTAATTGTGGACACCCAATGCAGCACCATATCCGTCTTAGAGGGCCCGTGTTGTCTCGTTACTGAGCAGCCTCAGGTTATGGACTTCCCTTATGCTCATATACATGCCTCCAACCCATCTGTAAGCAACATTAAGAGCAATCAGACCTGAAGAGAAATAAAATGGAAAGAAAAAAAAGAGCAATCAGACAGTAACTCCATTATATAGTTATGGTGACTCCCCAGAAGTCTACACTGTCTGCTGAAGTTTGAAGGACACTGTCTGCCAAGTGGAGCTTGACCATTCCTGGGAAGCAGATCTGGTTGTGTGTGCATCAACATGTGAACATAGTTTTGTGACTTCAAACCAGTTAACCATTTAAAATTACATCTTAAAAGAACATATAGCAAGATAAATGTGCTTGAGAATTACTTTTACAAGTTCTGATGTTCTGTCCTTCCTATGGAAGAAATGACCCAAATCATCCAAAATCATTGTCAGCAAGTCTAGTTCTCTAAACACCGTTCGTACACCATACTTGCAAGGAGAGGTGGCGTACAGCCCTACCAGGGTCTTGCGCTCACTATGAAAATGAAGTTGCTCACATGTCATTCACTGAATTACCTACATGCTCTGCATTATTGCCTTTTTAAAAAAAAGATTTTATTCATGAGAGAGGCAGAGGCAGAAGGAGAAGCAGGCCCCCCATGAAGCAGGGAGCCTGAAGCAAGACTTGATCCCAGGACGCTGGGATCACAACCCAAGCTGAAGGCAGATGCTTAACCAACTGAGTCACCCAGACATCCAGCATTATTCCTTTTACAGTCTCATGACTAGATTTATAAATTTGAGTAAGACAAAACAAGTCACAATCACAAGTTCAATCATTTATTTCCTTTAAAGGAAAGATAAACAACCAACAGGCATTCTGAGATGTCCTAATACAGTGCATGTCAAACTTCAATATGCCTGAGGCATGACCTGAAGAGTTTAAGGCTTAAATTTCAAGGCCCCACCTGCAGAGATTTTGATTCAGTAGGTTAGAGTGGGATCTGAGAATCTGTATTTTTAACAAGCTGCTGCTGGTCCTCAGACCACACAGTAGAGCAACACTGCTCTAATATATTTGGGATGTAATGACTTAAATGCTAGTATATTGAAACTCACCAGAGAAATTCCTGGTAAAACCATCTGCCTCTCCAAAATTTAAAATTAAGGCATTTTCTCTGACCAAGTTTAGGTGAGGAAAATCATTCAATACTGATGTAACTTTGATGTCATGTTAATATAAAAGTTATCTATTGAACAGCTATTAAGATTTCATTTTGCTCTGGCAGAATGTTTTAAAACAGTGCTTTGCAAATTTTTCTGTGCATATGAATCACCATTGAGGGTCTTATTAAAATGCAGATTCTCATTCAGCCCATCTGGCATGAACTTCCTTTTTTATTTAAAGTATTTCTTTAGTAATCTCTGCACCGGAGGTGGGGCTCAAACTCCCTACCCCAAGATCAAGAGTCGTATGCTCCTCCAACTGAGCCAGCCAAGCGCCCCTGGCATGAGGCTTTAGAGTCTACATTTCTAACAAAATTGTTCTAAAGGTTCAAAACCTTCACCTAGGGGAGCCTGGGTGGCTCAGTGGGTTAAAGCCTCTGCCTTCAGCAGGTCATGATCTCAGGGTCCTGGGATCGAGCCCCGTTTCTCCCTCTCTCTGTCTGCTTCTCTGTCAAATAAATAAATAAAATCTTTTTTAAAAAAAAAAAAAAAACTTCACCTAATCACTGTTGTCTGAAGATTACTGTGATCTCAATTTTCAAAATACATCAGACTCAGGGTGTAACTATTTGTCAAATGTAACTTACAATCCTGAGTGATGGGGGAAACCTAAGCAGAAAAGGTGACTTCAGGAAAGAATTGCACACGGTGAGGTCATTAGTGTGCTCCTGCCCCTGGCAAGTTTACCAGCTATCAGCGACCACCTCTTACGCAGTAATTCTAAAACCTGATTGCCACAAATCTAAATGTGGGGCCTGTGTACCTGTATATTGGATCTAAATACAGCCCTAACTCCTTTAACTGTACTTTGCAGATACTGGTTTTTGTTTTTGTTTTGACAAATTGAAGGTCTGTGGCAAACCTTACCGAGCAAGCCTATCAGTGCCATTTTTCCAAGAGCATTTGCTCATTTCATGTCTCTGATTCACATTTGGTAATTCTCGCAGTATTTCAAACTTCATTATATTTGTTATGGTGATCTGTGATCTTTGATGTTACTTTACTTTGTTTTAGGGTGCCATGAACCATGCCCATCTTAGAGGGCAAAGTTACTGGATAAAGGTTATGTGTGTTCTGCTTCCCTAACTGGTTGTTCCCCGTTTTTCTCCAGACTTTCTTGTTAGAGGCTAATGCAACTGGTGACTTTCAGCTGATACCAGTGTTCATTGACCATTCTCAAAATCCTAGGGGCCTTCAGAATTATGCTAAATGTACTCTGTGCTCCGTAAATAAGAACAAAGCCTGGATGAAAGCACATCTGTTTACATGCTTTACTGAGTATTTTAAGCCTACTCTAGAGACCTGCTCAGAAAAAAGATCTTTCAAATTACTGCTCATTGGCAATACATCTGGTGCACCCAAAGATTTCTGATGGAGATGGATGAGATGAATACTGTTTTCATGCCTAACAGCATTGATTTTGTAGCCCATGGATACAGGAGTCATTTCAACTTTCAAGTCTTAAAATTTCAGAAATAGAATTCATAAGGCTATAGTTGGCATTATGATTCCTCTGATGATCTGGGCAAAGTACATTGAAAACTTTCTGGAAAGGATTCACCTATTTATTTATTTATTTATTTGATGATTTTAGGTGAGAGCAAGCGAGCTAGAGCACAAATGGTAAGGAGGGGTAGAGGGAGAGAGAGCAGACTCCCTGCTCCCAGGACCCTGGGATCATGACCTGAGCTGAAGGCAGACGCTTAACTGACTCAACCACCCAGGTGCCTCAAGGTTCACCATTTTAGATGCCATTGAAAACATTTGTGATTAATGAGGTCAAACTATCAGGAGTTTGGAAGAAGTTGAGTACCACCCTTTGGGACCAATTTGAAGGGTTCACCACTTCAGTGGACAAAGTAACTGCAGAGGAGGTGGGAAAAATCCAGAAGTGGAGTCTGAAGATATGACCAAGCTGCTGCAATCTCATAATAAAACTTTACTGAATAAAGAGGTGCTAACCTCAACAAGGAAAGTGGCTTCTTACGATGGAATCTACTCCTCATGAGGATGCTGTGAAGACTTGAAATGACAAAACAAACTTGGGCTATCCCATCAACTTAGTTGGTAAAGGAGCAGCAGAGTTTGAGTAGACAGACTCCAATTTTAAAGGAAGTTCCACTGTGGGTAAAATGCTATCAAATATTGTCACCTGCAACGGAGGAAACTTTCACAGAAGGAAATCTTTCATGTGGCAAACTTCATTCTTTTAAGAAACTGCCACAGCCATCCCTACCTTCAACAACCACCACTCTGAGCAGCTATGAACATCGGGCAAGACTCTCCATCAGCAAAAAGAGTACAATTTGCTGAAAGCTCAAGATGATGGTTATTAGCATTTTTAGCAATAAAGTATTAAGGTATGTACACTGCTAAAGCACAATGCTATTACACTACAGAGTAAATGTTAACTTTTATATGCACTGGGTAACCAACATAGCCATTTGACTCACTTTATTGCAATATTTACTTTATTGCAGGGGTCTGGAACTGAACCTCCATTATCTCTAAGGTATGCCTTTATACTGAAATAGGTTACACTACTTTTGTAAGATCTGTTCCTTTCTTGAAAACGGTCCTAGGAATCTGGTCATAGACTGTTCAACACCCAGAGCAAGTCCATCTTTTTCCACTTGATTCAACCTTTTCACACTGTTTCAGCTTGAGACTGCCCAATGAACTGCCCACAAAAACATTTAACAAAGGTGTTGAGGGCTGGCAGCTCCTCAGAAATGGAATTTATAAATATTCCTTAAAATGTTACTAGAACTAAACCCATCTATCACTCTAAGGACATGCAGATCTTAAAAAAAGTAATATTCTATATTTTCTTCTTAGAATATTTTAAAATTTTAATTCTATTTGTTAAAAAATTGAAACTACCAAAACTGGTAGGTTAACTGGTTAAGTGTTACATACCAAAAACTGGTCGATATATTGCTACTTTTCATTTATCAATCACACTTAACACAGAGCATCCTATACAGACATTTAGAGGTCCATAAATGCAACTATCCCAAATTAGGGCTGTTTAATTCAGATTTCCTAAGTAAATAGAACTATCACTGTAATGAGCATATGCAACACTGCTATAAAACTAACCACATTTTAAGTCTCTATATAAGTTTGAGATGTCCTAAATTTTTAAAAGACTTGCCACTGGAATCCAAGGTTCTAATTATGATTTAAAATATTGAAGTTGAAAGTAATGATTATATTTTATTAGTTTTACCTGGTATCTTCCCAACAGAATATAACCTTTCCAACAAATAATATAAAACCTTATTAAATGAAATACTCTGAGTAACAGATCACTGTAACCTTGGTCACCCACATAAACTACCTAGCCTCTTCTAAGTTGGCTTTAGGCACCATTCTACCTATTTTTGGATATCTACCTCTTCAGTTGAAAACTGAGGGTATCAACTGGAAATTAGTTTCCAATTTTGAGTCTATCTTCTCTACCATTTTCCTAAAAGTTACTTTTAGCTAATTTTTCCTTCTCTTAATTAGCAATATAATCAGAGTTATGGCTTTATTCTTAAATATGCAATAACAACTAACTGACTTGTGGAAAAGGCATGTTTCATACATTGACTAATTACAATGCTGAATTTGGATATTTTTCTTTCATGCTTTTCTCAATTGTTTCCCATTATATGTTTCTATTTTAGTCCCTGAGCCCTCAGGGGCTACGGACTGTACTTGACTCCTTTAACACATGTCCACTCTCTGTTTTCCTACTCTTACTCCAAATCTCCCACCCCCCACCCCAACCAGATGGTATTAGGCTGTTTCTTTTCCTCTTAAAAACATTTCTTTGGGGGCGCCTGGGTGGCTCAGTGGTTTAAGCCACTGCCTTCGGCTTAGGTCATGATCTCAGGGTCCTGGGATCGAGTCCCACATCGGGCTCTCTGCTCAGCAGGGAGCCTGCTTCCCTCTCACTCTCTCTGCCTGCCTCTCTGCCTACTTGTGATCTCTGTCAAATAAATAAATAAAATCTTTAAATTAAAAAAAAAAAAATTTCTTTGGTGACTTCCATGGTTTTCTTCAGCCTTGTGTTTTTTCAAGTAGTTCTTCCAAAATTAGGCCACTAACTCTTAAGAATGATAGCACTTTTGATGAAAAAGTAACCGCCCATAATTGTTTCCAGAATCCCAGATTAAAATGAGGTCAATTTGGGGGGAGCAGAACAGAAACTCAGATCATCATATCAACTTATCATAAACACTGGACTTTGCTTGACACAGCAATAACTCCACATTTTGGAAAAGTAAGCAGTATTAGTAATACTTTAGAAATCACCATTATAAATAAAAATCTCAATTATATGTGGGCAGATGACAAATGACAGAAATTTTAGAAGAAATCTAAGGGAAAGAGGTAATGTCCTAAGGGGGAGGAAATCAAATAAATGGAAAGAAAAGACCACTTAAGGATTATAAAAGTTATATTTATTCACGATGCTACATTTATTGCATTCCCTTAGAAAAATGGAGAACTGTTTATGTACCCAATTTGCACATATAAAACTTTATACAAATTATGTGTAGCACATAAAGGCCTCTGGTACAAGCTAAAATCCTGACACTACAATTTGGGTAATCCTGCTTCAAGGTCTCCAGTTTATCAAGTCTGTTCATAGAAAATAAAAACTGGTTATTATACTCAATCTTGCCGTTCACACTTAGAAATTATTTTAAAATATAAAAATTTCAATTACTCTAAAAACTCAAAAAAGGTAAACTGGAAGGGGACACACATTCTGTTACCAATTTCAGTTTAACAGTATGTCAAATCCATACCTTATTTTGGCTGAGTCTTTTTAAAAAACAAAAACCACCTTAGTTTTGACATTATCTTTCTAAGCTGTGGCTACTTCGAGAAGGTAATTTGTCAAAACATTTACCAAACAATTAAAAATAATATTCCTTTTACAAAATAGTACAGTAACACTTTACGGAACCAGAAAATACTAAATGTCTTTGGCTATATAACTAAAAGGCCAGTTTTCCAACAGAAAAGGGCATATTCACACCTCAGAACCAACTATAGAAACAAAGTAACAGAAATATGCATAGAATTTAATGATAATTTGTCTTGCCTTTTGTTCCATTCTACCCATATAATAATCAAGGAGAATGCAATTTACATAATCTTCCCAGATGAGACTCTATATAGCACTACAAAGATACCCAAATTTCTGCAAAGGCAAAGTGAATTAAAACAATTACACAGCTAAGTGAAGACCAAAGGGACAAATGTCATTTGCAATTTTTTTTAGCCGTTTGCTTGTTTTTTAAGCTTTGAGTGTAGAAATTATAGCTGATAAACAAAGTCACAATCTTCACAAATGGAACTATAATAGAAAAATAAATCAAATGAAACATTTATTAATAAATGAAGCCTGTTTTATTACTTCAAGTGTTAATGATAAAAAAAAACTTCAACACAGCTGCTGCATTTAAAAAAGTGGAACTACGTACTATGTTTCTAAGCTCAGTAAACAGATGAACCTGATGTCTTTGAATGACATAACAATTGAGCATTGTACAGTACATCTTATGAAGACCCGTAAATTAAAGAACTACTGGTTTAAAGTTAGTGATTATGGAACATATATATATTCATAGTTTCAGCTTCTTTTTTCTTCCTCGACCATCAGGTGCTCCATCCATTTTACGTTTCTGTGTCTACAAATGAACAGAAGGATTCCTTTTCATCACAAGACTAATATTAAAGGTAAAATACATTGGCTCTTTACTAATAACTGCTACATAGTGACAAGTATTAGACCTTCCTACCCAGAATAATCTTAATTCTCCAACTTCTTATCTACTCCTTTTACAAACACAAAAAAATTTAATGCCAATGAAATAATCTGCAATAGTAAATCAATACACCAAACAAGTATAACATACCCTGATACCCAAGAAAACCAGTATTAATTATTCTATGACATTTTACATAAATACCAGACAAACATTACTCAGGTATTCATTTATTCATGATTTTCTAAATTATTACTAAGTAAAAAGATGACTACTTCTTCCTCTTAAGGTAACTGTTTTCACATTCCTAAGATACCACTGGGACAATAAACTCAATTTTAGAAGTTAGTAAAGGTTGTAAAGCCACCACTTTCCTAATATTTCTTTACATATTCTAAAATTATACCTTGCACTCCCAAGGTAAAGTGTAGGGTCTTGGCATTCACAAGACATACCTTCCCAGATTTTCATGAATCCCCAAATTAAGGAATACCATCATTATGTGATATTCCCCACATAATGCTGTCAAATATAATTTATACTTTTAAAAGCAACTCAAGGCTATATTTGCAAAAAAGACTAATATTTCAATGATAGCCAAGTAATGTTCAAATTCTTTTTTTTTTTTTTTTAAAGATTTTATTTATTTATTTGACAGACAGAGATCACAAGTAGGCAGAGAAGCAAGCAGAGAGAGAGAGGAGGAAGCAGGCTGTCTGCAGAGCACAGAGCCCGATGCGGGGCTCGATCCCAGAAGGCAGAGGCTTTAACCCACTGAGCCACCCAGGCGCCCCGTAATGTTCAAATTCTTACAAAGAAAAGTCTTCCAAGAAAATATTTACACTTTCATGAATACTTACTGAAGGTTTTGGTCCTCTCTTCTTTTTCTCTGCCTTCTCCTTTTCTTCTAGTTCCATGTTTTCTCTTTCAATCAAGGTAATTAAGGTGTTACACCTCCTTTGGAGCTCCTGAATTATAAACATAAATTTATATGGTAAACACGTATTTTCCATCAACAAGTTTTCATGATACCTAGGTTTTTAAATTGTAACTTTTTAACAGTGTACTACATAATTATACATTCTCCCAGATAAAATCTAAAACAGCCAAAGGAACTGATTTTCATATATAATCCATGCTATGAGGATAAAGATATCAATGTTTTTACTTCATTATTTAAAATCATACTGTTATTTCTCTTAAATCCTTCCTTCCCTTAGAAATTCAAGCAGTAAAAATAATAAATGCTATACTGCTACTTAATATCTATGCCTGAGAACTAGACTACGTATCTAAAACTTCAAGTGCACCCATTTCAGGGCCAAAATCAACCAGAACTTAAGTGTACGTCCTCTTTCCCTAAAAGGTACAGTTACTAGAATTATGGCAATTAGTGTACCAAATGCCAGCTTTCCCAATTTTGGAAAAATAGCCATAGAAGTCTATGATATCTACATCTCTCTCTAGCAACCTAAAATCCTTTGTGGAGGTTGTATAAAGTGCAGTGTAACAGTACTATATAACCCTGAAGACAATGGAAGTCTATTTTCATTACTGCTGACTACTTAGTAAGGGTTTTCCTCTAAAAAGTGATACTACATAAACCACAACAAAATCACTTAAAAATACAGCTTATAGAATATACAAGTTTTAGAAATATTTGCAATATAATCTAGAGACAGAAGGTAATAAACTACATTAAACTTCTGCATTTAACAGGTGAACTGTGGCACACATGCCAGAATGTGGTACAGATGAGCTAAGGTCTGAATACTCTTGGCTCTAAGGCAAGAGTATTTATCAGAAGGGGCCATACACATAGAATCATTTCTCATGTGTGCTCTAACATAAAACATGTTTGGAAATAACAGATTAAGACCATGATATTATACTGATAAATCAATATGATACTGTATTTTGTTTCATTCACTAAAAAAATCATTATTAACTATATAAATTGTTCCCACTTAAAGACAGAAGACAGAGCTGTAAGCAACTGAATCAGTTTTTCCCCCAATTTTATCTTTAATGCATTTTATAGTGCAACATTTCCCAAACAAGGATACACAAACAGTAGCCAGTTGATGTTTAGTGAAAAATAATCCTCCTGTGGTGAAACATGAAAAGACTGTGCACTGTCTCCTGTCTTGAAGACTGGTAATACACTGAGAGAAATCTCACTACATAAAATGTTTAAACTTTGCTTACACCAGTATATCCCAAACTTAAGACTACAGAGCATTTTGGGCATTATCATCAAAAAGAACACAAGATAGAAGTTACAAGCTTCAAAATGGCTAAATGCATAAATAAAAAGGGCTATTTACTGAAGCTAAACTTTCCTGAATTATAACTTTAGGTCATTAGGAATGGAACTTGCTTATGAGAAACACCTTAGTATTGAAAATAAAAGTGTTTTACTACCTTAAGCTATATTAAAATAATCCAGACAGGCAGATGCCTGAATGAGAGTTCTTTCCACACAGAAATGTGTTCATTTATAAAACCAAAATTATCTGAAAAATACAAGTTTTAAATTAGGATCATCAAATTCAGAAGGTGAAATTGATGGTGATATTTCCTTCTATTTAGAACCTTCTTGAAATACAAAAAACTCCCTATCCTATGTAGTGATGTTAAAAGATATGTGATATTAAGAGGATGGGACCAAGAAATTTTTTAAGTTATCCACAATATTAGATTGTTAATTGTAGATGAGAACTATTTTCTAAGGAACTGATTTAACCCACGGTACTTACAGTATTGTAACAAAAATGCACTCCAAAGATGGGGAGAAACCACAATTTTCTCTTAGTTACCTTGCCTTAAAGAATATTAATCAATACGTATTCTGAACTGTTTGCTACATTACACAGAAAGGCCCAGGGACTCACCATTGCAGTTCTGGACTTAAGAAACCAGTCAAATCTGAACTGAGGAGAGTTGCGAATACACTGTCGTAATTCATCATAAACGTTTTCTTTGTCAAATCCAAGTTTGTGAAGCATACAGATTAGGAAGCGATCCTCTTCTTCAGTGTAGTTTTTTCCTTTGTTAGTACCATATGATATTCTCAGCTGATGAAAAGGTGCTTTGTACCGTCCAATCTATCAAAGTCAAATTTTATATAAAATATAAATCCTATATAATCTGTATTTCAAACTTAGCTTTAGTAAGAGTAGCTGAAAATGTTCCATTCCAAATCAGAATTTTCTACCCAAAGGTACCTCAACTGCATTATACAACCTCTGCTATAAAACAACTTCAGAGTCTTTATTATTCTAAAGAGAAATCCAGGATCAGACTTTGTAGGAAAGAGCTAATCACAGGGACTCTAACCCAGATATATCAACTGAAGTACTAATATAAATTCCTTTAAGAATATCTATAGCATTTGAATATTGTTCTTTAAAGAAACTCTTCATTTTAAACCACCATTTCATTTCATTATTAACATATAACATATTATTTGTTTCGGGGTTCAGCTCTGTGATTCATCAGTCTTACACAATACACAACGCTCATTTCCTTTGAAAAAGTTACTTTACCTCGCATATTCTCAGGTAAGAGTTTTATCACTAATTACCATATTTATTAATACACAAAGTACCTTCGTATCAAGTGCTTTTTTGATACTAATTCTTCTTTGAATTCTTGCCTCTCCCCTTTCGATCTGAGCCATAATCTTCTCTATGTCCTGGAGTTCATTGCATCTTTCCCAGAATACAGCTGGTAAAACAGTAAAAGTTGGACAGATGGGACAGACGCAGGAAGGGGGAAAATAGAAATAATTCATCATAAATAATTTGCTATGGATTAAGAAATGTATTTCCATTTCGCTCACATCTAGTACTATAAATAAGTCAATTATTTAATTTGTTTCCTTAATTGTAAAAAAAAAATAAGATAAAATAGGCAATACAAGTATCTCCCAACTCTTAAATTTCTGTTCTTGAATTCTAAGCACACTCACAGCACCACAGCTATACCTCCTCGCTTGAGAATCCAAGTGATTTTTTTAAAAAAGATTTTATTTATTTGACAGAGATCACAAGCAGGCAGAGAGGCAGGCAAGCGGGGTGGGGGTGAAGCAGGCTCCCCGCTGAGCAGACAGCCTGATGCGGGGCTTGATTCCAGGACCCTGAGACCATGACCTGAGCCGAAGGCAGAGGTTTAACCCACTGAGCCAGCCAGGCGCCCTCAGAATCCAAGTGATTTAAGGAAACACAGGCACATAGTGCTTGAGAAGCATAAAATGAAAGCACATTACTCAGTAACCTATTATTTTCTCAGCAATACCCAGTTAACTAGGGTAAAAAAGTAACTATGCCATTTTAAAAAAGAGGACATTTTCCAACTCAGTTTTTTAAAAACACAAAAAAATAAGGCCCTAAAAGTAGTGGCAAAATTTAGCTTATCAAAACATAATTCAGAATTACAAAATCTGAAATCCTCAATAGCTATCCAGAAATCTGAGAACATTCTTATATTAAAATACTTAAATTACCTGAGTACTCAATAACTTCTTCCGGAGTTTTTCCTTCTACTTCTCTTGCAATATTTTCAATATCATCACGACCCCACTTCTCATTAGCTTTGATAAACTGGTTAAAATCTCTCTTATTCCAATTGGTAAAGCCCTTCAAGACAATGGAAACAAAACGTTTAACAACAGCACACTGAACATGGACAAGATACTACTACATGTACCAACATTTCTAAAGTACTAGGACATTTTCAATTACTCCTAGATTTTAGTTCTTTTAAAATGGTTAACTTTTCATACACTTAGACATGCATTTTCAGCAATACATCATATACTGCTTTCATAAACAAGGAAATAAATCTCAGTGAAAGAAAGTAAGGAATGCTGCATGAAAAAGTAACATTTTTGCTGGACTCTGAAGGATTAGCAGGAGTCTGTAAACAGCAATAAACATAGACTAAAGAGCTAAGATGCATAAAGTGAAAAAATGAAAGAAAATCTTCAAAAATAGGTTAAGGCCAGATTCTAAAAGACCCTAATTAAACCATAAAGACTGTTAAACAAAAGAGTACCAAATAGAGATATGTAATAGAGAATGGTAACTTAGTACTGTTCCAATGCAATAAAGTCACAGGAAAAGAAAATACAGAAAAAAGGTAATCAAAAAAATATCTACGCTACCAAGGCTGGTGCAAATCTATAATCTTCTCAACTACCTCAACAACTAGTGACAATCAAAATGTAGCATACATCCATATGCTCATGCTTTATCATTTCCAATTATTCCATTTTTGGAAGAAAAAGCTTGTACTTCTCTGTATACCCCAACATGACCCAAGCACGGTACCTTACAAAGTGATGGTTACTAAATTTTATGTTGAATAAAGACTATATATATACCTGTGTTAGAAGCTTCTCCTTTTCCTCTAACTCTTCATCATTAAGCGGTTCAGCTTCATCAATTTTAAGCTGTTCTTCTTTTTGTGCCTGTGCTGCATTTGGTAGGTCAGGATTTCGAGGCACCTAAAAAAAAATACTTTAGGTCATCCATCAGTAGATTTTAGAAAGTATGTGATGAACTAACTTCTTAAGCAACCAAATATGTTGTGTGTTTTAATCCAACCATGAAAAAAAAATACTGAAATGTCCTCCATTTATTAAATTAAAAACCAACCAGATTAGTTTATGAATAGTGTTATTTCCATTACCTTGTACCCAATCGTTTTTCTGTAATATAAAATTTCTTTTTCCAGTAACTCAAATAAACGCGGAGGAAAAAACTGGAAATCCTGAACGTTGGGCTGTTTTGGAGGCCGAGGAGCCTAGAGAAAAAAGAGTATCATCCATAAAAAAAAAAATTATTTTGCTTTAAATTAATTGTAATCTTCCTTTTTCCTTAAGCTATGATGGCCAATTCTCTAAGCAACTAAATCTATCATTAATAATGAACTTTAAAAACTTTTAAATGCATACATTCACAACTAATTTTTAGAAGAGTTAAGGAAATATACCATAAGAAGCCACAAAAGATTCTAATTCTTAATCTGATTTAACTGTAAGAATATAAGAAAAAAAGGGACGCCTCAGTGGCTCAGTTGGTTAACTGTCTGCCTTCAGCACAGGTCATGATCCTAGGATCTGGGCATCGAGTCCCGTATCAGGCTCCTTGCTCAGGAGGGAGCCTGCTTCTCCCCCCTACTTGTGCCCTTGCTCTCTCCCCCACTGACAAATAAGTTAAAAAGATAAAATACTTTAGAAAAAAATTTTAGAAAATTACATTTCCAATATTTTTGGATATTTTACTGCTCTATCAACTCACCTTGGGTGCTTTAGGTTCACTGACACGAAGAGCTTCCCTAAAATAGGCATCGACAGCATAGTTGGCTTTTCTTTCTCGTTTAGGTGGTTCAATCCACTCTGTGAATGCAATCTAGCATATGGGAAACAATTCGTATCACCAACTTTATTTACAGTCGCAAATCTCAGTTGAACACAACTCATACTGTGTACATCATTACAACTACTGTTTGCAAATAATAAGATAGTCGTAAAATCCTGAACAATAAGCTTTACGAGAACAGGACTATGCTACTTTGCTCAAAACTATGTAATTAATACAAAGAACAGTGGTGAATAGTATGGATATACAGTAAGTATTTCTTGCCCAAATGGAGAACATTCTAACCAGTGAGAGGGTAGAGAGGGAACCTACAGAATGTATGCTATAACTCAAACTAGGAGAAAAATGTAGATATGTATTTAGCCTAGAAAAAATTCAGAGGATATACAAGCCTAAATGTTAACAGAAAAAACACTGAGTAGAACTAATTTTTTTCTTCCAACTTGTATTTTCTAATTTCTCTACAAACTAACAAATATTACTTAAGAAATTAGGATGTTTTTTCCCTTCATTACCAGTCAATTCTGTTTAAAAAAAATCTAGTAAGGGTGTAACAATTTCATATTACATATAAGAATATAAAAATGTATAAAAATATAAAGATGAAAATAATTTAGATGTGAATATACAGAAATGACTGCTTTGAAACAAATTTACAAAGCATTACATCTAACACTTAAAATTCCAAGTTTCAAGTAAAATGAAGTCTTCAAGTAACCAAAATGTCTTTCAAAAATTACCTTTTGTTTTTCTCTATAATCCTCTCCTTCAAAGTTATAAACACTTGACTCTGTATCCATTGTAAAGTTTCTAAGTGAGCTTTCACCCATCTTGGAGAGCTTTTCATTCATCTCTGCAGTCTGCAGGGGAAAAAAACAGCTTATCAGATTGAGAATAAAAAAAAATTTTTTGAGCACTATGTTAAAAATAAATTAGGCTTTACAATACACAAAAGCTTCTTTTTCTGGTTCACATAACAAGTATTTCCTCGGTTCTGATTTAAAACATTTTATATATTAAAAACATCATTTAACCTATTCCTTACCTTCTTCGCACCTCTTTCCAAAATACCATCAATATCCTCATCAGTAATCTCACTTTCTTTTGAAGCAAACACATGTGTTGCCCCATGTCTAATCATTTGAAGCATTTCATCTTTCCCAATTTTGTTCAGATTCTGATCCACAAGCCTTCCTGGAAAAAAAAAAAAAAGTGTTGTATACTATTAATTGAACAAAGTTTGTTTTACTGAAAACTTGGAATTTTAAATGTTAGATGTAATATCATGTATTTTGCCTCAAGCATCAATTATTTCTTTTTATTTACTTCTGAGAATTTTCATTTTCACATAAAACAATGCCAGAATCTTAGCTGTAACCTTCGAAGTATTCTAAAGTTAATCTATTACATAACGAAGCCTAATGTATACCATCTCAAAAAAATGTATTCTTATATGGGCTGAATAATAGATTTGGGATATTTGAAAATAAAAATTATAAGCAAGATTTTTTAAAGATTATGATGAGATATTTTAATCTTGCTAAAGATGATGATGAGATCATAAAGACAAGAAGTTTCTAATAAGCAGAAAGACATTAATACTAATACTCCATCATCAAGCTCTTCCTTAGGAAAGTATTAAAAAAAATGAAGTACAAAAAACCCTTCATATTACCAAGCTTTAGCTAAAGACTAAAATATACATCAATTTCTGAAAATTTCCTAATCTTAAGAACTGAAACCCCTGAAAGCTTATTTTGATCAAAGAAGACATTCAACCTAAGAAAACTAAGATCATGATCTTCAATTGGTAGGAATTTGGCTAACCCTGTAATTTGTGTTTTCAAAAATATAGGAATCAAAACAAACCAAAATACCATACCATAAAGAATTATTTCTACCCTAAAGGGTCATTCACATACACTTTCATAAAGCTTCAATTTTTCTATTCCAACCAACTTGTAACAAATGAGTGGATACAGACCCAAGTTGTTCTCTTGGATCTTCAATGCTTGTGTATCATGGCTTTGGATCCTTAACATAACACCTGTGACTTTCAAAGTTAGGATTTAACTTTGGAACATGTTTCTTTGGTTTGAAAGCCATCTCACTGCTGTCAAAATGTTCTCAGTCTACTAAAACTACTTCCCCATTGGACAGAGGGGAAGCTATTCAGATATAAAGCAGTTCTACGATTTCTCATTATTTTTAATTACAATCCCTTACACTCCAAAAACACTAATACAAAGGTATACACCTAAAGCTTGCTATTTGACTAATACAAAGCTACTAGCACAATACTTAGCTCTAAAATTTGCCCCTCCAAAACCAAAAAACTAAGTAAAAAAACTCAAACAGCTTTTCTAAGTTGGTTATAAATTAATTTTCCTTCTTTTTTAAAAAAGTGTTTCACTGATTAGAGTAATTAAAAATACTACAAAAGCAGATGTTTTTCTAAAAACATGGATGAAGAATGTGAGGGGGAAAAGAACTAGCCATTACATTACCATGAGAAACCTTACTGTTTTGGCAGGCTCCAGAGACTTTCATAAGTAAATACTTCACTCTAATAGTTAATATAGCTCTTGGTGTTAGATGAGTCACTTCCTAGCTACATGAACGGTAAACAAGTGACCTGCCTCTACTTCTCATGCCAACCTTAAGCTGGCTAAAGGAAATAATAGATGCAAAGTATATAACACATCGCTTGGCATAAAGTAAGCACTTGATAATAATAACTAATAAGCCTTCATTTACTGTCTTCACATATTCAGAGACGTGCTAACACTACGGTTGGCATTAACAGAATATGAAAGAAATATAACACTCCCTTACTTGGAAATTAAAAGCCAGTTAACAAAATGAAGTCAAACAATATGGAATGATCAGTGAACAATATTAACAGTGTATCTCTCTATCTCTACATAACAGATAAAAAGTACATGCTCATAATGCAAATTTGAGGCTGAAAGAAACCAGTATGAGCCTGGGGTTACTGAGGATTCCTACCCTCACCCTCTAGTCCTATTTACATAAATGTTTATTTTGATTCTCCCTCTCACTAAATTATAACTCCATGAGAGTAAGAACATTTGTTGCTTTCTTTCACCACTGTATTCTCAGCACTAAGAACATTGTCTGGCATCTGGTAGCTGTTCAGTAAACAGCTGCAGACTAGAAAAAAAACAATATCAGATTCTCTGAGTTTCATTTTTACTTCTTCATTTTACCAACATAATTAATAGAGTGCTTTTTAACAGGTAAATTATACTCACCACAGTTCTACTTAATATCTACCACACTGAATGCTGGGTATTTTATATATATTTTCCCCTTTAATCCTTAAAAATAAACTTTAATTCTCTTTATCCCCATTTAACAGATGAGGGAACAGGCTTAGATAGTATAAAAGAACTGCTGATTGGCAAAGCAAATATGCAAATATGCAAACTTCAACCTATAGCCCACACCTATCCTCTTATTAAAACTAAAGCTTACTATTTTCTGGAATATAATTATTGTTCAGGCTGCCAGCTTGATTCCACAGATCCTCAATAACAAGAACCTAATAAATCTAAGAAAAAAAATTTTTTTACCCAACCTGGTAAATTTCTTAAAAGTTCTAAGGCTCACCTTGCTGAATGACTATTGAATCCAATCTGAGTTTCATCTCAGCACGTTCCACTATTCTTTCTTCCACAGTGTTATCAGTTATGAAGCGGAACACTCTAACAGTCTTGGTTTGTCCAATTCTATGTGCTCGGTCCTAGGCAAACAACCATGTTGTTTTGATACAGTTAAAAATTACATAAATAGCATTTGACTGTGTATACTGAAAAGCAAAATTAAAATATTCTCAAGTGTAAAAGTTTTTAATATAACAAAACTATTCTAAAAATGAATTTGTTAAAAAAAAAGTTATTAGATTAGTATTTCTTAGATTCTCAAAGTTTCTCCATTTCAATCAATTTAATTGATTATCTCACAAGTAAAACTTTTAGGAGGTATGGAACACAACAGATGGTTGAATCCATGAGAAACTATCCAGTTACTTTTACTAGGTAATACTGATATAAATTCCATGTGTCCAGGGGCATCTGAGTGGCTCCGTTGAGCATCCAACCCTTGATTTCCACTTAGGTCATGATCTCAGGGTCCTGAGACCAAACCTTGAGTCAGACTCCACATGTGGAGTCTGCCTGTCCCTCTGCCTGCTACTCCTCCCCTGCCCCTTCCATTCTCCTTCACTAAGTAAAATCTTGAAAATAAGTAAATAATAAATAAAATTCACATTTCCAAATAAGACAGACAAAATTATGATTAAGTTGGATGATAAACTTTTTTTTCCTAAATCTGTTTTACTTAGGTTTTAAATTTAAGTTGTTTTTCTACCTAAATCATATATAAATTTCACTATCAGGGAAAAAAGTGACAAAAATAAAAGAACTCCACATATATAAAAATCCTAGTCTTTAAATGTCACCCACATAACTACATACAAGTAGTCAAATTAATCTTAATTCCATTTCTGTTTAACTTCTGTTAAGTTCGCAAAACATCCCTATTTCTAACTGATCAATTTTCCTCAACCACACTTTTAATATAGGATAGAAACAACCAACACCAGAGTTATAGTCACCAATACCATGGGTCAAGTCATTAATAATATCAAACTTAAGAATTTGTAAGTTTTCATATTAATCTACAGATCATACACTTTCTCAACCTAAGAATGATCTTCCTTCTTCTAGCCAAAGAACTCCCACACAGGGGCATACATTTTAAGCATTCAACATGATAGGCAGGTTGGTAGCTCACCAACCTATCTCCCTCTCCTAAGGCACAACTATGCTGTAATTTACCAATTCCCTTGCACCCAGTTATGCTGCTATGTGATTTGAGTGCTGGCCGATGACTGTGGGGACACTTTCAGATCTGACCCATAAAAAATTTCCTAGACAATCCTCAACTCTATCCCCCTTCTGCCATCAGAATTCACAGGATATAGCTAGACTCCAAGGTCTTAAGATATGGCAAAGCTGTAAGATACAGATATCCTGCTTTGAATGAGAGATCACTTACAAAACACCTTCTGTGAATTATTAGGTTCAAAGAAAAAATTCTACTGGGTTAAGTCACTGGTATTTGCAGACCACTAGCTTGCTCTAATGAAAATATCAAGCTCTAAGAAAATATTAAAAATATATTTACTGTTATCTCTTACCATAGCCTGGAGATCTACTTGGGGATTCCAATCTGAATCATACAAAATTACTACATCAGCAGTAGCAAGATTAATGCCAAGACCACCAGCACGTGTACTTAACATGAAAACAAACTTTGTGCTGTTTGGTTCATTGTATGCATTGATGGACTCCTACAGATACAAAATAAAACAAATGTCAGGAAGTTATTTTATCTGGTAATTTTTTTGACCTTCCCTCCCTGGATTTTACTTACTTGTCTCTCATCGTGGGGTGTCTGCCCATCCAATCTACAGTATTCATAATTTCTCCACATGCAATAATCTTCCAAAATATCCAATACCCTTGTCATTTGACTGAAGATTAGGACTCGTGAACCTGTTAGCAAATAGAACAGCTCATTTTCAGAAGCTTCAAAAGTAAAAAAATGCATTTAAAAATCTAAGGCTAATCAAAACTAAGAATAATCAGTTACCCCTTAATTCGAGGTTACCTAGTTGGTTGTAAGAAAAAAAACTATACATTATTTATTTATCCTAGTCAGTTATTCTCCCCATTTTTCTCATCATGGCACAAAGAGAAAAGGGTAGTATCTGTACAACACACTAAGATAAATGGAAAAGAGTATTTGTTCTGGCCTAGGTCTGTCCCAAGGCTGAGAGAATCAGTCTTTTTATTCCCAATGCATTTAAAAATAACCTTCCTCCACCCCCACCACAATTCTCCCATGTGGATGGCCCTGAACATCCCCAACACATACCCAAAACCCATCTCATTCTGGTTCTGAAGCCCCAATTCCAGACAGAAATATCATAACATAAATGTGACCTCACATCTACATGGTCACCTTTCACTGATGCCATGATCCAAGTTATTCAACTGCCTTCCATTTCTTCAGCCAGCTACACAATGTCTTCACAGCAGAATGTATGAAGACCAAGGAGTGATTATAAAAAAATAAAAATTATGAAATTATCTCTTCTTGAAAGCTGAGGCTGATAATCTGCTGTGTCTCACCTTCTTGTAACCAAGATGCCTAAGGATGCTCAACAGTCCCCATTTTCCTTGCAGAGTTTAATATAGCTCTCATTAATATCTGAGTATTTCTACCAAGTTCTTGCTATTCCCTTTACTACTTAGCTTTCAAGAAAAGCATTTTAGAAAATGTATTTCCACAAAAGGTGTAAAAGCAAGAACCTTCTCTTAGAATCTTCTCTTAGAAGGCTGATCATCAATATCCTAAAGGTACAAGTCATTCTTACCGAAAAACACAAAAGAAACAAAAATGGAAAAATCTGAAATCTGACTATATTATTTCATATTACAGAATTAATAATTTGTGTATGAAAAGCTTTGATGTCTGGGAATTGCTTCAAATTAATCTGGGAGAAGGAAAGCAGGTATGGTATAAATGTCAACAAGTTTTGCCATGAGTCTGTAATTACTGAAGCTGGCATCACACTAAATACATTCTACATTCATGTATTTTAAACACGTCTCTAAACATACTACATACTCATTTTCACTTAAGAAATCAGCATGTTGGGGCGCCTGGGTGGCTCAGTGGGTTAAGCCGCTGCCTTCGGCTCAGGTCATGATCTCGGGGTCCTGGGATCGAGTCCCGCATCGGGCTGTCTGCTCAGCAGGGGCCTGCTTCCCTCTCTCTCTCTCTGCCTGCCTATCTACTTGTGATCTCTCTCTGTCAAATAAATAAAATCTTTAAAAAAAAAAAAAAAAAAAAAAAAAAAAGAAATCAGCATGTTATAAACAAAACTTTGGGTCCATGTACATATTTAATAATTAAATTATTGCTTAATTTTATTGCTTAAATTTAAGTAATTTGTTATTTAAATAAGTACACATAAATAATTAAAAACAATATTACGAACACAACACTGTCTACCAAAGCATCTGGGAACTGTGTATGTGTGGAAAGAGCATTCTTGGCACTTTATAACAAAAAGCTGACATATTCTAAGAAAGCATATATAAAATG
Source organism: Meles meles (assembly GCF_922984935.1). Lineage (NCBI taxonomy): Eukaryota > Metazoa > Chordata > Mammalia > Carnivora > Mustelidae > Meles > Meles meles. Next base: position 150,694,520 of record NC_060067.1, read on the forward strand.
AGAACTCTCCCCCAAAATCCAGGAGTATATCAGCCCTAACTACTGATCCCTAAGAAGATTTATAAGCCTAAAATTGGGGGGAGAAATGAAGCTCAGATAATGGATAGAAGTTTTTTTTTTTTTTTTTTTATTTGACAGAGAGAAATCACAACTAGGCAGAGAGGCAGGCAGAGAGAGAGGAGGAAGCAGGCTCCCCGCGGAGCAGAGAGCCTGATGTGGGGCTCCATCCCAGGACCCCGGGATCATGACCCGAGCCGAAGGCAGAGGCTTTAACCCACTGAGCCACCCAGGTGCCCCTGGATAGAAGTTTTTAAATGTCCCACACTTCAACTTTATTATAAAATGCCATGATTAGTAATTTCAAATTGTAGTGGTCCCTTATTTTACATCAGAATTTTACAAGTTTTCATCACTTCTCAATTTGTTACCGGTAACATAATTACCTTGTTCTTTTAATTTAGGGAGCAGCTTGTCTAACACCACCATTTTGCCACTGTTGGTAACTAGATGCATATCTGTTGTATAAGGTGGACCAGGTTCAGCTCCATCAAAGAGATATGGATGATTACAGCATTTTCTCAACTGCATAAGGATATTCAATAACCTCATTTTGTCCATCTTCCCTGCAGAGTTTAGTATATCTATATCCTTCATTAATATCCGAGTATACCTATTGAGAAGAAAAATATTTTAAAAGGGTTCAATGTGCCCTGACAAATCCCTGTTATTTTCCATACTTAATTTCCTCCCCTACCCCAATCCAAAAATACCTGTAAAGAACCCATCAACTTCTAAGATGTGGTTAGGAGTTTTACCATGTATTGTAACATCTTTCTCTTTCCTTGTTTTTCTTTATTGCCCCCACTGTTCTAATGTTCACAATTATACTTTGGGCCTCAAGGTCCAAAACAGTATGTCTCCTTGGGATCAAGTAAACAAAGCAGCATAACGTAACATTTTTAAATAATCAAGCAAAACTTAAAATATAAGTTTTAGTTTTTAATTTTTTTATTTTTAAGTAATCCCTACACGCAACAAAGGGCTTGAACTTACAACCTCAAGATCAAGACCCACATGCTCTACTGACTGAGCCAGCCAGGCACCCCAAAACGTTAAGTTTTAAACATAATTTTAATTTGTAGTCTTTTTCAATGGAAGAGTGTTACTATTCAATGTAGTTAGTGTAGCATTTGGGTAAGAACAGGAAAATCTAAGGAGGAAAAATCCCGACAGGATAAGGCATGATGATGAAAATAAAATGCAATCAATGTAATTTAAATATAAATAAAAGTACATGGGGGTAGGGGGAGATATGAGGGCAGTAAAACTATGTATACGTGTGTGTCTATATATAGACAAACACACACACATATATATAATAATTATTCAAGGCTTTTCACAATCCATCTTTAGTTTTAGTAAAACTATAGCCATATGCTAAAGATGGATTGTGAAAAGCCTTGAATGTGTTATCAAGAATGTAAACATCCTACAGGAAAGTGTAATCTATCTAAATACCAAAGTTTCAAGACCTTGAATCCTCTGAACAAAATAACGTCAATAACCTAAGCAATATATACCTAACTCCAGTAATAAGGCATAAATTATTATTCAAGGCAGACCTTTCCATATAATTCTGACAAAAGTTCACCAGTGTTAACCTAGAAGAGATTTCTCTTCCCTTAACACTGACTCACAACACAGCTCTGTTAACTTAAGAGCCATACAACTGCTACCTTATAAAAGCCTTTCAAAAGTTTTAAGGACACTTAGGATGGACCACCATCTACAGAGGTCATCTCTTTCCTAGATAATGTGCCCATTTCTTTACATTCTGTCCTTTCTGTCTTTTCACCAACAACTCCAGCCCCTTGCATATACTTATCAAGTATGGAATTAAATACACTGAAATGCAGTATAACCAGTTAAGAGTAAGTATGGCTATTTATTTCTCTTTTTTGAACACTACACTTATGTTAATATATGCTAAGGTAACAATATCATTTCCTACAGACATTTCACATTGTTGTTTCATGATGACCTTTCTATCTGTAAAAAAATTTAATATTAAGTTAGTGGTTTCTAGCCTTTTGGATTTCATATACCCATAAAACCTTAAGAAAAAAAAAAGAAACTTATAATGTTTTCCACATTTTTATTATGCCCTACAGAGGTATTTAAAAATAGCTATCTTGTATTACCACCATAAATTCACAAAGGGAATCCTGTCTAAAATAAAACATTCACTCAGAATGGAGTCGTTAAAATTAAATATATGCAATAGCTTTATGGGCTAAAAGAAAGCACCTAAATTTTCTCATATCTCTACCATCTCCAACTTCATCAGATTAGTCCCAATCCACAATCCAGTATTTAGGAACCACCAAGTTAACTGTATGTCTGCATCTGTGCCACCACTTCCTTTTTAAAAAACCCAAGTAGAGAGGTTTATATAAATATCCCTGTTTAATTAAATGCCAACTTTAAACCTTGGATTCATACACTTCCCATCCTGATTATAAGCTGTAAGTTTTATGACTCTGTATGATAAACTGGGTTAGCAAGTCCTAAATTACATGATCAGAAAACTATTTTTTTTTTGTTTTTTTATTTATTTATTTGACAGACAGATCACAAGTAGGCAGAGAGGCAGGCAGAGAGAGAAGGGGAAGCAGGCTCCCCGCTGAGCAGAGAGCCTGATGTGGGGCTCCATCCCAGGACCCTGAGATCATGACCTGAGCTGAAGGCAGAGGCTTAACCCACTGAGCCACCCAGGCGCCCCAGAAAACTCTTAAGGTTGAGTTCAGCAAAGCAGATGGCAATTCCTTGCAGACACAATTAAGGAAAACAATATAAATGAAAGTTGATGAGGAATCAACAGTGATTTTAAAACGTCCAAGAACACATACCATTCCCTTTGCATTTTGCTGAGACCCACATAGATTTTAACTTCCTTCTTTGGAGGCAAACTCTTTTCAACATCAGCTTTAATTCGACGAAGGAGAAATGGACGCAAAACCTTAACGATCAAAAAGAAACAGAAATGATCTTATCTATATTATTTCAGGATCTCAAATTCTTTAATAAATACATTGAAATTTATGTTTTTAGAATTTCACCCTTCCTGGGGGTGGGGTCAAAAAAAAAAAAAAAGAATTTCACCCTTCCAAATGTAACTTATTATTACTGAATTCCCGAAGGGTAATACAAGATCATCACTTATTCAATACATGTAGTGAATATACACTTGCTATATTGTCATAAGATACTAGAAGTTTTTTTTTTTTTTAAGATTTTATTTATTTATTTGAAAGAGTAGAGGGTGGTCAGAAACAGCAGCAGATTCCCCTCTGAGTGGGGAGCCTGATGCGGAGTTCAATCCCAGGACTCTAGAGCTGAAGGCAGCCACTTAACTGACTGAGCCACCCAATCACCCCTATAAACAGTAAGTTTTGATGCTTTCAACATTCACTGTCTTTCTATTTAAAACTACCTATCACCCTCCCTTATCTATGGATTCAGTGACCTGCATCAACCAGTCTAGAAGCAGATGATCCTCCTCCTAACATATCATAAGGTCAACAGCAAACTAACATTACATCATATACCTACATCACTGACTTTGCTTCATCTTATTGTGTAGGCATTTTATCATCTCACATAATCATAAGGGGGAGTACAGTACAATAAGGTAATGCTGAGAGACCATATTTATAAAACTTATGTTATAAAACATTACAATCATTCTATTTTATAATTATTGCTGTTAATCTCTTACCCTGCCTAATTTATAAATTAAACTATCATAGATATGTATGTATAAGAAAAGAAGTGTATACAGAGTTCAGTATTATCCGTGGGTTCAGGCACCCACTGGCAATCTTGGAATGTTTCACCTGCAGAGAAGGGGCCAGGGGGCTGGGCGGGGGTGGGGGGGGGGGTACTACTGTGCTTTCATGTAGATTGTCCAACGGTACTTAAAGCTAGGTCCACATTAAAATGTTTTTATGGTTAGTTTTTAAATTTACTACTCTTCTGGTAGGTGGGGGGATGAATGAAATGGGTGATGGGGATTAAGGGGTCCACTTGTGATGAGCAGAGGGTGATGTATGGAACTGTTCAATCACTGATACAGCACTGTATGGTAACTATATTGAAATTAATAAATAACAAGAAAACAATGAAAATAAGAATAAAAATTGTACTACCCTTTTCTTATGGAAGTAGAACAAATCATGACTATACAGTTCAATAAATTTCAATCAAGTAAACACGCCCACGTAATCAACTATCACCTAGATAAAAACAGAATACTGCAGAAACCCATCTTGGAACCTTCCCAGCCACCATCCGCCCTTAAATTTTAACATCATAGATTAGTTCTGCCTATTATTTTTAACTTTACATACACAGAATTATACAATATATACCCATTTCATCTCATTTCTTTTATTCAACATGTTTGTAAAACCTACCCATGTTGTATATAGTTCATTCTCATTAAATTTTAGAGTATCTACAAAACTAAAGATTCTCTATTTGTATCTTCCTAGAATGTTTTTACACTAGCTTATAAAAACACGATCACAAAGAAATTAAAAACTGGTGAGAAAAACAATCAGCAACACTTCTCTAATGTCATCACGTAAGGAAGCTAGTATGGATAATCTTAGCTGACAGCCAGCATCCACTGCCAGATATGTTAGTAAAGACCTTCAGGTCTACTGGCCCTCTTCCAGAATTGTCCAGGTAAATGCAGCTGGATAAATCCAGGTTAAAATCAGCAAAGGAACCACCCAACCAATCCGTAAATTCTAGGATTACTAAAAATAGATACTATTAAGGGTTTTTGGTGGGAGAGGGGAGTATTTTGCATTAACAGATAACTGATACATTAAGTAAAAATGATCTCATTCCTAAGTATACCTATGCTAATTCTGAATACCCTTTTTCATCATGAGACCGCAGGGAGCTAAGGTGGGAATTTCATAAAGAATCAGAAAGGTTAACTACCAGACCTCTTTTCCCCAATTTGATAATCATTTTCATACTACTCTGAACAAAATAAAGGGCGATGCCAGAAGTGGCTGATTCTCTTATGTGGATCATTTTTAGTTTGCTTTACATACATGTACCTATTTAATAAAGCAAAGTCTACATACACACTCTATACTCTAAATTGAATGCTTACGTGCCTAAATGCCACCTAATTTTAAACAAAGATGTCTAAGAGATTATCAGCTTCAAAAATTTAAAATAATAAAATTTCAGTACATGAGAATTTTAAAGTAGGTTATAATTAATTTATACAGAAACCAGTATTTAAGCATTCAGGCTTAACTTTTCCCCTGTTCAAAGACCCACTATGAACCAGGCATTGTGCTAGAGATACAAATGTCTAAGACCAGTTTCCTGCTTTTGTGTTTACAATGCAGCAGGAAAAAACCTGTAAATTAAACATTTCAACACCCAGTGCAAAGTCCTATGTTAGACTGCCTTGAAAATTAAAAATGGGATACAAAGAAGCTTCTAAGCTGGATTCATCCAGTATATTCAGTGGAAAAGGTGACATTACCTATACCTATACCTAGTGTTGGACTAAGTATCAGTGAAGAGCAGGAAAGGGGATACCAGATGTGGCAGAAAGGATCAGCACAAAGAGACTGAAATTAGTTCAATGTTTACAGAAAATTAATAGGGTCAGAAATTCTAATAAACTGCATTGATTTAAGAAGTGAAACAAAAGTTAGATAATGTCAGAAAAGTTAAATCATGAGGGTTAGGGAAGAGACTGACACCCCAGTGGACAACTGCAATGCCCAGCAACATATCTGGTTGTCACAAACGGGACATATTACTGGCATGTAGTGGGTAGAGGTGTCAAGAATGCTGCTAAACAGGAAAACCACCTTCCCTGTGCCCTTCAAAATCATCTAAACCAAAATGTCAAAAGTTAAGAACCTTTGCGTTAGGTCATGAAAAGCCTTATATGCCATGCTTACAAGATCTGGATTTATTCTGCTAGTCAGACTATCATATTCTGGATTCTGTTTGGGAAATTTATCTACCAACCAACTTTCACTTGTGAATCTTCATTAAGAAGTAAAAAAAGCTATGTATCACAGCAAGAACTTAGCAACTCTGCTCACAATGCACTACTACCAGTTGCTTATACATAGCTGCAGGATTTAAGAGCAAAAGATGGACCCCTTTAGCCTTTGAAAACCAAATCTCTTAGATTTAGATTACTTTTTCCACTCACTAAGTTAGGATTTCATCTTAGGTTCTAATACTAAAAGCACACTCCACAACCCCCAGCCCCCAGTATAAGGTTAATAATTAAGTAACAGGATTCAAATAGATCTAATTCTTGTCAATGTTTTTTTTTAACAAAAAAATAATTCACTAATTTAACCCTCTATCATTTTTCCCATTAGAAATATGCTTTAATCTTTTTTTTTTTTAAGATTTTATTTGTCAGAGAGCACAAGCAGGGGGAGCATCAGGCAAAGGGAGAAGCAGGCTCCCCACTGAGCAAGGAGCCTGATGTGGGACTTGATCCCAGCACCCTGGGATCATGACCCAAGCCAAAAGCAGACGCTTAACTGACTGAGCCACCCAGGGGTCCCTGCTTTAACCTTATTCAAAAACACTTACCATATGAAGCCTCTCAACTAGTTTTTGATCCCCAAGGCAATTGTTTGTATCAAACCATGAATCAAAGTCCTGGTTAAAAAAAACAAGAAATAAAGATCAGAAATATTAACTACAGGCATTAAACATAAAAACCCTATTTATGTTAGATGTAACAATGAATTAGTATTTGAGCTGTGAACTTCAAAAATCATTTGGTTCAATTCTGTATTTTTCATGTGTCATTGTTAACAATTCATTAGAACTACCTTGAGAATTAGATTAAAAACATCAAGATGACAAGTTTCATAATGAATAGTTGGAAAGTTGTTCTATAGAATGTGAAAATTAATATTCTTGAAAAATCTTTTTTTAGAAGAGCTGCAAAAAATCACTTTAGTTTGTTCTCCAAGGCTACTCAGATTACTCAAACATGAAATTTCCAGAGCAGTGTGAATTTTAATTAAACTTACTAAATTACCAGCATTTCATTAGTATTTGGTAGGATCTGAACAAGGATAACTTCCATATTCTTACCTCCTCAGCACATCTGGTTTGTATTTGTGCTTTGTTAGTAAACATTATCTTAGAATTAATTATGTTAACTACAACAAAGCTTTCACAGATCACTAAACAAATTGGAGTGACAATGCAGTAAAAAAAATCTCTAAAACAAAAACATCAAAATACACAAAAGCTGAACTAAAGTGGATTGATTAAATGTCTTCCAAGAACGCAAATGTCTATTCTTTTACAATGATCCTTAACACAACAACCCAAAATTAACCCTTTTGGAACTTACTGAGCTCTTCAAAAGCCACACACATTCACAGGCTCTTACATTTCTCTCTCTCCACCCATGGAAACAAAGTTCAAAAATGAATGCTGGTTCCGCAAAAAATTCTCATTACCGGTAACAGACATTAATATATATATTATGTGCTTAGGAATAACCAATAGTTTGAATATCTACTCAGCCATTTTTATCAGTACAAATAATCTATTAAAAGGTAAAGATTAGATTCTACGTTTGTTAGGCCATAAAAAAAAAAGATGCTAGGGCGCCTGGGTGGCTCAGTGGGTTAAGCCGCTGCCTTTGGCTCAGGTCATGATCTCAGGGTCCTGGGATCGAGTCCCACATTGGGCTCTCTGCTCGGCGGGGAGCCTGCTTCCCTCTCTCTCTCTCTCTGCCTGCCTCTCTGCCTACTTGTGATCTCTCTCTCTCGCTGTCAAATAAATAAATAAATCAAATCTTTAAAAAAAAAAAAAAAAAGATGGCTAGACAGACTTTAGCAAATTTGAAGACCATCCTGGGGAAACACAGGCTATGTGAAGTTCACAACAAAGTCACTTAGGAAATAACTTGAGCAATACCGTAAGGACACAAGCAATCCACGTACAGCTGCTGAAATTCAGGCCAATGTGACTACCTATTTGGTATGTGAGTCTATGACATTCCAGAGACAGAAAACAACTGATTCATAAAATGATATTGAAATCAAAAGGCAAAAAAGTAAACTCTCAGGATACATAAAAAACTTGGTACATTACATCAGGATACTTAAAAGTAAAAAATTAACAATTATCTCAAGCAGTGCTGAGAGGCCAATTTTATTACAAAAATGTATAGCATTAAACAGAAACATTAATATTCCAACCAGAAAACAGTAAGACATACTTACATCTGCTGAATTAAAGACATCTGGCAACAAAAAATTAAGAAGTGACCAGAGCTCATGCAAGTTGTTTTGAAGAGGTGTTCCAGTTAATAATAGTCGATTTGTAGTCTTGAATTCCCTCACTATTTCTGACAACTAAAAGAACCATAGTCATCATTAGAATATTCTACACAATGATCAAATTCTAAATGAAGGCACAAATGATTTTTACTTCCAAATATCAAATTACCTTCGATTTTTCATTTTTGATCCTGTGAGCTTCATCTATAACTAAGTACCTCCAATTAAATTTTTTGAAAACAGACTTCTCTTTTATAAGCATTTCATAAGATGTTACACATACATCCCATTCTCCTGGTAATAAAACATCTCTGACAAAAGCAGCCTGTGTAGGTAGCAAGAGAAAAAAATTACATCATGCAGAAAGGAACTACACATTAAACACATTGATGACAAGCAATCTAACACAAAAAATGGGATGGAAAATATTAAAAAGGGATACTCTTCTATACTATGTAAGCATCTAGAACCAGCTCAAACTAACTTCACTAATCATTTCTAAGTGTCAAAGCCATTTAATAAAAAACAAGCGACAAAACTGATCAGTGTACAGTTCAGTAAACTATCTCTTAAATGTCTTCTCTTCATTTCTACCAGGTGCTGAAATTCTCAGGAAACAGGTTTAGAAAGAGAGGGTGGTTTCTGCCATACAGTGAAAACTCAAAGATGGTTTGCAGTTAAGCATTTTCATTCCTTTCATGTTTACATATCTAATAAAACTTTGTTATTATTACTCTTATTTTACAAGTAAAGAAACTAAAGCAAAAAGTGGTTTAAATTGGGCTCAAAAACATAAAAAGCAACTTAGTAACTTAAAGTACACAAAGTTACTGTAAAAGGAGAAAAGCAATGATAGCTAAATAAAAAAACAAAATTAAATACATTATTCTTCAATATATTACACTTTAAAATCTGAACTTTGTATTTTCAAAAGTATTATTATTTTCATTATTTCCTTCCCAAAAATGTCATGACCATTTTAATTTATTTCAATAAATACCATACCAACTCACCAAAATATTGCAACCGACCCAGTCCATCTTTAAAAATTACGCTATTAATTAGCATTATGCAACATCAATCTAAAAAATCTGGCTCCTCAATTTTCCAACCAATTCATACACTCAAAACTTCTTTTAAGAACAAAAATGCTGCTTCCAGAATGAGAATATAGCCTTTGAGTTTATACAACCAATTCCAAAGTAAAAGAAACAAACTATACACTTGTATGGCATCCTACAGTCTGTAACTCCTTTCTCCAGGATTCTTCACCACTAAGACAATATTACATTTGTAAATTACTAGTGTTTGTGAAGACAAAGATTATTACTGGGCTCCTCTTTTATACCTCCTCAGCTAAATTCAAATTCTTTAATATAAAAAAATGTAACAAAACAGGAGAAGCTTACTCTTTGTTCTTTATCACCTATCAAACAAACAGATCTAAGTGTTGGTACCCATCTCTTGAATTCACTCATCCAGTTGTGTAAAGTAGACTTAGGAACCAAAACCATATGAGGACCAGGAATGTTTCTATAGTGTTTCATGTACCCAAGAAGAGAAATTGTTTGAAGAGTCTTTCCCAGGCCCTGAAAGAAGAATCACAAAACAATGAAAATCAAAACAAAATAGACACCCATATTTGTGTTTTCTCCTGATACATAAAAACATTTTAAAAAACACCTACATGGTTTATGATAGCTAACAAATGGCAAAAACTTGTTATGTTTCAAGTTTAGCTGTGTTATACTTTTTAATCTTCCCATGTCTACAAACAGGTACTACTAACCATATCCATAAGGCCCAGAAGTTTGAATTTCCCAAAGTCATGAAGCAGGGCTAAAATTAAGACCCATTTCTTTTGACTCCATACTTTTTTCAAGCAACTAAGTATTTTAGCACTTCAGCTATATCGAAATTTGTAACACTGACTACATATTTGCTGAACAGTAAACAAAGACAAATATTTTGAGACAGAACTATAATCACTGATGAAAAATCAATTAATCTCTCCTGTCTTTTATAAAAGTGAAGGGAAATGGCCAAAACAGTGTATTATGAGAGTCTACCAAAAGTATGTTTCTCAAAATGTATTTATTACTTTTAAATTTATCACACTTTCATAAATAAATTCCTTACAACTGAAGTACAGATTCTGCTTCTGCAACTAAAGCAGGTTTGACAGAAGATTAGTTTGCTAACAGTTCTGGATTATAATCAAATCTTAACTTTTATAAATTTCATGGTACAAAATACTTTAAACTACAAAATATGGCCTTCTAAAAAACTACCAAACATACCATTTCATCTGCAAGGATACCATTGATTCCATTCTCATATAAAGAAATGAGCCAATTTAATCCTCGGACCTGATAATCTCTCAGTTTACCCCATTTAACATCTAAGAATAAAAGAAAAAACACAATGCACATTTTAAAGACGTAAGAAATACAGAAAGGCAGTCCCCTTCATTTGATAATTGCAGTTTTAACTTGGACCTACACAGGTTTACTCTGACCTTTCTGTCTTCAATTTCCAAGTCATTAGAGGCAACTGCTGTGATCTGGAGCAGGGAAGAAGTGAACAGATAGGGACAATAACCAACTGAAGGGGCGGGGGGAACCCACAATTATAAAGCATCAGACTACCCACCCCAATCACTCGGTTCCTATGTTACCCATACACTGGTCCAAGAGTCTCACCTCTTTGTATCCTTTTTTAATGTTATCACAAGTTTCTTTTTAAGACTGTAATTTACTGAGAGATAGAATGAGAGCAGGAGCAGGGCAGAGAGAGAGGGAGTAGACTCGCCACTGAGCAGGGAGCCCAACATGGGCCTTCATCCCAGGACCCTGGGAGAATGACCTGAGCCAAAGGCAAATGCTTAACTGACTGAGCCACCCAGCACCCCACCAAGTGGTTCTAAACCAAGTGTTTCCACCTTCCATGATAATCCAAAGAGACATTCTCTGGGGATTTAGTCTTCCTCCTAACAAAGGCGAAATAAGACAGGATATATAGAGACTGTTTTTCCATTACCTTCTCTAAGTTACTAAGAACTTGGTAGAACTAGAACTTAATTACTTACTTTTCTAAGTTCAACAGGTCCTGTAAAGAGAAACAGTATCTCTTTTGGAATTACTATACACTTCCCACCTCAGAATAATTACTAAGTATATACATCACAATCACCAGATTTTTTTTAACATGCACGCCTATACCCCAACCCCATCACCCTTCAAAAAACACTGCTTTAAAATGAAAAGGTAACCAATACTAGGAAAAATAGTTACAATGTAGGAATGTGAGAAAAAGGTAATCCAAACAATTCAAACTTCCTTCTTCCTTTGTACCATATACCTGGCTTTAGTCTCTAACTTCATGAAGGAAATGGAAACTGGGTATCCCATAACCAAAAAACATCTGAAGATAAATACTTTAAACAGACTGCTGAATTTCTAACCAAGATACTGTCTTGCCTGAAGTTCAACTTGTTAAGAGTTAAAGTTACAGTTAATTAAACAAGTTGAAATTGTATGTCCTATATTGACCTTTCTAAATTTCTGTTGTTCACAACCACTTCGATCACACAAATCAAATCCCAAGTAAGAAAGAGGAAAATTAGGGAAAAAATGCTAGGCTGCAGTAAAGACAAATGTGCTGCCAGACTATCAAGATTATACAGAAGTAAAACTCAAAAACCTGGTTACTCAGGTATTCTTTTGGAAAACCATTAATAACAAATATTTCAGAAAAAAATTTAAAACAAACTAATACAAAATCTTGACATCAGTTAACAGAAGTCTTCATGAAATGCTTTTTTTAAACATTACTTTTTTTTAATCAGGGGCAAATATAAGGCAAAAACTATTACTAGTTTTACATATACATTCAGGCAACAATAAAAATACAAAGGCATTTTATGTCCCTTTGAAATACAGCACCGCTATAATACTAATTATACTACCATTTCCATAAAAAAAAAATCTGGTTTCACAATCAATAAATTTCAAGATTACTAAAAGTTCCCTTTATAAATTACAGCCAAGACAAATAAAACTTTAACCAAAGGATGTCTCAAAAGGGGATTTTTAAAAAATCAAATAGGTATAAATATGTATACAACATACATGATGGAGAATCTTCAAATCGAGTGCAAACATTGGTTGCTTTAGAGCTTTCTGTTAAAAGTTCTTCATCTTCCTCTTGTTCTGTTCTACGATGTCGGTAGCTGTCAAGTTCAAAATGAAATCAACTGATTAGCACTTTAAACTTTAACTACAATTACTATTTCAACAAAATAGTCAAGTGGCTGACCAAGATTCCACAATAATTTTTAAGAGGCATTTAATTTATTTATTTTTTCAGTGTAACAGTATTCATTGTTTTTGCACAACACCCAGTGCTCCATGCAAAATGTGCCCTCCCTATTACCCACCACCTGTTCCCCCAACCTCCCACCCCTGACCCTTCAAAACCCTCAGGTTGTTTTTCAGAGTCCAAAGTCTCTTATGGTTCGCCTCCCCTTCGAATTTTTTTTTTTATAAACATATAATGTATTTTTATCCCCAGGGGTACAGGTCTGTGAATCGCCAGGTTTACACACTCCACAGCACTCACGATAGCACATACCCTCCCCAATGTCCATAACCCCCTCCCCCTCTCCCAACCCCACCTCTCCCAACCCCACCTCCCCCCAGCAACCCCCAGTTTGTTTTGTGAGATTAAGAGTCATTTATGGTTTGTCTCCCTCCCAATCCCATCTTGTTTCATTTATTCTTCTCCTATCCCCCTAACCCCCCATGTTGCTTCTCCATGTCCTCATATCAGGGAGATCATATGATATTTGTCTTTCTCCGATTGACTTATTTCACTAAGCATGATACCCTCTAGTTTAAGAGGCATTTAAATTAAGGCTAGAAAAGTGAAACAGTACAAATTATTAGTAAAGTTAAACCTGAAACATTTTACATGGTTAAGATATAGATACAATTGTTAAAATAGAGTAACACCTGAGGTAATGGAATAATCTCATTTCAAGGAACTACAGTTAGAAAAATCTCATAATCTCTAATTTAAAGTTACCTTTTTAAGTATTTTTGCCAGAAAATAGCTCCAGAAATCACATTTTAAAAACCGAAACTTTTTTCTGAGAGCAAGTGCAGAGTGTAGGGGCAAAGGGAGAGAGAAGAAAAAAAGCAGACTCCACACTAAGCTCAGAGTCCAATGCAGGGCTCCATCTAAAAACCCTGAGATCACACCTGAACAGAAACCCAAGAACAGGACACTCAACCCACTGCGCCATCTAGGTAACTCTTAAGAACTACAACTTTAAAAAGGATGAGACTGTGCCACGGGAGACAACATGGATGGACCTAGAGGGACCTAGAGGGTATTATGCTAAGTGAAATAAGTCAGAATGAGAATGAGAAATAGATGACATCACTCATATATGAAATGTAAAATAAAAAAGGAATTAACAAAAAGAAAAATCAGAACTATAAACACAGACAGCTGATGACTACCCGAGGGAAGCAGCAGGGAGGCACTGAGCAAATGGGGAGAGAGAGATACAACCCTCCAGTTATGGAATGAGTAAGTCATAGGAATAAAAAGCAGAAGACAGGAATAGTATAAATAATGTTGTAACAGCAATGTAACAGAACAGATGGTAGCTACACCTGTGATGAGCATAGCAGAATGTATAAACTTGTAAAATCACACTAAGCTGTACACCTAAAACTAATGTAACTCTTCACGTCATCTATACTCAAAAATTAAAAAAGAAAAACTTTCACTATGATAAACATATAGCATAATGTATAGAGCTGTGGAATCACTGTTGTACCCCTGAAACTAACGTAACATTGAGTGTCAACCATGCTTCTATTAAGAATGTATTGTGTTTTAAAATGAGTAAAAACTACAACTTTCACCAAAAGCTGCAGAACATGCAGAATACTTAATGCTTAAGCAATGATTCTTTTTTATTTTTGTTTGTTTTGTTTTTAAGATTTTATTTGAGAGAGAGAGCATGAGCGGGGAAGAGATGGAAAAGCAGGCTTCCCACAAGCAGGGAACCCAACATGGGGCTCCATCCCAGGACCCTGGGATCATGACCTGAGCTGAAAGTAGACGCTTAACTGACTGAGCCGTCCAAGCGCCCCAAGAAATCAATTTACAAGCATCCTCAGATAGTTACCACAGACTTCCTAGGGAGAATTTATTCCTTCGGGGAATTTAGACAGGATACTTTCTTAAGGGGCAGAAAATCCACTCAAGTCAGCTTACAGTTACATAAGAGGGGATGTATTGGTTCATGTTACTGGAAAGTCTAGGAATTCACAGCTTCAGGCATGGCTAGATCCAGGTGCTTAAACATGCTGCCCAGCTTCCCTACCTCAGATGTCCTTTGGACTGCTCTTTCTACAGAATGGCAGGACTGTCATCTTCAAGCAATGACTCTTAAGCCAGAGATTTATCAGAATTACTCAAAGCTTTTTGGAAATGCTCAGATTCTTCATCCCAAGAGAGTTGGGACATTCCCCCTTAAAAATTAATTTTCTGCAGTTCTAATACTCCCAAATTTCTTAATCTCTAAAGGGCTCAGGTTAGTAAAAAGTACTTACTCTCCAATTCTGAAGCTTCCAATTTTGTACCTTCATTATTTCAACAAATATTTTCATTTAAATTAGAAAAGAGTAAGTCTAATTTATAGCTTGATTTCTACCAAAACTACATGCTTGATGGAAGAGGATAATCAGTCATCTCAAAAAAAGCACTCCTCAGAAACTCAGACCAAGACAGTAAATAAATGCAAGAATATTCTTGCTTATTTTATATGCTTCAAATTAGAATGTCTTAGTATGTTATTTCTCATACTTCTCTACATTCTAACAATGTGAAACTTAGTATAAAGATGACCCTCAATTCTCATTTATTCTCCCCAAACTAGGAAAGAACTTTAACTTTTTTGTTAAATAAAATCTCACAGTCTATTATCAAGATGGTATTATTATGATTATAAAACTGAAGATAAAGGCTGGAGTGAGCTTATTGTCTCAAATTCAGGGTTCACTGAATGGTAGAAGGAACAGAAAAACATATAGTTCTTATACTTAAGGACAGTACCATCACCCTAATTACTTTGCATAAGCTAACTTTACACTTCGGATGGCTTAAAGGATAGAGAAAAAAATCTGCTAACCAAGACTCCTTTCCCCCCAATAACACCAGTAAGAACAAGCTGAACAATTTATTATATATTTTCTATAGAATACCTTTCTCTTACATAATCTTAAAGCTGTTTCTCTTCATGGAATCCAATTAACTACCTGTATCATAAAAATATCCACTACAGTACTTGGCATTTCTAGAGCAGGAGACCAGATGCCATTTAAATAGCTGCAAGGGGTGCCCAGTGGTTTAGCTGACTTGATTTTGGTTCAGGTCATGATCTCGGGGTCTTGAGATAGAGCCTCGCATCCAGCTCCCTACTGGGCATGGAACCTAATTGAGATTCTCTCTCTCTCTCCTTCCCTCTGCCCCTCCCCCTGCTTCCACTCTCTCAAGAAAAATTTTTTAATTTTTAAGTAAAAAATAAAAATATAAACAAATAGCACCAAACTTCTCAAGTCTGAACAATTTAAATACATCTGAAGTGCAAGTGTCCCTTTTAAGAATTCCCTAAGTATTAAAACGAAAGCACTCTGGTTATACACAATGGATAAAGCATAAAATATATAAAATATATTCCACATGAGTGGAATACCCCATATAAGATTAAGATTAAGATTAAGGTATTATGGGACGCCTGAGTAGCTCAGTCAGTTAAGTGTCTGCCTTCAGCTCTGGCCAGGATCCCAGGGTTCTGGGATAGAGTCCAGATGGGGCTCCCTGCTCGGCAGGGAGTCTGCTTCTCCCTCTGCCTGACGCTCCCCATTTGTGCTCTCTCTGACAAGCAAATAAAATCTTAAAAAAAAAAAAAAATTAAGGTATACTCATGCTTTCTGATGAAAATCCCTTCAAGGTACAGCTCATGCTTCTGTGTTTCCGTAAACTATATAGTAAATTTAACGTTGTTGCGAGCAGTTTGTAATAACCTCTTTTAGATAATCTAGTGGATTTAATTACTGATTATTTTGCATTTTTCACTTTGGGAATTACATGGTCATTCCAGGGAATTGAAATTACCCTCAGCTATTAATATCAAATCTTTCAGTTATAACTAAACATTTTAATTACCCAACCAACACAAAAATTCCAAAAAAGTATTTATAAACTGAACATGTAAGAGTTATTTTATATGTTTTAAACAACCACCTAAGGGCAGCATACAACTTGACACTTCAATTTGTAGAAGGACAATTAAGTAATAAAAATTTTAGGGATGCCTGGGTGGCTCAGTCGTTAAGCAGCTGCCTTCGGCTCAGGTCATGATCCCAGGGTCCTGGGATCAAGCCCCACGTCAGGCTCCCTGCTCGGCTGGAAGCCTGCTTCTCTTTCCCCCACTCCCCCTGCTTGTGTTCCTTCCCTCACTGTGTCTCTCTCTGTCAAAGAAACAAAATCTTTTAAAAAAATTTTAAACAACTGCCATGGCATAAATCATTACAACATTCCATACACAAGCGGACTTCAGATAAAAGCAATCCCCTTGATGCATGTATGTGGTTTATGCCTACAGAATACCCCAAATCAGACCTGAAGTGAAGCTTGGATTATTCTGATTACTTCTGTGTGATATTAAGCAGGCTGCTTCACCTCTACATTTGTTTCCTCTCCAAGGAATAGATAACACCTGAATTCCATAAACAGGATAATGCCATAAAAGCTAAAGCATTACACATTATTCTTATTTATACACGTATGGCTACGTCCTGTTAAGCCAACTGGGGCCAAATAAAACGATTTTTTTTTAAAGATTTTATTTATTTATTTGACAGACAGAGATCACAAGTAGGCAGAGAAGCAGGCAGAGAGAGAGAGAGGAAGGGAAGCAGGCTCCCTGCTGAGCAGAGAGCCCAATGCGGGGCTCAATCCAGGATCTTGGGATCATGACCTGAGCCGAAGGCAGAGGCTTTAACCCACTGAGCCACCCAGGCGCCCCTAAAACGATTTTTTTAATGAAGTGATCTTATGCCTCTAATGAAGATTATCAAAAATAAATGTTACAACTATGAAGTATAAACTATTACTCACTCGCCAACCGATAACAAGTTTTGTTTTTCATCCTTTTTTATTCGTGGGCGCCCTGGTTTCATCTTCAAAGGTGAGGTTGGAGTCTTCTGAGCAGCAGGTTGGATGAAATGTGCAAACAGCTCTGTCTGCTTTAATAAATATTCAAATCTATTTGCTCGGTCAGTTTGCTGCAAAAAAGTATTAAGACATGTTTTATCAGAATATTAATACAACTTCAGAAATCAAAGTTTCAACATGCCTCTATACAATGAACTCAGCAATAAAAAGGAACAAATTACTGAGACATGCAACAACACAGATGAGTTGCAAAAGCATTATAAAAACAACACAGAATCATACTAAGTTAAAGAAGCCAGAGAAAGACTACATACTATGATTCCACTTACACAAAATTATAGCTAGTGATAGAAGCAGATCTGAAGTGTCAAGGGGATAAAAACAAGAGCAAACTTTTTAGGGAATAACAGAACTGTTCCACATCATGACTATAAGGTGGCTGATGGCATGAATCTGCCAAAACTCACTGATTTAAACTTGAAACTGTCATATGTCAATTATACATCAATATAGTGGGCCACAAAATATCAAAAAATTAAGACATTGTTCAATAAAAGTGAAGTTATTCAGAAATGGGGAAATTGCACTGATCATTTATCAGTTCAGCTGTGCTAAATATTAAAAAGGTATCAGGTTAAAACACATTTATTAAGGGGTACCTGGATGGCTCAGTGGTACAGCACATGACTCTCAATATCAGAGCTTTGGAGTTCAAGATCCACATCAGGCACTGGGCTTACTTAAAAAACAGTGGGGGGGCACCTGGGTGGCTCAGCTGGTTAAGCAACTGCCTTCGGCTCAGGTCATAATCTCGGGGTCCTGGGACTGAGCCCCACATCAGAGTCTGCTTCTACCTCTCCCTTCCCTCGTGCTTTCTCTAATAATAAAATCTTTAAAAAGATCTATTAAGTTCATGAAATATTCATTAACCCAATGCAGTTAATACTATTCCTTCCTTTCACGTCTAACATCTGCCACTTTGAAATGTTCCCTATTATCACACTGAAAGAATGGAATATGAATCAAAAAAAAACTTAAGATCCTTGAAATCAACATGCTTCTCCATGATAATTTCCTGAAGACATGCTTCAGTTTTTTGTTTTTGAAGATTACAAACTTTTTTAAAGTACTAAGATACCTACATGTATTTTGCAGAATTTCATTTCTTAATGCATATATAATAAGAAAGCCAAGAACATACAACTATAAGATATTGGGGTTAAAAAAGTCTATTCAATTATTATAATTATGTTTGGGATCAAAATAAGTAAGCGCTAGAAATTAACTCAGACAGGTCAGAGCTAGACATTTTAAGGCAAAACCTATTCTGCAGTATCAAAAGTCACTAAGTATTCTTCACTTCTTTCAAAAGTTTTCAATAAATATCTTCTTAAATAGCTGTTAATTCAACAACTACTTTTGTGTACCTACCAGAAAAGGCACATTTTTTCTACTACAGTCCAATATCAAAAATAAACCTTAGGGATTATTTGAGATTGTGTCAAAGGTAATAAATGCTCAGAAGATAAAGCAGGGTAAAAGGAACTGGAATGGCACTAAAATTTTAATAGGGATGACCAGAAAAATCCCAAGACATGATGTTTCAACAGAGAAGGGGTGCCCCCTAGCCCCCATTGTTAGATCTTATCACATGTCTCTAATTTTCAAAAACCTTTAATGGCTCTTGATGTTCTAGGATTTTCAAACTGCACTTCATGACCCATCAAAACAAAATATCCAAGACCTTCTACACGATCAAGTTTTGAACTACTGCCTTAAGGAATTAAGTATACTTTCACCACAGTTCTACGCAACTGTCAATGATTTCAAAATTCTCACCAATGGTTCATCCAAATGGTAGTGGGATTATAAACTAGTTGGAAAGAACCAAGGAGTTCAGAACATTTAAAGAATAAGCTCTCAGTAGAATTGTGGCAAAGGTTGAAGGAAAAACAGGCAAAGACCTGGTTTAGAATAAGAATATTAAAATAAAAATGATCCGAGATCTTAAAGAGAAAGGAGAAAACTAACAGATCCTTAAAAAGTAGAAACAATAGAATAAGATTAGGAACCTGAAGGACATAAATCATAAAATCAAATGAAAGATTAAAATCAATAGCTTAAAACCAGCTTCTTTCTCTGAGACAGGAGAAAATGACACAGGCCAGGTATAGGCCATACATATTCAGAAATAGGAAATAAACTGAAGATAGGCCTATAATTATTTGTGGAAGAAGCCTGAAAATAAGGGTGGCAGAAATGGAATAACAAGTTTATCCAGAGTAGTAACGTTTTTAAATAGCTAAATGGATTGTTGCAAAATAAATACTGAAAGCCTAGGAGTATAAAAACCATAAATTTATTCTGGTACCAATTAGCACTATTATTTCGTTTTCTCAAGTAGTACTCAGCATCCTTGGTTTAAGAATGAAAAGTGGATACTGAGACTTACCTATGGTTTGAAACTAGCAGATGACAGGGCAACTTGCTTAAAAGAAAAGTAATCAAGATCATGACTGGTGAAAAAGGAAATAACTAGGAAACTGAAAAACTTGGAAGAGATATATGAAGAGATTTGGAAGAGGCCAGATCATTAAAAAGGAAACAAATATAGAAGCCAACAAAATAACCCATGCAATTAAAGAATACTGAATAGGGCAATGGGAGGTGGGGGGGAGGAAGTATTTATGAGGTTGAACTTGCAAGACTACTAATATTATGAAGTACCATCATGGACAGCTTGGGTATATATTAACACTGACCGAGAAAACACTAAGTACATATGTGAAGTAGAGAAAATAAATTCAATTTTGGATATTCCTAAGAAATACCAAAAGGACTTAAATGTCCAACAAACAAATGTTAGTAATACAATGGCTGGAAGCATCTGGGCCAGAGATGAATACTGAGAAGGCTTCAGTTTAAAGAAAACCAATGACAGAGTCACCTGGCTGGTTCAGCCAGTGAAGCATGTGACTCTTTTTTTTTTTTTTAAAGATTTTATTTATTTATTTGACAGAGAAAGAGAGATCACAAGTAGGCAGAGAGGAAGGCAGAGAGAGAGGGGGAAGCAGGCTCCCTGCTGAGCAGAGAGCCTGATGTGGGGCTCCATCCCAGGACCCTGAGATCATGACCTGAGCCGAAGGCAGCAGCTTAACCCACTGAGCCACTCAGGTGCCCCGAAGCACGTGACTCTTGATCTTGGAGTTGAATCTGAACCCCATGTTACTCAAAAATAAAATCTTAAAAAAAAAAGGGAAAAAGAAAGCCAATGACAAGGATTGAACTGTCTGAGAAGAAATGTTTAGGATATGATGAAGGAGAACAAGGGAACAGTCAAGTAAATAAGGTACCATCAAGGAAAAAAAGATCTCTCAAGGAAAGTGAAAATTCTGAGGAGTGGTCGACAATATTAGACACAACTGAGATGAAAAATGAAAGTAAAATTAAGCTATAAATTGGAAATTAGATCCACTAATACAGTGGTAACAACAGAACATAAATTGTGAAGGGTATGAGGAAATGATGGGAAAAGTGGAGCTGGCAAATACATCTTTTTCTTAAGTAAGTCTGAGAGCAAAAAAAAGATATAGGACAATTACAGATATATACATATATAAAATATAAAAGAAATCCTATATAATGTCATTTAATGAAATCTTGCCACATGAATGGGATCTAGAAGGTGTAATACTAAGTGAAATAAACCGTCAGAGAAAGACAAATACCCTATGATTTCACTTGTATGTGAATTTAAGAAACAGAAGAGAAAAAAACAGACTCTTAAAAATACAGAACTGGCGGTTACCAGAGGGAGTGAAATAGTTGATAAGAACTAAGTAATTAGTACAGAATTAGTGAGTAATTGTATTGTACACCTGAAGCTAATATGACACTATACAATAATTACACTGGAATTAAAATAAAAAATAAAAATAGTGACATTTATATTTTACATATTACTATGTTTATCAGGCACATTACGTATGCATATACATATCATGTGTTCAAAAATGCATATATTTTTAGGATTTTGAAACTATGTAAGAGATTCAAAAATATCTACTGATCTTGAAGAGAAGATCAAAGGTTGATAAGAAAGCAAGTTTCAAAAAATACTGGATAAAATATATTAGATATCAGATATTGATCTAGATAAAGATAGATAAAGACACTTTTTACTCTTAAAGAGCACACCAGTTATATTGCAGTGATATTATTATTTAACATGTTATTTTAACTTTTTAGATTTCAGTACAATTAAATGAGTTTAATGCACATAAAGCACTCAGAACAGGGCCTAGTACATAGTAAGCATTTGCTATTAGCCATTATGATTACTGAATCTGAATTTAAGTTTAAAACTCTTCATAGGTTATGGTTAAGTCATGGTAAAAAAAAGTTTCCTAAGGTATGAAATGTGAGCTGGGTCTTTGAGGATTTAAGTATAACACCATCATGTGCTTTTTTTGAAAAGATCTCACCCATATTGTAAAAAAGCTGTGGGCAAGGAGCATATATTATCGTCTTTGTACCCTTTGTACTAGAAGGACAGAGGCAGAATACAACTTGAATAACTACCTGTATGGTCTTTTACTCTCCTCACTCCCTGACACTAAATCTTAAAATAAAGGGGAGTAACATACCCCATACATTTATATAATACTACTATGTATGTTCATGTAATATTTCTCTATTTGCTTTACATAGGCAAGTAACAAAAATTATAATATCCCATGTTACACATATTTCCATTGGATATTTGTGATTCAACTATAAAAATTAAATGCAGAAGTTTGGTCCATTCAATCACCTAAATAAAAGTTGTTACAGACTCTATTTATATACCTAGAGCATACCATTTTTTCTTCATAGGTAGGATCTGGTTCTTGAATTTCTTTTTGCTTTCCAGGAGATGCGTCATCAAATACTTCCTGGTAGGAGGGAAAAATCATGGATTGTTCTTCAAAAATAGTTAACACACCATCATTAAACTAGTTTCTGCTCAAACCACATTCTAAGTAATACATTTCTATACCAAACTTGCTAGATACTTAAATGGCTAGAATCTAATCTGGCAGAGTATTTTGATAAAACTAAATGCCATGATAACAACCTATTTAACCCAAATATATAAACTGCATGGCTTTGGCCAAGAGTAAAGCACAAGACTATTAGCTACATCATCCTAGAATAGAATAACTTTCAACAAATCTGTTTCTTTTCTATTCAGTAAATATTATGAAACCAAATTAAACAGTATATAATGTGAAGAAATCATGTTTCCTTTTAATCATAAAACTTCAGTATCTGCTGTGCTTCTACATAAATATACACCTAGAAATTACCATCATTAGTCACCCTGATTTCCATCTTCTGGAACAATACAAAAAATTTATCATGCATCCTAAATCTAATACTTCTTAACTACATATTAGTAACAAATATCCTTTCTTGCAAATTTATTCACTCTGACATTCAAAATGCCACAAACAAAAACAGCAACAACTACTCTGCTAATTTCTACTCATCTGTCAAAAAAACAACTAAAAAACAGTTGGTAAAAGTATAATTTTCATTAACAATGTACAAATCCGTGCTTCGGCAATATGTACTATTATAAAGTTATCTATGATTTAAAAATTGGGGGACTAGAGTTGGTACAGTACCAGAACTGAAGGGTCAAATTACCTAAATTCTAATCTAACTTCATTGCTAAGATCTTCAGGCATCTGTGTTACCTTCAAGCTCATCGCCAATCTCTGGCGTTCACAAATAAAAATGATAAAGCCACCTACTAGCCTACTTCACGAAATGGTACCAGATATCATAAAAGGTCAAAATATGCCATAATAAACAACAGTAGTCATTATTTCTTTCACAGTTAGAAAAAAAAAAAAAAAAGGATTTGGACTCCAGGACAGAGGTCCTATGATTATCCTATAGGCACAGTGTGCCTATCTATCAGTCTACTCTGTTGGCATATAGTCACCTATTAGTCTAATCAACAGTGAAAGACAAAAATTCAGGTTCCATCAACGTTGCTAAAAAAAAATCATAATAAACAAAAAAATGAAATTACTCCCTTATCAGTACCAAGCAAAAATGAAAATTTAACCGAACACATAGGAAAGCTAGCTAGTATCTCTGGGACGGTCCGCCCTGTCAGAAACAATTTGTGAATGCAGCTTTCATTTATTTTCTAATTTTCAGAATACCCAACTTAAATTCTACTTTCAAATAAGAAAATGAAAATTTAGCTGAACACATTAGAAAACTAACTAATATCTCTGGGAAGGTCTGTCCTGTCAGAAACAATTTGTGAATACAAGCTTTCATTTATCTTCTAATTTTCAAAATACCTAACTCAAATTCAACTTTCAAACAAGAAAATCGCATTTAAGATTGTCAGATGTATTACATATACACTCTTAAACCCAGTATTTATCAGTGAACCTCAATGATTTCCCAATTCAGTTATGAAAAAAAAGACTAAATGTACATTTACCTTAAAAATTTTTTTAAATCAATCATAACATGAAGGAAAAAACAATCAAAACTAAAACTAGTCAGTGAAGAAATTGATAAAAGATGAAATTACTCATGTTCCTATACCAAAAAAGTATAACTAAGTCATTCTTAGTTTATTCACGGAATAAAATTGTAAAACATCCTTCCTCTAAGTATACGACATGGTAGAAATGTGGGAAATGGGTCAGTTTCAGACACAGACCTGGGTCCTATCACAGATTCTTCTTACCAAAAGATTCAATTTCTTCATCTGGCAAATAAATATGGTGTGGACTTCATTTGGTACTCGTTATTACATCAACATCCATACATCATACATCCATACATCAACATCCATTTTTAAGTATAAGCATATTTATATTTATATATTTATATTTAAAATTATGTTTTATTTATATTTAAGTATTTTTTTATATTTAAATTTTAAATTTATATTTAAAAATAGCAACTGAAAGCCAGCTTAGGCTTTACTCTTTGATATTTAAATAACATCTCTACTGAGACAGTGATTACTATTCCAAAATTTGAATGACAGACCCTTTTAAAAAGCTGATAAAAACTACGGAAGGCATTTTGCAGAGAATTGTCCATTTACACACAATTGCTTTCAGTGCCAAAGATTTTCAAACCCCCTTAAACCAGGGAGCAGGAATTCAAGTTAAACAGCCATGGTAATCCAAAAGAGCCATTTAAAACCTTAAGAAAAATAGGCAACACTAGAGAAGAATGTGAAATAAAAATCAGTACTGTTAAGTGTAACAGTACAGAACATCAATGTCCTACTGCACTAAAACCTACCATCACCAAAAAATTCTCTTATAAGCTATTAGCATAATGTTAGATCACGCTAGGTTAGACCTCTGGTGCCCAAGTAAAACTTTGGTGCGACAAACGCTTCAATGTTAAACTGCACTTCCATTAACTTATTGTGTTAATTCTGCATCAAGGATCCTTTTTTAGAGCAGTATTACCTTCACCCCTTCTAGCTAAGGATGGAAAAATCCCAGAAGTCTTTGGGCTGCGACTATAAAATATCTCAAAACAGATCGAAGGCCAAGAATAAAATTTGGAAGGAGCAAGCAATCACTTTGTTCCCAGACCTCGCAAAGTCTTGGAGCACACCCAAGAGACCCGCCTGGCAGCTCCCCAAACTTTCCACCCCCGCATCACTGTCACCATCCTCTGGCCAACCCCAGCCCTTGAAGGCAGGATCGGCAAGCGAGCAGTACCAATTTTCAAAAAAAAAAAAAAAAAAAAAAAAAAAAAAAAAAAAAGGCGAAGGCCCAAAAAGAGGAATTGCGCTAGACTGAAAGCCAACCGCCCCAGACTCACTAATTCATCCTTTCACTCATCCATTCCCCTACCCAAATTAGATGGGGGCCCAAGACAAGACAGCTGCTGCTGCGCTGGTCGCTTTCCTCCCTAAGGAACAGTGCCTGGGAGGAGCCTCCTCTCCCTTCACTGGAGCAGCTGCGCCCCGCTTATCCCCACTGCGCATTCGGCCATCCAGCTCTAGCCATTGTTTCTGCCCAGAACAGATACCGCCCCCGCAAGGACCGGGATGAAGAAAAGGAGGCCTGAGTCCCCCGACGCGCAGCTTTTAAATGCCCTCCCCACCCCGCGCATCCTTCCCTCCCTACTAAGGGGCATCTCCTTCTCCCTTCCCGCAAGTTTAGTGGAAACTAAAAGCTAGAATCAGAGATGGGTGAGGGAATTATGGGAGTCTACCAGACACACACACACACACAAAACCGGGTACGTCCCGCTCGGCCTCAGTAATCAATAACATCTGTTTAATAATAGCGCTAGAAGATTTGGCAAGATTCGCCGAAGAGACAAATAATGTAAATGTGAAGTGCCAGAAATCCATGGGAGTCGGCGTGGGTAGGGATAAGCACAAGGACGCAAGAGTGAATCATTCCTGATCCTAAGGGTCTGAGGCCGAGTTTGGATGCTGGAGGGGTAGAGTACGGCTCTGCGTCTGAGCACTAAAATCCGGGCGAGGGAACCAGCTCCTCCTCCCCACTGCGCCCTCTCCCCGCGCCATAAGCCACCCTCACCTCCATCTCGGAGTCCGCGGGGCCGGAGCCAGCCGCAGAGGAAGCCGCCTGGGCCGCGACGCCCTCCGGGCCGCCTTTGTTGCTGCTGTTGCTCACGCCGCTGGCGGCCGAGGCTGCGGGCTTAGAAGGCGCGCTCTCGGGAGGCGGGGGTGGCGGAGGCTCGGCCGCGGACGACATGATGTTCCGTCTGCGTCACCCGCTGCTGCCTGAGGCCCGGCTCGGCAGAGATGAGGAGGCCTAGGCCTCGGTGGTTACGTCGCCACGAGCTGACTGACGGAGGAGCGAGAGGACCACCCGAATGCCCCCCGGCGCTGCGGCTCCGCTACGAGCCTCAGCCGGCCCAGTAGCCTCCCCCTTTCGTCAGCCTCCTCTTCCGCCGGGCTCGGGATTCGACCGGCG